>NC_083885.1:41491090-41807757 GCF_032452875.1 Bos javanicus
ATAAGGCTATCAACTGCGCTGCAGAAACTTTATAACCCAGAAGGGAGTGACATAATATATTTAAAGGAAAAACCTGTAACCTAGGATACTCCACACAGCAAGATTTCATTTACAGTAGAAGTGATAAAGCACTTCCCAGACAAGCAAAAACTGAAATAATTCAGCAATAATAAACTTATCCTAAAGTAAATGCCAAAAAGTCTTCTCTAGATAGAAAAGAAGACTATATGGAAAAGGAAAATCCCAATAGGAAACACGAATGCAGAGTAAGGATTGAAGGTCATAAATATATCAGTAGGTAAATGTAAGGAAAAAGAAATCTGTGCAAAGAACTATAACTTCAATAAACAGAAAAAGGATAAGCATGAAGGTTTAAAATATGACAAAAAACACAAAATTTGGGGGAGGAGAATTAAAAAAGTAGAGCTTTTAGAATGTATTTGAACTTAAATGACTATTAGTTTAAATCAAGTAGATATAACTATCGGTCATCATATATGAACCCCATGGTAACCACAAATCAAAAACTTATAACAGATACACAAAAACTTAAAAGAAAGGAAACCAAGCATACTACAAAAGAAAAACCATCAGACCTCAATGGGACAAAAAAAAAAAAAAAAAAAGAGAGAATATACAGAGAAGAATGACAAGAACAACTAGAAACCAAGTTGTAAAATGGCAATAAGGACATCCTTACCAATAATTATTATAAGTGCCAGTGGACTAAATGCTCTGATCAAAAGACATAGGGTGGCTGACTGGATAAATGAATGAATATGCTTTTACATGTTGTGTACAAAAGATTGACCTCAGGACTAAAGACACACATAGACTAAAAGTCAGAGGAGGGAGAAAGATTTCATGCAAATGAAAATGATAAAATAGTCACGGTAGCAACATTTGTATCAGACGAAATGGACTTTAAAACAAAAACTGTAACATCAGACAAAGAAGAGCATTATATAATGACACAGAGACCAATAGAAGAAGAGGATAATAGATAGACTAATTAATATATAACAGAGGATGAGATGGTTGGATGGCATCACCCACACAATGGACATGAGTTTGGGTAAAGTCCGGGAGTTGGTGATGGACAGGGAGGCCTGGTGTGCTGCAGTCCACGGGGTCGCAAAGAGTCGGACACGACTGAGTGACTGAACTGAAATGAACTGAATTGATATATATGCATCCAATAAAAAAGTACCTAAATATATAAAGTAAATATTAATAGACATAAAGGGAGAAATTGATAATAATACAATAAGAGCAGGAGACCTTTGTACCCCATTGACATCAATGAACAGATCATCCAGACAGGAAATCAATAAGGCAACAGTGGTGTTAAATGACATAACAGACCAGGTAGACTTAATTGATATCTACAGAATCTTCCATCCAAAAACAACAGAATACACATTATGTTCAAGTGTACATGGAATGTTCTCCAGGATAGAACACCTACTGGGTCATAAAACAAGCCTTAAAAAATTTAAAAGATTGGAAGTTATACCAAGCATTTTTCTTCTGACCACCACAGTGTGAAACTAAAAAGCAACTACAAAAATGAGATGGGAAAAAATGCACACGTGGAAACCAAACAGCATTCTACTGGAAAAACAGTGAGTCAATGATACAATCAAAGAGGACATCAGAAAATATCTGAAGACAAATGAAAATGGAGACATGACTTTCCAAAATCTATGGGATGCAACAAAGCAGCTCTGAGAGAGGTTATAGCAATTCAGGTTTTCTCAAGAAACAAGCATAAATCTCAAATTAACAACTTAATCTATCATTTCAAAGAGGTAGAAAAAGAACAAACACATTTAGGTCAGCAGAGGGAAGGAACTAATACATACCAGAGAGGAAATGAACAAAATAGAGATTTAAATAGGTTTAAATAGAAATAGAATAGAGAAGACCAGTGAAATTAAGAGCTTATTTTTGAAAAGATACAAAATTGATAAACCTTGACCTTGGCTGACTTTATTTTTTGGGGCTCCAAAATCATTGCAGATGGTGATTGCAGCCATGAAATTAAAAGATGCTTACTCCTTGGAAGGAAAGTTATGACCAACCTAGACAGCATATTCAAAAGCAGAGACATTACTTTGCCAACAAAGGTCCGTCTATCTAGTCAAGGCCATGGTTTTTTAAGTAGTCATGTATGTATGTGAGAGTTGGACTATAAAGAAAGATGAGCACTTAAGAATTGATGCTTTTGAACTGTGGTGTTGGAGAAGACTCTTGAGGGTCCCTTGGACTGCAAGGAGATCCACCCATTCCATCCTAAAGGAGATCAGTCCTGGGTGTTCATTGGAAGGACTGATGTTGAAGCTGAAACTCCAATATCATGGCCACCTGATGTGAAGAGCTGACTCATTGGAAAAGACTCTGATGCTGGGAGGGATTGGGGGCAGGAGGAGAAGGGGATGACAGAGGATGAGATGGTTGGATGGCATCACCAACTCAATGAACATGAGTTTGGGTAAACTCTGGGAGTTGGTGATGGACAGGGAGGTCTGGCGTGCTGCAGTCCATGGGGTCACAAAGAGTTGGACTCAACTGAGTGATTGAACTGAACTGATCCTTTGCAAACCATTCCAGAAAAACTTGAGGATGAAACATTCCCAAATTCATTCTACAAGGCCAATGATAGCAAAGCCAGACAAAGACACTACAAAAAAAGAAAAAAAAGAAAATTACAGGCCATTATCTTTGATGAACATAAATGCAAATATTTTCAACAAAACGTTAGCAAACTGAACCCAATAATAAAAAGTCATGATCAAGCTGGATTTAGTCCAGAGTCACAATAATGGTTCAACATTCACAAATAAAAAGGATAAAAATTACATGATCATCTCAATAAATGCTGAAAAAGCATTAGGCAAAATGAAACATCCATTCCTTATAAAAATTCTCATCAAAGTGAGTGTGGTGGAAACATAAATCAACATAATAAAGGCCATTTACAAATCCAACAGCTAACATAATACTGAAAGATGAGAAACTGAAAGCCTTCCTGCTAAATTCAGGAGCAAGACAAGGATGCCCACTTTCACCACTTCTTAGGTGGTTAGGATAGTTAGGATATCCTAGCCATAGCAATCAGACAAGAAAAAGAAATAAACTGTATCCAAACTGGAAGGGAAAAGGTAAAACTGTTTGCAGATAATATGATACTTTATATAGAAAAGTTTAAAAGTCTCCAATCAACAAATAATAGAATTAATAAATAAATTCAGCAAGATTAATATAGAGATATCTATTGCATTTCTATATACTAACAAATACCATAAAGAGAAAGTAAAGATATACCATTTAAAATTGCATCAAAAAGGATAAAATACCTAGGATTAAACTTAGCAAAGGAGGTAAAAAAACATTAAACTGAAAACTATAAAACATTAATAAAAGAAATTGAAGACGATACATAGAAATGGTAAGATAACTTGTGCACTTGGATTTGAAGAATTAATATTGGTAAAATGGCCATATAAACCATAGCAATCTACAGATTTAATGCAATGTCTATCAAAATACCATGACATTTTTATAGAACTAAATAAAATAATCCTAAAATTTATATAAAACTGGAATGCCAAAGAACTCTTGAGAAAAAAGAATGAAGCTGGAGGTATAACCCACCCAGACTTCAGACTATTCTATAAAGTGACAGTAATCAAAGCAGCATGGTATTGGCACAAAGAGAGTCCAAAAAGAAGTGCACCAATCAATGGTCAATCTACAACAAAGGAGGAAAGAATATACAATGAATAATGGACAGTCTCTTCAACAAGTGGTGCAAGGAACCTAGACAGTTACACATAAAACAGTAGTATTAGAACACTCCCTCACAGTGCATGCAAAAGGAGCCCAAAAGTATTTAGAGACCTAAACATAAGAACAGAAACCATTAAACTCCTAGAAGAGAACATAGGCAGAACACTCTTTGGCATAAAGTGAAATATTTTCTTGAGAAGTCTCCCAAGGCAAAAGAAACAAAAGCAGAAAACAAACAATAGAATTTAAGGAAACTTGCAATGGCACCCCACTCCAGTATTCTTGCTTGGAAAATCCCATGGGTGGAGGAGCCTGGTAGGCTGCAGTCCATGGGGTCACTAAGAGTCAGACACGACTGAGCGACTTCTCTTTGAGTTTTCACATTCATGCATTGGAGAAGGAAATGGCAACCCACTCCAGTGTTCTTGCCTGGAGAATCCCAGGGGCGGGGGAGCCTGTTGGGCTGCCATCTATGGGGTCACAGAGAATTGGACATGACTGAAGTGACTTAGCAGCAAAAGCTTTTGCACAGCAAATGAAACCATCAACAAAATGAAAAAGCAATCTACTAACTCAAAGGGAGAAAATATTTCAAATTATGTGACCAACAAGGAGTTAATATCCAAAATATACAAATAGGTCATATCACTCAATATTAAAAAACCAAGCAACCAAATTAAAAAAATAGACAGACGATCTGAATAGACATTTTTCCAAAGAAGAGATACAGGGCTAACAGGCACATGAAAACATGCTCAACATCAGCAATTATTAGAGAAATGAAAATCAAAACAACAAAGAGATATCACCTCACACCTGTGTAGGTAAATCTCCTACACTATTGGTGGGAATATACATTGGTGCAGGTACTGTGGAAAACATTATGGAGGTTCCTTAAAAAACTAAAAATAGATCTACCATATGATCCAGCAATTCCACTCCTGGATATATACCCAGAAAAATATAAATGCTAATTTGAAAAGATATACACACCCCAATGTTCCAGGGTGGCTCAGACAGTAAAGAATCTGCCTGCAATGCAGGAGACCCAGGGTCAGAAAGATCCCCTGCTGCTGCTGCTGCTGCTAAGTTGCTTCAGTCGTGTCCGACTCTGTGCGACCCCATAGACGGCAGCCCACCAGGCTCCCCCCATCCCTGGGATTCTCCAGGCAAGAACACTAGTGTGGGTTGCCATTTCCTTCTCCAATGCATGAAAGTGAAAAGTGAAAGTAAAGTCGTTCAGTCGTGTCTGACTCCTGGCGACCCCATGGACTGCAGCCTACCAGGCTCCTCTGTCCATGGATTTTCCAGGCAAGAACACTGGAGTGGGGTGCCATTGCCTTCTCTGGAAAGATCCCCTAGAGAAAGAAATGGCAGCCCACTCCAGTATTCTTGCCTGGAAAATTCCATTGACAGAGGAGGCAGGTGGGCTATAGTCCAGGGGTCACAAAGAGTCAGACACGACTGAGTGACTGAGTGACTCTATATGTTCACAGAAGCAATATTTACAGTAGCTAAGATATGGAAGCAACCTAAGTGCCTGTCAACAGAAGTGGTATATATAAATACTATACAATGAAATACAACTCAGCCAAAGAAAACCAAAGTGAAATACTGCCATTTGCAGCAACATGAGTGGACCTAGAGAATATTACAAATAGGTGAAACAAATGATGAAACAAACCAAATACAATTTTTTCACTTATATGTGGAATCAAAAAAAATAATACACATAAATGTATGTGAAAAACAGAAGCAGACTTACAAACACAGCAAATGAATTGTGGTTGCTCAAATGGAGAGGGACGAATTGGGGGTATTGAATCAACAGATACAAACTACTGTATAAGAAATACATAAGCAACAAAGATACATTGTATAGCACAGGAAGTTACAGCCATTATCTTGTAATGACTGACAGTGGAGTGTTTCCAGGGATAGATTTTACTTTTTTGGGGCTCCAAAATCACTGTGGATGATGACTGCAGCCACAAAATTAAAAGATGTTTGCTCTTTGAAAGAAAAGGTATGAAAAACCTAGACAGTGTATTAAAAAGCAGAGACATCACTTGGCCAACAAAGATTCATATAATCGAAGCTATGTTTTTTCCAGTAGTCATGTATGGATGTGAGAGCTAGATCATAAAGGAGGCTGAGTGATGAAGAACTGATGATTTCAAATAGTAGTACTTGGAGAAGACTCTTGAGTGTCCCCTGGATAGCAAGGAGATCAATTCTAAAGGAAATCAATCCTCAGTAGTCACTGGAAGGACAGAGGCTGAAGCTAAAGCCCCAATAGTTTGGCCACTTGATGAGAAGAGCCAACCCACTGGGAAAGACCCTGATACTGGGAAAGACTAAGGGCAGGAAGAGAAGGGGGCAACAGAGAATGAGATGGTTGGATGGCATCACTGACTTAAAGAGCATGAGTTTAAGCAAACTCTGGGAGATAGTGAAGAACAGGGAAGCTTGGGGACACAACTTAGTAACTGGACAAAACAATAACGGACTGTGATCTGCAAAACACTGAGTCATTGTAGTGTACATGCCAAACTAATATAATATTATAAATTAACTATACTTCAGTAGAAAAAGAAGCCCTTATGTTTATGATTTATAGTCAATTGATTCTTCACAAAGGTGCCAACACAATTCACCATGTGTATTTGTGTTCAGTTGCTCAGTCTCAGTAACATCTGACTCTTGGTGATGTCATGGGTGGTGGCCCTCCTGACTCCTCTGTCCATGAAATTTTCCAGGTAAAAATACTGGAGTTGGTTGCCATTTCCTTTTCCAGGAGATCTTCTCAACCCAGGGATTTAACCCATGTCTCCTGCATTGGCAGGTGGATTCTTTACAAAAAAATGTAATTCAAAATTGATTGTAGTCATAAATGTAAGAGTTAAAATTTTAAAACTCTCAGAAGAAAATAGAAGTAACTTTTATGACCTTGAGTTAGGCAATGGATTCTTAGATACGGCACCAAAAGCAGAAGCAACAAAAATAAAAAAAGTAGATAAATTAGACTTCATCCAAATTAAAACCTCAAAGGATACTATCAAGAAACTAAAAAGGCATCTCGCAGAATGGGAGAAATTATTTGCAAATTACATATCTTGTAAGGATTTTATATACGAAATATATGAGTACTCAAAACTTTATCATAAAAAGGTAAGTAACCCAATGAAAATGTACAAAATAAACAGACATTTCTCCAAAAAGATATACAAATGGCATATAGCTCATGAAAAACTGCTCAGCATCTTTACTCTTTAAGAAAATGCAAATCAACCCCAAATGTGGTACCACTTTCCACCCATTCAGTTCAGTTCAGCTGCTCAGTCATGTCTGACTCATGCGACCCCATGAATCGCAGCACACCAGGCCTCCCTGTCCATCACCAACTCCCGGAGTTCACTCAGACTCACGTCCATCGAGTCAGTGATGCCATCCAGCCATCTCATCCTCTGTCGTCCCCTTGTCCTCTTGCCCCCAATCCCTCCCAGCATCAGAGTCTTTTCCAATGAGTCAACTCTTCGCGTGAGGTGGCCAAAGTACTGGAGTTTCAGCTTTAGCATCATTCTTCCAAAGAAATCCCAGGGCTGATCTCCTTCAGAAGGGACTGGTTGGATCTCCTTGCAGTCCAAGGGATTCTACCCATTAGAATGACTGAAATTAGAGCCTGACAACTTTGAGTACTTGTAAGCCTGTAGGGAAACAAAAGGGCTTGTGCTCGTGGTAAAGAACACACCTGCCAATGCAGGAGACATGAGAAACTCAGGTTTTATCCTTGGGTCAGGAAGATCCCCTGGAGGAGGGCATGGCACTCTACCCTAGTATTCTTGCCTGGAGAATCCCTATGGACAGGGCAGCCTGGCGGGCTACAGTCCATAGAGTCACAAAGGGTTGGACATGACTGTAATGACTTAGCATGCACACATGCACAGGGAAATAGAAATCTGATATATTACTGATGGATTGTCAAATGGTGCAGGGCACTTTGCAAAGCAGTTTGGCAGTTCATCAAAAATGTAGACAGAGTTACCATGTGACTTGGCAATTCTACCCTTTGGTATATATTGGTGAGTGCAGTAACTTCAAATTAAGCTCTAGCATATGGATCTCACACTGGTTGGAACCAGAGGGCTGATGACTGAGATTCCTGGAACACCACCCTGTTACCTCGCCATCAACAATCAGAAGTTCACATACCCTGTAAACCTTTCCGAAAATTCTGCCTATAAAAATTGTTTCCCCCAAACTGTCAGGGAATTCAGGACTTTAGAGCATGAGCTGCCTAGTTCTTCCTGCTTGGCCCCGCAGTATACCTTTCTCTGCTCTGAACTCTGACTTGGCTTTAGTGTGTCAGGCACACAAACTTCAGTTCAATAGTGCTCTTTCTAGAGAGGCTAGCAAAACCAGCTTTGAAGAAACTATCCGAAGGTGAATTCTAGAAATCATTCTGCAATGGTAAATTGCTGAAATAAGCACTGAGATTCTCAAGGGTACTACTATGAAATACAACTCTTGTATAATGTCTGTTATTTTTTTTTCAATGCTTATTAATACTTTTCCAGATAGTATGTAAGAGTTGACAAAGCAGATGAGAACAAACGCAATTTAAAAACCATCCTCAAATTTTAATTCTTTTTGAGTGTTTCTTTTCTTTTTTTGTATTTCCTTTCCCTCATTATTGGCCTTGATATTTCGTAGGAAAGAGCTTCAGTAAGGACCATGGCTACTCTTTCTATGCTTCTGGGTTATGTCTGCCTATGGCTGCCAGCAAGATGCCCTACTATTGGTCAAACTTATCACCCTGGGCTTTCCTACCCTCTGATATTTTGTTAAGAGTGAAGGGAGAGTTCCTGAGTCTGCTTGGTTATTCCACCAGGGGCCTTTCTTCCCAAGTGTCTCACCTCAAACCTTATTTTCATTTCCTCTCTCTCCCTGCTTTCTCTTTCCCCGTCATCTTTTTCTATAGATGATAGAGACAGAAGGGGCAGGAAGCCAGCACCCTTTTCTGAATGTAGGAAGCACAGTTTTACCAAGCATATAAAGAAGAATTTTTAAATTAAAAGCAGGCATGTGGTGGGGGTGCTGAGAAAGAAAGTAATGTCTAAAGTGGAGGGCAAAAATAAAATAAAATAAAAAAGTGAAGGGCAGATAAATTCTGTCCCTATTAACACTGCCATTGGTAGTAATTTAATAATATTCTATAGTAAATTCCTTACATTTTTCAGGTATAGAAATGATTGAAACAGAACAGCAAAACTTGGTGTAAAAAGGGACTTCAGCAGTTAAACAGGTTGAGTTATCTGGCAGCTCCAAAAACAGGTGAGAAATATGACCCTGGAGTGCAGCAAATCTAATCTTTGAGCAGGTTTATTGTTTATCAGGCTTTTGTCTAAGGAGGGTTCATTATATATAACATTGAGATACAGTTTAGTGGAGCAGATTTATTCAACAGGTTTATTCTTTTACCAGGTCTCATAGTATTTCACCACTTGGTGTGTGGTGTCTTATTCATCAAAACAGTTTATGACTTAATCAGTTATGAATTTTAAAAAGTTTTACTAATAATGCAGGATGTGTTAAAATTTATAGTCAGTGCATTTATTCTATTAGGAGTTTTATTTTTGAGCTAAGACACACTGGAGATGTAACACAAGCCAATTGCATGGTTTATTTATAATAAACAGAATGGCCTCTGCAGGGCCTCCAGCTATGAGTGGTGGATTTTATTCTCCATCTTACTGTGTCCTGAGGTACTCTTAAGGTTTTCCATGAGTTGGGTCATCAGTTGGGCCTAAAACTTGGTTTAAAATATCTGTGGTTCCTTTTCCTCATAGTATAGTAGGGCTTACTTCACCCTGGTGGAGGCCAGTGAGAGGCGGGCCCACCCAATCACGTTGTTGCGTCATTGTTTAGAACCATCATTTCTTAAAGTAGAGGAGGCCAGCATGGCTACTGTTTTCTGAGGTCAGTATCAGTAATTTGCCTTAATGGTCATCCCCAATGGAAAGATGGAGTCAGGTGAAACCTTTAACTGGGCCAAGAGACATTTTGTAGATGGGAGCCTCTACCAGTTTAGGGTTAATTGTAGGTGTTTCATCATAGTGACATAGTTAAGCCTTTGTGCATAAGCCCAGCAGCCTGACAACTTCTGCAGTTCTGACCTGCCCAGGTATCCTTTATGATTTATTTGTGGCATTTGCCCCCATTCTGGATCATCACCACACATTTTCTCTGGTGTCAGTATTACATCACTAAAAAATCACCTCCCCATAATCTCTGTTGAGCAGACAAGCAAGTGAGTGCACTCCTTGCGGATCTCCAACTGTTTCAATCACTGGGGTGGAATTTGCTGACAGTGGGATAAAATCCTGGTGGAAGTGACTTTAGTCAAGGATTCCAAATTGGGATAGCTCTATTCTCACTATTCCCAGGGAACTCAGCTCTGCAGGGAGAGACACTGCTTTCAAGAGGCAAGGTTAACAGTTGGCTTTCTGATCCTGTTTCAGCATAGAATCACCTATCCCTTGAGAGCACAAACAGACTCATGGCCAATGGTTGCTAAAATTTATTATGCTGGCTCAACATCTCAAAGTCTTGTATTCACCACATATGTCCTTTAATTGTTGGCTTTGGGGCCACCCTTTCTGACCATTCTCTGTTTGATTTGTATTTACTTTCCACAAGAAGAGAGCTCGATGACGTTATTTCCACCATTGCCTCTCAGGGGGTATTGCTTCCCGGGGCCTGTCTGACTGTGTTTGGTACTTAGGGCTCTGCAGCATCCCTTGTCTTTTGAACCCAGCTGTGAGGGCCGAGACTGGCTCCACCCACAACTGACCTGGATAGCAACAGTGCAAGATACTGTTTGGATCTGTTTGCTGAGGTCCACTCCAGAGGTCTGCTCTTCCTACCTTCTGGACATTTTCCACACTGAAGTCAGCAAACCTTTTGAAAGTGAATACCTGAAAGATGATGCTGTGAAAGTGCTGCACTCAATATGCCAGCAAATTTGGAAAACTCAGCAGTGGCCACAGGACTGGAAAAGGTCAGTTTTCATTCCAATCCCAAAGAAAGGCAATGCCAAAGAATGCTCAAACTACTGCACAATTGCACTCATCGCACACGCTAGTAAAGTAACGCTCAAAATTCTCCAAGCCAGGCTTCAGCAATATGTGAACCGTGAACTTCCTGATGTTCAAGCTGGTTTTAGAGAAGGCAGAGGAACCAGAGATCAAATTGCCAACATCCGCTGGATCATGGAAAAAGCAAGAGAGTTCCAGAAAAGCATCTATTTCTGCTTTATTGACTATGCCAAAGCCTTTGACTGTGTGGATCACAATCAACTGTGGAAAATTCTGAAAGAGATGGGAATACCAGACCACCTGATCTGCTTCTTGAGAAATTTGTATACGGGTCAGAAAGCAACAGTTAGAACTGGACATGGAACAACAGACTGGTTCCAAATAGGAAAAGGAGTTTGTCAAGGCTGTATATTGTCACCCTGCTTATTTAACTTAAAAGCAGAGCACATCATGAGAAACGCTGGACTGGAAGAAACACAAGCTGGAATCAAGATTGCCGGGAGACATATCGATAACCTCAGATATGCAGATGACACCACCCTTATGACAGAAAGTGAAGAGGAACTCAAAAGCCTCTTGATGAAAGTGAAAGTGGAGAGTGCAAAAGTTGGCTTAAAGCTCAACATTCAGAAAATGAAGATCATGGCATCTGGTCCCATCACTTCATGGGAAATAGATGGGGAAACAGTGGAAACAGTGTCAGACTTTATCTTTCTGGGCTCCAAAATCACTACAGATGGTGACTGCAGCCATGAAATTAAATTAAATTTAATTTAAATTTCATTAAAAGCCATGAAATTACTCCTTGGAAGGAAAGTTATGACCAACCTAGATAGCATATTCAAAAGCAGAGACGTTACTTTGCCAACAAAGTTTCATCTAGTCAAGGCTATGGTTTTTCCTGTGGTCATGTATGGATGTGAGAGTTGGACTGTGAAGAAGGCTGAGCACCGAAGAATTGAGGCTTTTGAAGTGTGGTGTTGGAGAAGACTCTTGAGAGTCCCTTGGACTGCAAGGAGATCCAACCAGTCCATTCTGAAGGAGATCAGCCCTGAGATTTCTTTGGAAGGAGTACTTTGGCCACCTCATGTGAAGAGTTGACTCATTGTAAAAGACTCTGATGCTGGGAGGGATTGTGGGCAAGAGGAGAAGGGGACGACAGAGGATGAGATGGCCGGATGGCATCACTGACTCGATGGACGTGAGTCTGAGTGAACTCTGGGAGTTGGTGATGGACAGTGAGGCCTGGTGTGCAGTGATTCATGGGGTCGCAAAGAGTTGGACACAACTGATCTGATCTAATCTGATCTGATCATGTCACTCTTCTGTTCATGGTTTCCCATTTCCCTTAGGACAAAGCTGAAAACCTTTACCCTGACCAATTAACGTCTTCATGATGTTGTCCCAGCCCAGCCCTCCAGCTTCATTTCCAGCCACTCTCCCTCCCCTTCCATTGTTCTGGAGCTCTGCCTTTGAGGGGCTTCCCAGCTCTGGGTTTCTGAACCTTGGCAGTTGCCAGTCTCACAGTTTTTCACCTGGCCCGTTCCCATTTCCTCAGGGAAGTTCTCACAGACTGGATGCCACAGTCTCACCCCAGCCCCGCACCAAACCCTTGCTTTTTCTTCATGTCCTTGTCAAAAATCCACTTGGATATTGACCAAATAACCAGACCACACAGACAAAAAAAAGTTTTCTTAACAAGGATACGAATCCCATAATAACTGTAATGTTGTATTCACATCAGTGTCTCCAGGGCTGGTTCAGTGAGGTTCAACAAATATTTCTCTACTGAGTGAATGAATGAATGTTTCTTGTCTTCTTCCATAAGTTTTAAGATCAATCTGTGCTGGGGTTATGTCTGAATATTCTTATCTCTTCCCAGGGTGTTGCCTGGGGGTTTCTGGCTAACTGACTGGTCAAATCTAGAACCTTGATCTCATTAGTTTAACCCCATTCACCTCCCAGTCCTTGGAGAAGTACTTGAAGTGATAGAACGCTTGCTGCCAATGCTGGTTCTGAGATGTCTTTAGCAAGTCTTAGAAGGGTAATGCTTTCTTTGCTGTTTATTTGGCGTACAGAGTTCTACCCAGTAGGATTGTGGCGATCGTATTTGGTTCCCTAACCAACAGTTATTTCCCACTTCCTTCCTGCTGGCAGGGGCTTTGTTTGTACACCCAGCCCCTCATGTAATCATGTTATGAGTTTTTAACAGAATAAATTTATCCTGGCTTCAGAGAAAAATCCCAGTTGGTAAATTCACAGTTCTCACTATGTGGTCTATAAAACCCCAGAGGTCTCATAGACCCTGTGAGGGAGTCCTTAAGGGCAAAACCATTTTCATAAGAATACTAAGATATTGTTCGCTTTTTTCCATGCTGATATTTGTTCTGATGGTCAAAAAAAAAAAAAAAAAGATGAGTAACAAGGTGGATGCCTTAGCAAGAATTAAGGCAGTGGCAACACACTGTACTGATAGATTGTGTATTTCATTGCCAACTACTCACAGCAAAGGAAAGGAGCGAAGGAAGAAAGGAAGATGGAAGGAAGGGAGGAAGGAGGGAAGGAGGAAGGAAGGAAGGGAAAGAGGGAAGAAAGGATGGAGGGAAGAAAGGAATGAAGGAATTAATTTTATTTGAAAATATCCTTGATGAGGCTATAACAATTATATTTTCTTTTAAATTAAATCTCACCTTTTAAGTACATGCCATTTAGTTATTCTAACTGAAGAAATGGAATGCTTGCATCAGGCACTCCTGTTGCTGACCAAAGTACAATCAGATCAGATCAGATCAATAAACATGGACAAACATAGGAAATACCCTTGGGACACAATTTGATTTGTGAGCTAAATTAGCTGTTTTGTACTTTTTTTTTCATGGAATATCATTTTCCCTTTATGTAAGATCTGACCAACTATGGCTCTTCTGACTTGGGTATTTAACAGATATTTTCTCAAAAACGAACAACGGGAAAGAGCTAACAGTATTTGTTGCCAAAGAGGAAGTGTAAACTTTCAAGCAAAAATTATAAGTTTTAGGAAATTGTATTTGTCACTGTGAGTTTGACAGCTTCCCAATATTTTAAGAATTATCTAATGAGATCAGTGGAGATATTAAGGAATACACATTTCCAATTTTGTGTAATAATGAAACTGCACACTCTTATGGGACTTGAACCCAGCCGGAACCCAGACTGGGACTGAACCCAGTGTCTCCTAATTGTGATCACACACCTGGTCTCAGGGCTTAATGAAGCTCAGGTTCTTTATGTCTTGTCATGGAAAGAATTCAGTGAGAGACAAAGTAATAGATAAGTGGATTTATTTAGAGAGATATACATTGCCAGGTGGTGCTAGTGGTAAAGAACTCACCTGCCAATGCAGGAGATTTAAGAGACTCAGGTTCCATCCCTGGGTCAGGAAGATCCCCTGGAGGAGGGCATGGCAACCCACTCCAATATTCTTGCCTGGAGAACCCCAAGGACAGAGGAGCCTGGTGGGCTACAGTCCATAGTGTCAAAAGAGTTGGACATGACTTAGCAACATGACTAAAGCAACTTAGCACACACACATAGACAGAATGCAACCTGTTTCAAAAGGTAAGAGGGGCCCCAGGGTAATCTCATAACTGCACGAAAATTTTAAGTAATTTACTCTTCTCACTATTTTTTTTTTCATTTTGGAAAATATAGTTATTTTTCAAAACTATTTGCTATTTGTGTTAAGATATGATTTTTTTCCTAAAGGAATTAAGATTTAAAATTTTCTTGGTTTCAGTTTTTAATAGGATATCTGTTGATAGATATCATCTGCATAAACAAAGGCTTGAAAACCTCTGGTCCGGGCTAATCATTATGGTTCTGGTGATTGCTTTAGTCATAGGCCTATAAAGATATGTAAAAGGAGTCCTGCTAAGAGGAAAGGCTGTGATAGTTTTAAAGTGTGCAAAATGAATGGATGGTCTCTTTTCTCTACTGATCATGATTGGGTCTTCATGTGACACCTAGAATTATGGCAGACTTCACGTGGAGCCATCAGCTGATGCAATTAAAGCAGTTAGGTGAAGGAATTAAAATCATTTGGATCCTGGTTGGCACAGTTAAGCTGTAGGCTTAACCAGCTCTGGAGTTGTCTTGGCTCTAGGCTTACTGATAACTGAGAAAATAGGGTTCTTCTATTTCTTAAGCCATTTGCATGAGGTTTCTCTTCACTTAATAGCCAAGAGCATTCTGATCCAAAAATCCTGTCCCCCTACCCCCAAACTTTAAACATATAAAGTAATTCACAGCCAGAATGAAAAGTCTTTTTTTCCTTTTGACTTTTTTTTTTCAGTACAGAGCTCAAATCCACATCCTCCTCAAAGATCATTAGGACTATCTGCCCAACTTCTTGGTTTTATATATTGTAGTTCCTATGTGAGTACATGATTTTTCCTCCTCCTACCCTCTTTTACCATCCAAACCAGCAGAAAAATAAATAGCCATATAAAAGAGGTGAATGTTATAGACAACAAAACACTGCCAGGATCTATGCCGCGCTTCCCCCAAAGAGTCATTTCCGTCTATTAGGCACATAATGCATGTTTTAAAAAAGAACCCGTTGTAAATACATATTTGTTTAGATGGACTGCAGCACAGCAGAGACTCTCCTGGGGAGATAGTATGTATTTTACAACCTGCCAAAAAAGATCCCCGTGGAAGGTAAAATAGGACAAATAGAAAGGCGTAGAACCCCTCTCCCCACAGTTGACGGCCCGTGGCTGACCTGGCATTCAGACACCTTGACCTCAGAGGTAGTTCTGTCAGCCACTTGCCTCACTGAGGTCCAGGAACCATTCAGGCTAAACATGGGATCTGTGGAGAGATGCTGGAGCAACCTCCAGCATCTGGAGATTGGAGAGTGGAGCGGCTCCAGGCAGAGTTCTTAAGCCCTGAGCCCTCAGGTGAGGCTGGTTTTGCTCTTCCTGGGTGTGGGGGCATGACCAGAAACAAAGTATATCCACCCATCTGCACTTGACTTCAAAGGCCTCCATCAAATTCAAAGTAGCTCAGGATCTACTTTTTTGGGTGTGAAGGCACTGTTCTTATGCCAGACTAGTGCCTACTGCTGCTGCTAAGTTGCTTCAGTCGTGTCTGACTCTGTGCGACCCCATAGACGGCAGCCCACCAGGCTCCCCCGTCCCTGGGATTCTCCAGGCAAGAACACTGGAGTGGGTTGCCATTTCCTTCTTCAATGCATGAAAGTGAAAAGTGAAAGTGAAGTCACTCAGTCGTGTCCGACTCCCAGCAACCGCATGGACTGCAGCCCACCAGGCTCCTCCGTCCATGGGATTTTCCAGGCAAGAGCACTGGAGTGGGGTGCCATCGCCTTCTCCGAGTGCCTGCTAGCACAGGTATAAATAACAGCTGCAGCCAGAAGCCCTGCTGCCTTGTACTGGAAAATGCAAGGGGAACTAGCATCAGCCTGCAATTAATACCATTTAAGGGGAGTCTTGAGAGAGAGAAGCAGGAAGTCTCGTACCAAATTCCAGCCCCCGAGAAGTGTGGGAATACTCTTCTTTCATTCCGTGGACGGCTGTTTCCTAGCTCTGTGTTTTGCCAGGATACGTCAGCTTTTGGGTACAAATAGAATCTCCCACCACCCCTCCTACAAGAGTAATTACTCAGGTGATGATGAGCACTTCCTTTGGCATCACATAGGAGGAAGGGGATGTCAATTTGCTCCATTAATTAGTGATGCTAAGCCTGTTCACCAGGTTAAGGCAGTGACTGCTGAATCTCTTCAACTGAAGAAACACCCTGTGCTTTTTTTTTAAATTAGTGAATAGTCTGTGTGCCCATACTTGGAAATCATGTAAGTATCCTAGTTCTTAATGATTTTTCAACCAAAGATTTTAGAACAATCCATGACTGAGTCAATGATTACATTTATGTTAGCAAAATAGTGATTTTCTAATTCAGTCATTACTTCTGCAGTTATTAACTGGTGTTGACATGTAAATAATCTATCACCACAGATTGTTTTTTTCATCAGCATGCTATAATCCATTACCACCATTCTTTTCGATGCCCAGATTGTGTTGGCTTTGGCCAGCAGGAACCCCTTCGGCTTCTAGCACTTTCTTGCTTTCTGTCGCAAGTTGTTCCAAAGTCAGCATTCCCCTTCCTGCCCCAGACCTGGAATCAGCCATTTCTCCCAGGAGCCCTCATTCCGTGTAGTGGAGAACGGCATTTGGAAAGCAAGGTCCAGGGTCTGGATGTGCTCCTTGCTAGTGGAGGGTCATTGCTTCTAAGCCATTTCAGTGGAAAGAGCTAGAAAATGTAGTGTTTCTTTTTTGTTTTCTTTCTTTAACAAACTCATGAGCTCATACTAATCCCTCCAAATAAACTCCAATACAACAGTCATTTCCCTCACTTTCCCCTAGCCCATATTTGCTTCTCCTTTCTCAGTGAAAATTCAAGTTCCCAGCAACATTAGAATATTTATAGTTTTCCTCTGAGCCATTATACACACAATAATTACAGAATTACTGACTATTGATGATACAGCTGACAACAACCTGCTAACTAAAGTTCCGCACACCGTTGCAATCGGCTTGGTGTCTTTGTAGTCGTCTTACCAATAAAGTCCTATTATGAGGAAATGTTAAAAAAAATCCAAACCTGCCGATGTTTCACAGAATAACTGGCTTGGATTCTTCAAAAGTGTCAGTGCTATGAATGTAAGGGAAAAACAACAACAACAACAATTGTAGGAAAAGCGTTATATAAGTTACAGGAGACAAAAGAGACATGTGACCAAATGCAAATATAAGTTCATTGACTGGACCCTGGGGTGGGGGTGGGGTGGGGAAGAAACAAGGTCTAGTTTCAGGACAAATGGATAAATGTAAACATGGACTACATGTTACAAAATATTACCATATTCAGAATCTTGGGTTTGATAATGTTACTATGGGTGTGTGTTGCATTTATGAAGCAAGCTTGCTTTGGTGCCCATGACTGAGTTATCTATAGAGTTTATTGCTTTCTCTGTTTTCCTTTTAAAGATACTGATGATGAAAAATAAAGAAATATAATTGCAGACTTCCCTGGTGGTTCAGTGGTTAAGAATCTGCCTGCCAACACAGGGACACTGGTTCCATTTCTGGTCTGGGGGGATTCCACAGGCTGCAACGAATCTAAGCCTGTGAGCCACAGCTGCTGACCTGGTTCTCCCTAGAGACCATGCTCTGCAACAAGAGAAATGGGAAATAGAGAGTAGCAAATAGAGAGTAGCCTCTGTTCAGCACAACTAGAGAAAGCTCACACACAACAAGAAGCCTAGGGCAGCTAAAAATAAAAACAAATAACATAAAATTTTTTAAAAAGGAAAATATAATTTCTACTTTATAACTCATAGGTATATACCTTTGATATTTTACTTTAAACTATATCTAATCCACTCCTTAAATGTTTCAGTTCAGTTCAGTCACTCAGTCGTGTCCAACTCTTTGTGACCCCATGAATTGCAGCATGCCAGGCCTCCCTGTCCATCACCAACTCCCGGAGTTCACTCAAACTCACGTCCATCGAGTTGGTGATGCCATCCAGCCACCTCATCCTCTGTCGTCCCCTTCTCCTCCTGCCCACAATCCCTCCCAGCATCAGAGTCTTTTCCAATGAGTCAACTCTTTGCATGAGGTGGCCAAAGTACTGGAGCTTCAGCTTTAGCATCATTCTTTCCAAAGAACACCCAGGACTGATCTCCTTTAGGATGGACTGGTTGGATCTCCTTCAGTCCAAGGGCCTCTCAAGAGTCTTCTCCAACACCACAGTTCAAAAGCCTCAATTCTTCGTGCTCAGCTTTCTTCACAGTCCAACTCTCACATCCATACATGACTACTGCAAAAACCATAGCCTTGACTAGACGGACCTTTGTTGGCAAACTAATGTCTCTGTTTTTGAATATGCTATCTAGGTTGGTCATAACTTTCCTTCCAAGGAGTAAGCGTCTTTTAATTTCATGGCTGTAATCACCATCTGCAGTGATTTTGCCCATCTATGTGCCATGAAGTGATGGGACCGGATGCCATGATCTTCGTTTTCTGAATGTTGAGCTTTAAGCCAACTTTTGCACTCTCCTCTTTCACTTTCATCAAGAGGCTTTTGAGTTCCTCTTCACTTTCTGCCATAAGGGTGGTGTCATCTGCATATCTGAGGTTATTGATATTTCTCCTGGCAATCTTGATTAACTTTCACTAATCTCACTGACTATGTTGGTCATTTTCGGATGCTCTATTAATTTGGTTCATTTTTAAATAAAAAACCCATTGTTCTGTTTTCAAAGTATCTTGTTTCACCTCCCTACCCTCAGGAGTTTAATTCTTTTAAGAAAAAATCTTGTGTAAAAATAATTTAAACAAGGTTTAGATAATGCTTTTAAAATTGACATTTCATTCTCAAATTCGGCACTCTAGCACACTGCTTATTGTTTCTGTTGACTTTCATTACTAATCTGTAGCTTTCTTACCTGTTGGTAATTTTGGATTGTGAGCCCATTGTCACAGAGCCTGGTTTTACTTGTGAGAAATCCAGGTAGACCATGTTATGGGGTCATCTTCCGTAGAGGTTTCCTGTCCTTTGTTTCTTCTGATGCCCCAGGATTATTACCAGCACAAGACAAAATTTATACAGATCTTTGAGTACTGAAAATTTTCTGGATCCTTTAGAAGTTGCAAATTCATAGAAAAAGCGAGAGTTTCAGAAAAACATCTACTTCTGCTTTACTGACTATGCCAAAGCCTTTGAGTGTGTGGATCACAACAAACTGTGGAAAATTCTTCAAGAGATGGGAATACAGACCACCTTACCTGCCTCCTGAGAAATCTGTATGCAGGTCAAAAAACAACAGTTAGAACCAGTCATGGAACAAAGGACCGGTTCCAAATTGGGAGAGGAGTGCATCAAGGTTGTATATTGTCACCCTGCTTATTTAACCTATATGCAGAGTACATTTTGCAAAATGCCAGACTGGATGAAGCACAAGCTGGAATCAAGATTGCCAGGAGAAATAGCAATAACCTCAGATATGCAGATGACACCATCCTAATGGCAAAAAGCGAAGAGGAACTAAAGAGTCTCTTGATGAAAGTGAAAGAGAAGAGTGAAAAATCTGGCTTAAAACTCAACATTCAAAAAATGAAGATCATGGCATCCGGTCCCATCACTTCATGACAGATAGTGAAACAGTGAGAGACTTTATTTTCTTGGGTTCCAAAATCACTGCATATGGTGACTGCAGCCATGAAATTAAAAGATGCTTGCTCCTTGGAAGAAAAGCTATGACTAACCTAGACAGCATATTAAAGAGCAGAGACATTAATTTGCGAACATATGTCCATTTAGTCAGAGAGATGGTTTTTCCAGTAATCATGTATGGATGTGAGAGTTGGACCATGAAGAAAGCTGAACACCGAAGAATTGATGATTTTGAACTGTGGTGTTGTAGAAGACTCTTGAGAGTCCCTCGGACTGGAAGGAGATTAAAGCAGTCATTCCTAAAGGAAATCAGTCCTGAATATTCATTGGAAGGACTGATGCTGAAGCTGACGCTTCAATACTTTGGGCACCTGATGTGAAGAACTGACTCCCTGGAAAAGACTCTATGCTGGGAAAGACTGAAGGCAGGAGGAGAAGGGGACGACAGAGGATGAGATGGTTGGATGGCATCACTGACTTGGACATGAGTTCAAGCAAGCTCCGGGAATTGGTGATGGACAGGAAAGCCTGGCATGCTGCAGTCCATGGGGGTCACAGAGAGTCGGACATGACTGAGCAACTGAACTGAACTGAAAATGTTGTAGGCTGGGATTTTGAATTCTCAAGCAACTGTTCAAACCAGACCATTGAGGGAATTCTTCTTCTTTTCCCATCATGGTCTGAATTTTTTCACAGAGCCTCCCATTCAACTGAGCGTGCAGCTTTTCAGGGTCATATCTTGAGGGAGACATCGTGTTTCAACTCCTCTCCACAACGGCTAAGGCTTCATCTTCAGTGTCCACATAGCCTTTAAAACTCCAGCCCTGGATTGCCCCTAAGAGTGCTCTTACCAGTTAAATGGTGTCCACTTAAAAAAGATATGCTGAAACCCAAACACCAGCACCTTGAAAATCGGACCTTACTTGGAAGTAGGGTCTTTACAGAGGAAACCAAGTTAAGATACATCGTGAGGGTGGGCCCTGATTCAATGTGACTGGTGTCCTTGTGAAAAAGGGAAATTTGGACACAGAGATAGACACGCACAGAAGGAAGACAATGTGAAGACACACAGGGAGGACCGCAAGGTGAAGGCAGAGGATGGAGTTGAGACAGGCTGTGACGTGGCACCCTTTCTGTAGTGCTTGCAAACATCTCCTGGAAAAACAGAATACAGTATGAGGGACTAAAATTAACTGTAAGTATGCACAGTTGGGGCAAATTATGGACAACAAGAAACAAAAAGACCAAGAAGGAGAAACCCAACTGCCACTTCTGAATAGCGGGGAGAAAAACATGGTGTTGTGCTTCCCCTCTGCACTCAATCAGCACCTTCAAAGAGGTGGGCAAACCACCTAAGCTACCCCTTTGTCCCAACTCCTGGACACACCCCTACTCTCACCGCATATAAGGAACCAGCTCCCGTTCCCCATTGCTCGCTCCAGGGAGAAAGTAAGGGAACATACTGTTTGTTATTCCTACCATCTGCTGCAGCAGGGGACCTAGTAAAAGCCTTGCATGAATTTCTTTTCTGGCCTCTGATCAATTTCTATTGATTGAAGAAGGCCAAGAACCCTGGTCAGTATCAGAGTGATGCATCTACAAGCCAAAGAACACTTGAGTCTACTGAAAGCTAGGAGAGAGGTAGGGAAGAGTTCTTCGTCAATACCTTCAGAGGGATCATGATCCTGTTGATGCCTTGATTCCAGACTTCTGGCCTCCAGAACTTTGACACAAGAAATTTCTATTGTTTTGAACTACCCTGCTTGTGGCAGTTTATTATGCAATGCCAGGGAACTAATACAGAGAACTTTCCCTATCCTGCCCATACCCCCACTGTGCTTATCACTCTTGCGGTCAGTTCTCTTTTTACTTCTGACTCCTGCGGATTTCCTTTCTTTAAGCTCAGCTTTGTAGTTTTAAAATTTTGGCTATTAACTCATATCCAGCATTTCTCCTCATGTATAATAAGAGAGATGTCATGCCACCTCAATTCTCTATCTGCCCCCTATTGTCGACCTTTTGGGCTTCTGGGAACCCAAGGGAAAATGACATTCCCAAACATTCCCAGGATGAACGTGTCCCACTAGAGCCATCCTGAGCCTCCCCCAAGGAGGAGGGAACATGTTGCATTATGCTTGGGAATGGCCTGGAACTGACTGAACACAGGCTGACAGAGGCCAGGTGAGTAATGTAAATGAATAAAACTGGCTGGCTGTAAACCATACCAATTATTTTGAAACCCTCAGACTTCATGGCATAGCTTTGATTTTTCTACTTTGGTAGCAACCTGGATATCACTTTCTTTTTAAATTCTACTCAAAGGAGAACAGTCCTGCAGACTTAATGCCAAATGGCAACTGCCTCCAAGGCCCCAGGAGGCAGAGGCCCTGGTGAAACAGGATGCCTCCATCGAGGAGACAGCTGCCACTCGGCGCCAGCTGAGTTTTGTGAAGTATTGTCAGATCTCCATATCTTTCAAAAGAAAAAAAAGGAGTATGGATCTTTCCGTGAAATCTCTTGTTTTAAATTATTGGCATTAAGAAAGAAATCAAAAGTTTAAAAAATCTTTTCTGGTCAAAAAAAGAGAGTCATGTTTCATTAGTTTGTTAAATATGGTTTGGTGATTATCTTTAAACATTACTAGTTACATGACATTTCTGATACAGAAAACCATTCTATTAAACAATAATAGACATTTGCAGTTTTCTTGAAACCTCTTTGTTACAATTTTCACATTTCTCAGTGGCAAAAGCAAATTCTAAATGATGACATTTTTCTTAGTATTTTTTTTTAATGCAGAGAAGCTCTTGACTCCAAAGACATGTTTTCCTTTAAAGAAAATGATAAAGAATAAAATTAATTAGAAACAGACATTGCTTGACCCCCAAGTTCTGAAAACAGACGGAGTACTCAAGGTCAACATTGAAACTCTCAAGTTTATTCTGTTGTTTTTCTTCGTTCTCTCTCCCTAGTACTTTCCACATTTTGTTCGTTTCTGTCAGAGAAATATAGCTTCATTTGATCTGCCTCTTTGGGAGGGATTGCTAGATAATTGTGATTCTGAGGAGGCCATTTCAGACACACCTGCTCGGAGCCTTGTACTGCACAGTCAGGGTGGCCCTGGGCAATTTTTTATTTTATTTTGAGTGATAGGAGAGCTGACTTGTCCTTGAATTAAAGAGGCCAGCAAGCCTTTAAGAAGATAGCTACTCAGACCAACGTTAACAATGCTTGGGGTCTTTTGGTGTTTTGGATCCAAGTCCACTTGCCCCTACTGCTGAGGCGAGGGGTGGGGCTGGTGACAACATGGAGAGATTGATGTTTTTGTGCCGTTTGCCCTTCTTACAGGTCAAAAGAAGGCTGAGAGCCCTATACGGCTACCCAACTGACCCATCCATCCAAGATGTGATGTCAACATGCTTGTCTTTCTCATGGTCTGTTTTGGGGCAGTGCCTCTGATATATTTTGTCTTTCCTAATCACCAAGTGTGGCTTCATCACTCACGGACCTGTTATACTATTTTGGAGTTTCCCATGTTTTCAGCCTGAACTACCCCTCCAGTCTGAGGCTTTTGTAATTCCCTGCTTTACAGTGAAAGCTGTTCATCTTCAGTACTGAACGTTTGTGATCTCTCAGCATCTTTGCCCACAGGCTCCATGGCCTGTGGGCCTGCAGGATTTGCTACTGCATGAAGTGACTGTGTGGGTGCTAACTGTTAATGGAGAGTACATTTTTAAATATGTGCCTTCTTTTCTATTCATTCATCTTCTGCACTAAACCTCTTCAGTACCTATTGGCCCCTCTCCGGGTATCAATCTATCTAGTCTCTCACATCATCATTCTCATAATTCAGCAAGAGTGCTCTTTCTAAAATAAAAATTGAGCATATCACAACCATGGTGAAGCCCTTTGATGACTACATTACATAGAGAACAAAAGCCAAGGTCTACAGCATGGCACTGAAAGGCCTTGATATTCTCTTACCTAATTTCCCAAACTTTTATCTTGGGATGATGCTTCCATTAAGATTATATAAAACTAGTCTCCATCCACCAGGTAAAAGTAGCTTGTCAGACAAGAGACTTTAGTTCACTTATATAAAAGACACCTTTATATACCCAACACCATAGCTTTAAAAAACAAAAAGTAACAGAAAATAGGAAAAATGTTCTAAATCCTCACCTATCCTGGAAGATATTTGCCTGACCTCTCTCAGAACTCAAAAAAAATAAGAACACAGAAGTTAAAAGAAAAATGAGTAAATTATGAATATATATATTTATATATGTGTATATATATGCATATACTCTTTCTAAGCAAATAGAAAACTCACACTATTTTCAAACATACATAAAATATTTATAAAATTGACCATGCATTAAGTCACAAAGGAAATTTCTATAAATTACTCGTCAGAAATCATATGGATCATAAAGACAAATGACATTAAAAATCCAGACTACTAAAATAACCCTTGAGTTACAGAGGAGATTAAAATACAATGATGAATTCATGATAATAATGAGTCACATTTATATATTTTTTAAAAAAACTAATGACAACCACAAGAAACTTGAGTGTATATACAAGGAAATGAAACGGTTGAAGTTAAATGAACTAAACATGCAAGAAATGATAGTAATATAAACCCAAAGAAATTAGGGCAGAATTGTTGATAATGACAAATCCAAAATTAACGAAATAGGAAAAACACAATTAACTTTAATATTTGGTTCTTCAAAAAGACAAATATGTCTGGTGAGTATGGTTAAAAAAATAATATATACAAAGATAGCTAGTATTAGCAATGAGGAAAAGAATATAACTTTAGATATTGAGAGGATTAAAAAAACTCAACAAATATTATTGCATTCTAAAATGTAGCCAAAATGTGGCCATTTCTTTTATTTACAAGAAATGTTTCTTGTAAACAAAACCACCAAGATTGATTCATTAACAACTTTAAAACACTGGAATAAAAATTTTAGAATAGTAAAACATCTTTTCTATAAATGATACTAGATGTGGGTCATTGGTAGATAAGTTGTTCTAAACATTCAATAAAACAGAAAATTCTTATATTCCACAGAAACCTTCCCAACTCATTCTTTTTGGCTTAGTTGCTCAGTTATGTCCAACTCTTTGTGACCCTTTGGACTGTAGCCTGTCAGGCTCCTCAGTCCATGGAATTTTCCAGGCTGGGAGTGGGTTGCTGTTTCCTCCTCCAAGGGATCTTCCCACTCTGGGGATCGAACCCACATCTCCTGTGTCTCTTGCATTATAGATAGATCTTTACCCACTGAGCCATCCCTGACAATAAAAGAAGACAAGAGCAGCATATAAAAGCAAACTGAAATTTTCATGTATGAGCACAAATACAAAAACTGCAATCAAGATACAGTCATATTGCTTGTTACTGAGTTGTAATCAGTGTAGCATTTAAGTAAATATGTTAAGAATAAATTCTAAAAGAAAATTATAGCAACTATTTGACTATGTGAAAAAAATGGCTGGCTCACATATAATACAAAGATGTAAATTTAGAAAACATGATTTAAGCTATATATTCTCATAAAACTTACCTATGAAAACTATCAGGTTTCTTCTAAAGAAATAAGCAGTTTTAAAATTCATTTTGAAAGATAAATGCTGTAGAATTCTCATATTTTGAAGCAATAATATAATAAAAAGTATGAGCTGTTCTTACAGATACCGAGCCCTATTAGAATTTTCTGGTCTTGTATACTTTCAGCACATTGTCACCCTTAAATTGTACTTCTAAAGACTAAATTCACACTTTCCTATCAGAGTGGTGCTAACACCGTGATCCATTATGAAGATTTTATCATAAATCTGTTTTATCAACTCTAGCATTTAGTAGGATAATTTATTTGCTGTCAAAAAAAAAATAAAGAAATTAGGAATTAAAGAGTAGTTAAATCTTTGGAAATCTATTGCTGTAATTGATGAAATTGACCAAGTAAAATAGAACTGCAGTATGAATAGGTATTAAATAAAATTAACCTCTCACTCATGATTTTAAAAGCCAAAGTAAGATAAGAAAGGAAGAAAACTTCTTATCTCAATATAAAGGTTAAGAAATTCAAATTAATGATGTAAAATTAGAAATATTTTATTTGATTTTGTTAAGAAATTAGATGAGACACCCATTGAAGTTTCAGCCATAAATACAGAAATAAAACTGAGTAAATAAAATATTCCAATAGAAGACACAAAAGTGTCATTATTTATACCTAGTATATTTGCATACCTCACACATCTAAATTAAATTCCTTAGAATTATTATTTGAAGGTGGTTGGATACAAGATAAATATACAAAGATAGCATTTCTAGACGAAAACAAGTAGAAAGTACACTGTGAAAATACGCTGTTTGATAATAACAAAATACATATAAGCTCTAGAGATAAAACTAGTGTGCAGGAAATGTGCAGAACTTGTATAAATAAAACTATAAAAGTTTATAAAGATATAACAGAAATTATACAACTGAAGAGTCTTCACAGATAGGAAGACTCAGTAATGTGAAATTTCCCCAAATAAACAGCCCACTCAAACTTTAATGCTCTCTTGTCTTGAGCTGGGGAAGTTTTCCCCAGGAAGCAAGTCCAGGACCAAGACTTGCCCGTGCAGAGTTCATTTTACAAAATTATCCAGCAGTGTCTGGAATAAAGGGGATTGCTGAGAGGTACGATTAGGGTATGATGATGACTGACTCATCTCCCAATCAAGATCAGTAAGGGATTTTAAAAGAAATGTGACAAGCAGATTCTAAAATCACATGGCAGAGACACAGCAGAGGAATCATGAAGACAGATTTAAAAAGAGAAAATTCATGTGAGAGGGCTAATTTCCCCACTGAAGTTTCCACACTTCACCCAAGGGTATAGCATTGACAACTGTGTTGTCTTAGGACAGTAATAGAGCGATGGCATAAACTATTGAGGGAATAAATTGAACCATACAATTGAGAGTTGAATCATGACAAAGGCATCACTTTGATACAGAGGGGAAAGAATGGTTCAGTTAACCAGTGATGAAGACAGTTGGCTGTTCATTTGGAAAATTAGACCTCTAGTTCACAATACACAAAATTTCAATGTGGATTAAAGAGTTTATAAAAATAATTAAAAGAAAACACAGAAAGTATTCCTCAATAAGATATGAAGTTCAGAGTCTCTAAACAAATAGGTTGACATATTTGACTACATTAAAACCAACAAAAGTCTTTCGAACAAAAGATAAATGATGTACTGGGAGAAATATGTATAACATATATAAAACTAAAATCTGTAGTAAACTTCTTAAAATCAATTAGAAAAATAAAATTAACTTAATAGAAAATTAGAAAAAGGAAATGATTGGACTATTCAGAGAACAAGAGATACAAGTAGTCAATAAATACATTTTAAAACATTCAAACTTTCTAATAAACACTGACATCTAAATGAAAACAAGATTATCTCTTTTTATACCTTAGAATTTTAATATTTTCAATGACTGATGTATCTGGATCAGGGCAAGATGTAAAAAAATACCATTACATCTATCATCAACTATCCCTTTTAAAAGAGAGATTTGGTGAAAGTGTCTAAATTTAAAATGTACATACCCTTCAAACAAGTAGTTTTAATTCTATAAATCTAGTTTACAGAAACATTTCTAAAATGTTCAAGGACTTGTGTACAAGTTTGTACACCAGTTTTACATGAAGTAATGGAAAAAAAAAGAATCTTAAATATTTTATAGTAAATTATGGCATGCCAATACTGTGGAATACTAAACAACTGTTTAAAGGAGTAATGTGCTTTAGTTTTGGAAGATCTTTGAAATGAATTAAATGGAAAACAGGGCAAGGATAATTTGTAAAATATATCTTCACTTATGTGAAAATCCAATATATATATATATAATATATATACTTTATACATATGGAAATGGATTAAGAATGACTAGAAATATGTACATCTAATTGTTTCAAGTGCTTACATTTGGGGGAGTGGAGGTGGAGGTGGGTATATTTGAGGCTCACACATTCTTTCTATGTAATTCAGTGATATTTGAATTTTTTACAATTTTATGTTGATATATCATGGAGATAAAATTTTAAAAATAAAAGTATGCTATTTAATGACTAAATATCACTTTTCTTCCCACTTTCACTAAATAAATACTAAACAAATATTTAAATATATCAGTGTAAAAGGGGTCCTAATTATTGACTTGCTGAAGGCCCCTGTGTGTCTCCATATGCCCTACTTCCATCTGAGTGCCTCCAGGTGGGTGGGAGAGACGTATGAGGGCAGACTTGAGCCCCGGGGAGCATCTGGGCTTCTGCAGCTGCAGGCAAGCCCATGGGGCACATATGCTCATGGGACACCCACAAGATGATGTTTCATGCACTCAGCAACCCAGGATGCCCCAGCTCTGGCATTCTGGAAATGCAAGGAGACACAATAGTGGAAAACATCATTCTGTTGACTCAGACAAGTAGCATGTTTTAGGAGTCACGCGTGAAAGATGCCCCTCGTAAGCCCCCATGGGATGACGGTGCCAGCCTCCCTATAAAGGCAATGTTGGTATAACCTTCGGAGCTATACACAGCATGCCTGGAGGCTAGCTGAGTGGAGAGATCAATGACAGCACTTGGACTGGTATTCTGAAGGAGCTCCTGCTGCACGTGGGCCCCAGCCTTAGCCCTGTGCTATCCTGGGGGCTCCAGTAGAGCAGGCTGCTGCAGCTGAAAGCTGCTGGCTGTTCTTTCTATGCGTGTCATTAAAGGAACTGGGCTGCCACTGCTCTACAGAGCATGAAGGTGCAGGTTGCATTTTCTCAATGCTTTAAACACTGTCTTTTTCCCGGGCACCAGGTGTCCATGGCCATGCATTGGTATTTGAGTACAAGATGGTTTCGGGGACCACAGATATATTTCCCTTGTATTTTCTCCAGCAGCCTGGCAATCCTAATAGTCACACCTTATAATGAGTTTTGCCAATAGAATGAATAAAGCTGTATTTCTGACCTTAGCACCTATCTGAATCTTACTCAAGTTTTACTCTCCATTTATTGAGCTAAAATAAGTCTTTCTATTTGCTGTCAGTATAAATAGAAATAAACCTTGTTACACAGAAACTTCTTACAGAAGCTCACGGATAAGGCATTTGTAAATTGAGGAGCTGCTATGCTGGAATCTCTAGAATCTCCAGATGGTCTTGGATGCATGAATTCTGCCCTTTGCCAGACCTTGAACATTCAGGGACACAGCATGACGTCACAGCACTCAGCGGCCCTGAAGCCCTTGAGACTAGTGCCCCATTCTGGCTTGGCCACTTGCAGACTTTTGGGTCATGTAAATTATGTACCCTTTCTGATCTTCTTATGAAAGTGGGGATAGTCATTCCCACTTTGCCTAGCTGGCATGTAGATGACAGAGAGCGTTCAGAAGATGCCAGCATCACTTGGCTCTTTGAAGACCAATAAATACAACTTAAATGGTATCATCCCCGGGGCTGCTACTTGCACCATTGCTCCTCCCATGGTCCGGGTCAAGACCCTAGGATGGAAGACTAAAACAATCTGGGAGAACATGTTTGTTCCTCTGAGAGCTTGTTGCAGTCCAGTGACCTTGCCCTACCAGAGGCTGCCAGACTGCAAGACACCCTCAACAAACCAACTCACACACACAACAAAACCAAAAATCTCTTTCATGAGAGCTATATATTTTTATATTGCTTGCTTGCTCAGATGCTCAGTCATGTCTGACCCTTTGTAACCCCATGGACTGTAACACACCAGGATCCTCTGTCCATGGGATTCTCTCATCAAGAATACCAGAGTGGGTTGCCATTTCCTCCTCCAAGGGATCTTCCCAACCCAGGGATTGAACCTACATCTCTTATGTCTCCTGCATTGGCAGGCAGATTATTTACCACTAGTGCCACCTGGGGAGCCCAATTTTTACTTTTATATTAATATCATTTGCATAATGTTTTATTGAAAATGAGCATTTTGTTCCTAAAATGTGTTCCAGAGAAAAGGCAAAGTGATGTTGCTGCTGCTGCTGCTGCGTCACTTCAGTCATGTCCGACTCTGTGCGACCCCATAGACGGCAGCCCACCAGGCTCCCCAGTCCCTGGGATTCTCCAGGCAAGAACACTGGAGTGGGTTGCCATTTCCTTCTCCAGTGCATGAAAGTGAAAAGTGAAAAATGAAAGCAAAGTCGCCCAGTCGTGTCCAACTCCTAGTGAGAACCCATGGACTGCAGCCCACCAGGCTCCTCTGTCCATGGGATTTTCCCGGCAAGAGTAGTGGAGTGGGGTGCCATTGCCTTCTCCACAGTGATGTTGCATTTGAAGATAAAGTCTTTTACTGTTACGCATCTCTAGCCTTTTACTGAGGGGCAAAGAGGACGTGAATTAGGTCCAGAGGACTGCATCTTACAGGAACTTCTCCTGAATGGTGATGTGAATGCCTTTATCTGGGTTAGGGGAAATAGGAGACTTTTCTAGATCTCAGTGAAGAAGTTGAGATGCTCACTTCAGTTCTTTGATTTTACAGGATTTTTACCATTTTTCCTACAGTATATTTTGAAGGCAGAAATGATATCACATTTAAGTGAAGTAACCCATTCTTTTCTTACTGAGTCTTTCCAACACTCAAAGACTCTATGGCTCCTCCTACAGCTGTTTTTTCCCACAACTGTTGCTGCTTCCTCTGACTTAGAGGACATTTTCTGTACTTAAGGCCCATTTGGTAGGTGTGATCTTAGTAAGGGGAATTTGAGACAGAAAACACAACCCTTCCCAGGCCTGCTTAAACAAGAAGCGAGGGTTAGTTGGACAGTTATAGTGGTATTTCCCTGGTGTCATGGGCCCCTGGGACGCAGGAGGTACTGGAATCTGGAAACACAGCCACCTGTTCTCTGAGACCACCTGGACTTGTCTAGTATTCATTTCAGCCTCTCATTGCACATCTGTATTCTCTCTCTTTCTCTTTCTCATCTTACCATCTCGTACTCTTCTGTGTTCTCAAGGCCCAATCCAGCCCTGACCTTGCTCGTCCTTATAAGGAGTCATAGAGACCTGACTTAGACAGTCTGTGTTCCAATTCTGAATTCCCAAGAAAAAGAATCTAAATAACTGAGCCTATTCTCAGAGTTGACCCTGACTGAGTCAAGGAGCTTCTCTAATCAACAGTTAAAAGATTGTTGAAGATGCAATCCTACTTTCCCAACTACCTGAAGGTCGTGGAGGGTGGAAACCAGTCTTTCCACCTGGCCTGGCACCCAGTAGAACCGGGTAAAATTGATTGACTGATGGATTGATTGATGGACTAATTATACGCTGCACATCAGGCTTAAAAATTCTTACGTGTGAACATAGCTTTCAAATTGTCACTTGTCCCATTTAAGAATAAATGTCAGATGATCTAGGCTGAATAGAGTGTTGAATTCATTTATTTTACTTTCTATAGACCTTCTGAGTGAAAGTCAGGCTCATAAAACTTGTGTATAAGCTGGAAAACTTAGGGTGCTTGCAAGGATGAATTGTAAAGTGTAATTTAACACGATTACTTACATGCAGCATCTGGGCTCTTGGTAGGATGTGGTGGGTACCAAGCTACTGTGGGTTTTGGTGCCTTGGAAATTGTAGGTCATTTAAGAGACATTATTTCTTCCCTAGGTAAGATATTGAGACAGAGGAAGAAAATGAATGGTCTTTCATAGTCAGCAAAAGTGACCACATATTTCCCAACCTGACTACCTCTTTCTTCCCTGGCCCCTCTGTGAGCTTTATGGAGAAAGATGGAAAAGGCAAGAGGAGGGAAAAAAGTGGCAGAGAGGAAGAAGGCTTGAGAAGTCTCTGCAAAGAGATGGCTTGACACACTGACTCTTGTCCTGGTCCTGGGACGCTCAGTACATTCAGGTCCCCAGATGAGCCACAGCCCTCATCCTCTTAGTCCCATCCCCTCGTGTCATACTCATGTCACCCCAACCTGAGATCTCCACAGTGCCCACTCCACCCAAACATTGGCTCAGATAAATGCACCAGGCCATGGTGGCATCTAATGGCTGGCTAGATTAATGATGGGCTTGCTCTCTGTTTGGAAATCCCAGAGGAAATATCTGCAGATTTAATTCTCAGTTAAAGGTGGAAGTGTGGGTTTGAATCTTGTATCAGGTATCACCTCCTTCCTGCTCAGCATTTCTTCGGAAAGGTCAACTCTGGGAAAGGTTGGAGTGTCGGAATCTTTTCCCTGGTGCTGTGTAAAGATTTCTGACCTTTCAGTGGTCTTAATTCCTTCCCTTCCTTCCCTCCTAATACTTCCCCTCCTCCCTTTCTTTCTAAGTGCTCTTATTTATTGAAATGTAAAGAATGTTACATTCACACATACACACAGATTCCCCATTTGAAAGCACAGATAACTTATTAAAAAATAGAACATGCTAATACTCCTCAAAACTGTCAAGGTCATCAAGAACAAGGGAAGTCTGAGAAACCTAAGGAGACATGACAACTACATGTAATGTGACGTCTCAGATGAGATCCTGGAACAAAGGACTTTCAGGAAAAACTAAGAAAATCTGAACAAAGTATGGATTTTAGTTAATGATAGTTTATCAGTATTGGTTCATTAATTACAACAAACATACCATACTAATTTGCAATGTTAATAATAGGGGGAACTGGGAACAGGGTATATGAGAACTCTGTCTACTAGCTTCTCAATTTTTCTGTGAATCTAAAACTGTTTTACAATATAGTGTATTTTTAGAATTGGAAAAAAGAGAGTGCATGCTAAACCACAACTCAGCTGGCCCATCACAAAGCATCACCTTGACCACTGTGGCTGAACAGGGCAGGTGGGGGTGGGAGCTTGATTAGCTAGTCCTTCTCAGTAACCAGGAGGTAACTGAACAATGAGCTCATTACACAAATTCATTCTGGAGCTTGCTTGAAAAGCTAGACATTAACCATTGAAGATGACTCCATATGGTTGGTTTTGTTAACCTGTTAAGTTCCAGACAGAAAGCATCACAAAAACAATGCCCCAGAGGAAGAGAGTCTAGGATGTGCTGAAAAGGAGGGGCAGGCACTACCAGAGGGATGGCTGATTTCCCTGGAAATGAGCAAGGCGGCTGCAAATGCATCAGGCAGACAGCTCGGATGGGCTTGGGTGGCCTGAGGCATCTGAATCACCCAACCTGATTTTATGCACTTGGGCTATCGAAGGAGGTCACGAGGGAAGTTTCATTTACTTATTGTCTTTGAATATTATACTTGAATACCTCACTGACCGCAGGAAACGAATGGACTTTGCTCTCAATTCCTTCCACCTCCTGCAAATCGAGGCCCTGTCCTGGCTCAGTCAGGCAACACCAGGGAGCCAGGCCAGTCACCTCCTCAGAAGTCCGCTTCTGAGCACCTCCCCTCGGTGTTGTTTCTCGCTCATTGACATTCTAGCCCTTGAAACAAGGTCTTGGCTCCTTTCTCATTTCAGGATTTCGTTTTGGGGGAGCTGGAACACCTGTCCGCTGATCGCCTGCCACTCCGCATCTGGGCCCGGCTGACAGGCTCGTCTGCTTTGACTAATGATGTGATTGATGGACAAAATAAGGAAGAACATACAAAAAAACATTTCTGTCTGGTCTGGTGTGTCAGCAAGCCTTCATCAAGTGGCTGCTGAAGGTATATTTTGCTGCATGCCTCATTACACAGTAATGGCATTCCCAGGCAAAGCTGTTTCTTTTCATGACACCAGACAGCAGGCAGCTTTATGGGCGCTGGGCCCACCGAGCCCGGAGGAAGGAGCAGCACTAAAGAGCGGTCATTTCCAAAAGTGCCTCAAGTTGCTTTTTTGTTGTCATGAATTTAATATGAATCAACACAATATGAAATGGGCATGAGGGATTTTAGTGACTAGTGATTTTTTAAGACTGCTGTCTAAACAGCCATCAAGAAGAAAGGGGAGGGCAGCACTACCACATTTCCTTTCTCCAAACCTGTTGCAAAAAGGAGTCATCTGTCAATTTTATTGCATTAAAAAAGTACACAGAAGCATATAGTCCAAACAAATGTCTTCTTTCAGGCTAAACATGTGGAAAATGCCACAGAACTGATGCCAGAATCCTCTCACTCAGCAAACTGAGTGTTGGTTACCCCCATCCCAGTGGCCTGCTGTGGGTGGGGTGACTTTCGGGAGAACCATGTCGGCTTGTGTGCATATCATAATCCCTGAAAATCACTTCTGACTGGAACATGAGGGAAGCAACTCCTTCATTCTACTTGCAAGACACCTATGAGTTGGAATCCAGCGCTGGAAGATGCAAAGGAACCGTAATTAAAAATAAGAGAGAGACAGTAGGTACATTTTTGGCCTGATTTTTTTTCCCCTCCTCTTTCTTCACTAAGGTACACTTAGAAGCAGGCACGTGAGTTGGGTCACAGAGTTCCTACTTTTTTTGTTGTTTTTTTGCAAGTTATTTTGATTTTCCCTGGCATTATTTATTCTCTTTCTTTTTTTTCCTGGCAAATTTTCTTTGCCAAGGTATTTTATTATACACGTTCTGCTCTTTTCTTTAAGATGTTGGACTGTCTCCAAACAGAAATGCTTAAAATGAAGTTTCATTTTAAAAACAGTTTTTTATTCTTTCCTGCTACCATGATGAGTCTTTAGCGGTGGGTTATTGTGAATAATATGTGACTTTAATGAGTTGTGATTAGAGAAAACTCTCTCTTCCTACAATAAATACTAGATAATAAATTAGAAAAGGTATATGAGATCTTTATTCCTATTTAAAAAGAGAGAAAGACATAAATGCAAAATCTTGTTATGATAAATGTAGGCGATAATCTTTTAACATGCATTTAATTTACTGTGAGCATAAGAGGCAGATCCTCAACTCCCGTGTCTATTTCGACACCACTTTGCACCAGTCAGTCTGGTGCTGGGGGGCAGTGGCCACCTTCCCACCAAGGTAATGAACAGCCCAGGGGGTGGAGACAGGAATGCTGGGCAGGAGAATGCAAGGTTAAAAATAAACAGGTTACCAAAACCAAACCATCAGACTGTTTCCTAGATAGACACTAATGAGTATGAAAAAAGGAAATGAAGGAGGAAAGGGTATTCCGGTTTTTGGCTGAACAAAGGCAAAAGTCATTGTCAACATCTTGTGTTAATTTCCCACATCTGTTCATATTGTTCATTGAGTTTTGATATCAAAATATCCCACTCTAAAGCAAAGGGCCCACGGAATTCAGCCGACTCAAAAGTTGAAGCAGAGTGACGCTTCCATCAGCAGCAGGGCAGGGTCAGGTGAATCAGCCACACACCTGCCCGTGCCCACTAACTCAGCCGCTTGGCATTTGGCAGCAGGTGGTTCTTGTAATGGCAGAGGCCATCTTATCAGGAGCGATTTTTCCAGTGGCTATGCTCTGCTAGCCTTGGAGTGGAGGCCTGATGCCAGGTGTTGCTGTCTGCTCCTGCTTCCTGCCCTGCAAGCCTGAGAGCCGTCAGCCAGTCCCAGATTTCCTGTAAACCAGCACCCACTCTGTCCTCTTGGCCTGGCAGGCTGTTTCTCTGGCACCTTCTTGATTTACAACTTCAAAGCTGAGTGATGTGATGCTTTATCCTAGACATCCCCTCCTCCACTAGGACCAAAAGCAGGCCTCCTCTCCAAAGGAGCACCTCACAGCCTTGGAACCTTTATTCTCTCCCTGACTTTCCATTTTAGAGCCAGAATCTTTTCAAAATCCCAGGAGCAGACAGTGGAGTGGGGCATGGGCTTTGCACAAGGGCCTCTTGAATGCCAATGCTGTGATCCATTGGTTCTCAAGCGAGGTCGCCTGTTACAGAAGTACTGGTTGCAGGAGCCACTGGGGAGAAAAATCATTTAGCAGCAAAATATTCTTTCTCAGCAAAGTGCTTGGAGCTGGGCAAGAAGCTTCCAGGTGGGTGATGCTAAGCGCAGAGTGGAAGGAAAGGAAGTTCCAACCTCTGGTATTTTCTCTAATCTTGCAGGAACTAGCTACCCATTCACAGGCTGCTCCATATATTACAGCATACATTTTTTTCTTTTCCTAATCAGGTTTGTATATCTTCCTTGATTGATTTTCTTTCACAAAACTCTTAATATTTTTCCAGATGCCTCTATCTTCCGTCCTTTCAACTGCCACTCACTCGAGGACGATTCTTTGGAAAACATCAGACTAGAAGTATATGCATTTTCTATTTCAGCCTTTAGTTCTTTTGAACAATTTTAGCTTATTTTATCTTCCTGTTGCTTTTATTACTTTAATTGAAGTGGTGGCATTATCCAATTTGCAAAGAACTCCCCAAATCAAGTTGGGTCTTCTCTGTATAATATAAAATATGTTATTTGATGCTACGTGATTTCAAAAATGAACATTAGGATTTATCTGTTTAATTTGTGAGATTGATTTTGTAGATGCTTTCATATTGAAAGAAGGCTCATTGGTTATGATTGTGAGATGGAATTTTCTCTTGCATTCTGCAAAAGTTGCCACGTAGGCCAGACAGGTTTCTGGACACTCCTTGGTGCAGGCAAACCGTAGATGCTGTCTTGGCTGGCTGTTCCCCGAAGCGCAAGGCCTAGAGACTCTCTAAGCTGCTCCAGGTACTTCACCTATAGTTCCTCTGATGTCCTCTGCCAGAAGCATGGCCTGAGGGTGAAAAGATCTCCAGTGTGAATCCACAGGAGGAATCTGCAAGGAGAAGCCGACATAGCCCCATGGCCATTAAAATGAGTGGATGCATAGCTAGTTCTTTGGGATGTGGGGGCCCATTTCAGACATCTCTCATGCACCTTTCAGATCCTCTTAGCCTCACTGCTTTATTCTGGCTGCTGCTTCTTGAGGAGCTTTTGGAGGCTTACCCCGTCTTCACCCAGGGGCACCTGGTGGCACCTCACAATTGCATTGGCCTCTAACCCACATGCCAACGACTTCCTGTTTACGCCTTGGGGCCCCCTCACTGCCTATGTTTGTGAAGCCCAGGAGAATGGGAGACTTAATGTCCTGCGGAGCACAGCTTTGACCACTAGGTGGATAAATTCTCCCACTCTTGTCATCCCACCCCTGTATATGGTTCTCAGATGACCATCCTCCAAGGCTATGTAATCAGTTGCACTCAGAGATTAGTAGCTAGAGAGTGCAGTTCCTGTTGGCTTTGCCTCCCGCTTCCCTCAGTTCCCTTGGCCCTCACTGCTGCTTCCTGGGTTTGCATCTTCTAACAAGGATAGGAGGCATATGGGCTTTTGCTCCAAGTTTTGCCTGATGTGGAACCCAGATTAAGGCCTAGGTACCATGGGGAAGGGAGGTGGTCAAGTGGATGGATGCCCAACAGAATCAAGACAACTAGGTTTGGCAATTTCTATTAGTTATCTTATTGGAGCATCCGATGACTTCCAAGTGAATGACTATACCCTGGGGAGCCTTGGGAAGGACTTGCAGATTTCAGAGAATGGGTCAGAGAAGGGGATACAAAAAATACATTGTACCCATGCCAAGATGCTGCAGACCCCAGGGCTGCATGGATCAAACACATGGCTTTGTCCCAATGGTATGTCGGATGGCGGGTGGGCCAAGTCTGAAGAGGCCAAGACCCCCTCCTGCTCCAGTTCTACACATCTGCTTCCCACCTTGGAAGCACCATTCTCATGGCTGCAGTCTTTGAACTCTGATGAGGTGTGTGAAACACCCCATCGACACATCATATCAGATATCTTTTGAAATGAAAATCTCTTAGATCAGTTTCAACTCATTCCAAATGTCACATGTATCCTCCAGGCTAAACATCAATCTTCCCTCCAGCCCTGGTATTGTTTGAAATGTGGTGTCGGTCTTTGGGCAGAAAAGCTGGCAAAATGGCCAGTTGGGGATTGAGTTGGGGCTTGGTTGTACTGCTGCTGTGCTTATCTGGGCATTGATCTTGCTTCATCTTTATTTGGGGTCCTGCTAGCTTCTCCTGTGTTAAACATTGTCCTCACCTCTCCTCTCCTTTCCTCTTTAAATTACTCTTGTCCTTCCAAGACTGACTGAAACCCTGCCTTTTGCTGAAGACTAAATCTGATTCTTGCATTTCATTCTGGTTCCCCAACACATGCAAAGATGAGCCACGTAGCCTAACCCTGCCTTGCAGTGTCCTGCGGCTGGTCCATATGTGTGAATTCATCTCTCTAATGAGCCTCTGCCTTCTATGTGCCCCATCACTGTCTAGCTGACTGCCAGATACTAGAACTTTGATAAATCCTTATGTATTGGTTTAGGGGCTTTGGAAAAAGGAAAGCGGTGTTCTCAATACTTGCTTCTCCTTCTCTGCCCCATTTTGAATCCACTCCCTCCCTCTCCATTCCAGCTACTTGTTTACTTGTATGGATTTATGCAGACCCACCCAGTGACCCTGGAGATGGCAGTATCAGACCCATTGTCAGGGGGTTTGGTTAATCACCTGATATTTCTCCAAAGGCACTTGGCATAAAACAAAAACAAATCAAGCACACAAATCGTGTCATATATAAAACAAAATGAACACCATAAAAAGAGAAAAAAATTTAAGCTACAATGAATACTAACTCTAACCTATAAATAAGACCAGGACTTTTTTCTGATCCTATTTTGAACTGGGAGCTATTGTAAAATGAAGAAAGAAACTTAAAATAATAGCAGTTTAAGGCAAAGTGTGTGTTATTAAAAGTTCGTGATGTTGAAGAGCCAAACTCCTATTCCAGTACTGAGATTTAATATGTACTTCACACAAAAATAAATCATGTAATATTTTCATGGCAGACATAGAATTTTATGGCTTTTATGACTATCATGGAATTGGGATTCATATTTTATAGACAGCTCTAATAACATCAAGAAATGTTCTGGGAAAAATGGAGGTTTAGAGAAAGATGAGTGATCACTCAGCAGAAGCTGAAATCAGGTGTAATTAAAGCCCAAAGGTAAGGCTGTTTCCCACCCCATGGGCTCCAGCAGGACCCTGACAGGTACAGATGAGGCAGTGGAGCCTGTGAAGGCGTAGCTCCTAGAAGAGTGATCTTGGTGAAATAGGGAAATAGGAGTCCCTTAGCGCTGGCTTGTCTGATCCTGAAACTGTCCATTGCTGGTGCAGGAGGATGAGGACATTCAAGGAAAATACATTGAGAAGGATGTTCTCAGGTTCCATCTCCCTGAAAAGGGCACAGGCTCTGGTTTTGCAAGAAGCAGATGCAACTTTGCAGGGTCCTCTAGGACTTCCTACCCCATCCACCTATCATCCCATCAAGCTCCTGTCCCCCTGTAGCTAGGCTTTTAAGAAGTTACAAAAGGGCTGAAAATAATCTAACAGCAACCAGCAGCTATAGGCACTTTTCTGGGCTTTACAAGGATTACTTGGTTGAATCTTCACATCCACCCATCAGGTGGAAAGCTCTGTTTCCCTTATCTGGGTGCAAGTTCCCTGAATGCTCTCCTGGTTGGTGAGTACAGTGGAGAGTCTGCATCCTTGATGAAGTTTAGTTGACAACATGATGCTAAAATTGTTTTCACCTCTGAGCCACAGATTGTGCTGTGCTCATTTGCTTCAGTCGTGTCTGACTCTTTGCGACCCCACAGACTGTAGCCCGCCAGGCTGCTCTGTCCATGGGATTATCCGAGCAAGAATACTGGAGTGGGTTGCTATGCCCTCCTTCAGGGGATCTTCCTGATTCAGGGATAGAACCCATGACTCCTGTGTGCTCTAGGGACCCTCGAAAGAGGGTCTGCTCTTTCAGCCTCCCCACACCTTTTAAATGTGACTCCTGTGTCCACTCAGAACTGACCTATGTCAAGGAATAATATTTTGCACCAGTATTTCTTCTCTGCTCTCAGAAATATGGGAGCTTTTCCTTGGACATCATCTGTAGAGGCACATGGAGGAGAGACCATGGATTTCAAAGGGCTGAGGGCCAAACAGTCCCCTTCCCCAGGCTGGGCCCTGGTCTGCCTGCCGGGTGGCCCTCTTGTGAGGCCTGACCTCTCAGTAACCCGAGCGAGCGAGCTGTGATGAATGGGAGGCCACGGTCTCAGCAGAGGCACTGTGCCCGAAGGAGAGCCATGGACCACTTCCCTGAGCGTGCGGATCCCATGTCCCTGTGAATCAGATCCCAGAGGGATGCGGTCCTGGCTTGGGGTTAAGGCTCAGGGGCACCACCACTGCCCAGAGTGCACCCTTCTGGATGCTGGTGCAGACCTCTGCCTTACTCCAATCCTGACTCTTTTTAAATGGAGGAAAAGACTTCCAGTGCGGCCAAGGAGGTCCAGCTCTCTAGGACACTTAAAAAACCTCTCTTTAAAGGTTGATGGTCATTTACATTCTTATTAAATTGCTTTGATAAAATATTCAGCCACAGCCCCCTCCATTTGACTCTTAACTTGGTAAGATATAATTTGCAATTGATTATTGCTCAAACATTCCTGGCACCACATTACGATCTGCTCATACATCTCACCCTCTCTCTGCCAATTTGGAGCGGAAGAAAAAAAAAAAAAGGTTTCTTTGACCTTTGACCTGTTTGAGGTGGGACATGAGGTCATCAGGGCCACTGAGAATCAAACACCCACATCTGCCGCCAACAGAGACAGAAATGGATGCATGCAGCTCAGAATTGAGCTTGTATTTTTTTTTCCCCCTCTTGGTAAGATACAGGTATTTTTCAGAGTTGGAAAATGTCTTGAATAAATGAGCTTCGTATATATATGTTTTTAATGTGATTTGCCTGTATTTATTTGGGTGATCACAATTTATGCCAAGTGAAAAGGTTAAGAGTCCTGGAAACTGAATTATTCCATTTATTTGCAGACATGATGCAGTGCAGGGACAACAGAAGGGTGCATCCTTATCTTGCGCAGCCCCTGACCTCACCCCTGACCTGGACATGGGCGTCATGGCTCTGAGCTGCTTCCCCCAGGCTGGGGTGGCCGCCCTCGGGGGATGGTTCAGGAGCCCAGCAAGTTCCTCGGGTATGTGGGGGTGGCCACTGTAATTACTTACACAAGCACTTACCTAGTGTGTTCTGAGCTCTTCTGTTCCCAGCTCCCTGGAGGCCACTCTTCCAGGCCTGAGCTTTCGAGATCTTGCTTAGAAAGGAGCAGCACCCATATCTTCATCCCTCCCACACTTGAGTTTGCAAACCTGTCTTCACATCGGCTATTTCCTCAGACCTAGTTAACAGCTGGGGGTGAAGGCAGGCAGGGACAGGTTCCCACTTCCTGCTTTGCTGGAGCCATAAGGACCTGCTGGAATGAGGCATCTGGCCTGCGGCGGAGGGGCTGGCACCCAGGTCTCCAAGGCCCTAGTGTGATGCTCTTTATTTCCTCTCTCCCTCCTCAGGCAGGTCCATTTCCTGGAGGGCCCTGAACAGCTTCTGACTCCAGGGAAAGGCTCTCCTAGTGAAGGGCCAGCCTGGGGAGGAATCTGAAGTGGGGGCTCCCTGTGCCCCCCATCTGCTGTCTATCCTGTGCACATGGCCAGTCTCATGGGCCTGAGCCAAACCTCCATTGCCTCTGTGTGCTCGACGGTCCTGGGCCGTGGCCTCTTGGCTGGCTTCCCCATCACTTTCATATTACCCTGGAGTAATTGGATATTGGCAACCAATTACTGAATTTTTCACGTCAGCTTCATCAGTGACTCTTAGACAACCGCGCCAGAGTCTGTTTCAATGAAGAGAGGAATTATAATAATTCGCATGAACGTCCTGTGAGTTGTGGAGAGCCAAGGTTCGTGGTCTGCAGAGGATGGGGAGGAAGGAGAGGAGGCGGTTCTGGCCCTTGTGCAGGGAATGAGCCTCCCGTCCCCCTGCTCACATCGTGACCTCAGAGCCGTGTCCCTCACTGCCCCTCCAGGGGGGCTCGTGCATCTGTCTCTTCACTAGGAGTGAGGTATGCCCTGTTTCTGGGTGGAGGGATTGGGAAAGGCTTCCTGAGGCGAATGAGGACGTGCAGACCTTGTAGAAGATGGCCTCAGTGGTGGTAGAGGATGTTGATGGGAGGGATAGGTGTGCTAAGGAGCTAGAGAGGGCTCCCCTACTGGTGTGGCTGTACAATGCCGCTCCTCATGATGATGGCTTCCTGTATCTCTGGTGGAGGGTGGTCTCTGGCCAAGGGAGCACAGCCCCATGACTAAGGCAGGCCAAATGCACAGGGCTGTTGAACAACCCAGGAATAAAGGACAGGAAAGTGAAAGTGAAAGCCATTCAAACATGTCCAACTCTTTGTGACCCCATGAACTATACAGTCCATGGAATTCTCCAGGCCAGAATACTGGAGTGGATAGCAGTTCTCTCCTCCAGGGGATCTTCCCAACCCTGATAGGGCTTCCCTGATAGTTCAGTTGGTAAAGAATCCACCTGTAATGCAGGAGACCCTGGTTTTATTCTTGGTCAGGAAGATCTGCTGGAGAAGGGATAGGCTACCCATTCCAATATTCCCAGGCTTCCCTTGTGGCTCAGCTGGTAAAGAATCCACCCACAATGCAGGAGACCTGGATTCGATCCCTGGGTTGAGAAGATCCTCTGGAGAAGAGAAAGGCTACCCACTCCAGTATTCTGGCCTGGAGAATTCCATGGACTGTATAGTACATGGGGTTGCAAAGAGTCAGACATGACTGAGCAATTTTCACATTCACTTTTCACTTTCTATAGGGGATCTTCCCAACCCAGGGATGGAACCCAGGTCTCCCACATTGCAGGTGGATTCTTTACCAGGTGAGCCACCAGGGAAGCCCCAAAGCACAGGAAATAGTGGACAAATCCCCCAGGGCTTTGTTTCCCAGCAGGACAATCTCAATGTACACCTCTCAGAGGATGCCTCCTGGGATCGACTCTGGGTGTCCAGAGGTAAGCTTCCCTAGAACTCGCACTTTGCTGGATCTCTTCTCTTCCCTGGCTCTGTTTCCTACATCCTTATTCTTTGTGACCCCATGAACTGTAGCCCATGAGGCTCCTCTGTCCATGGGATTCTCCAGGCAAGAATACTGGAGTGACTTGCCATTCCCTTCTCCAGGGGATATTCCTGACCCAGGGATCAAACCTGGGTCTTCTGCATTGCAGGCAGATTCTGTACCATCTGAGCCACCAGGGAAGACCACAGGATCATCTCCCAAATCAACACCTTGCCTCATTTCCTTGTCTCAGAAATTACTTTTATAGAAACCAAAAGGATGGCAGGCAGTGTGGAAGATGGGGCAGTCATGACCAGAGAGCTGAGGGCACCAGCATCCTCAGCCCTAGCCTCTACACTGCTGGCCGGTCGGTACCCTGAGCGGCTGTCCTGACTTCCATCCTCGGCTCTGCTCTGCCCTCAGTCCATGCGTGCTCTGTGCGGTGGGCAATCTGATTTATCTGGAGTGTCTGGGCTGAGGATGGAGATGAGCCCTTCTCGCTGGGAGGGATTTTCAGCTCATTTCACAGATAAAATCAATCAGATCTAAACCGCACTCACTGCGGCCACAGAAGGGAAACCCAAACAGCAGGGGCCAAACTGGAGGATTTTCCCTCCCTTCCCGTCTGGCTCTTCTTCGGCCTGTGAGCAGCGGGAGCCGAAAGCCCTGGAGTTGTGGAAGCTGCAGAGGCCTGGGTCCTCTCTGGATAATTGGCTCAGACCTGACTCAGAAGCTCAGACAGAGGACAGGCTCAGATAGTGGAGGAGGAAGAGACCCCCAGATGCACTTCCTTTGTTTTCTGGATGGTGTTGGTGAAGGTGTGGGGATGGTGGGAGCATGATAATACCAATTATACATTTACCTGATCCTTTTGTTTTCCTCGATGATACTGAAGGGAAGAAATTGAAAGCAGAAGGTGGATGGCTGAAGCCAGCTCTCCTGGGCTGCCTAAGGCCTCTGGGCACTGCATGGTGGAGATTCTCTGTATCTTCAAACTGTCCACATTGAGGAAAAGGGTCTAGACATCCAGATCTTTCTAGGCTGACTTGGGGTGGGTCCTGCCACCCAGGAACTGGGACCTTTGTTGACACAGCATCTCCCAGCCTGAAATCTACTGGTACTGTCCACCCTTGGCATTCACACATCTGGAACATGGCCTTTCTCAGCCTGTGGTGGCTCTGTAACATGGGAAGTGAAAGTGTCACTTGCTCAGTCGTGTCTGACTCTTTGTGATCCCATGGACTGGAACCCACTGGGCTCCTCTGTTCATGGAACTGTCCAGCCAAGAACACTGGAGTGGGTAGCCATTCCCTTCTCCAGGGGATCTTCCTGACCCAGGGATTGAACCTAGGTCTCCTGCATTGCAGGAGGATTCTTTACTCTCTGAGCCATGATGGAAGCCCAAGAATACTGGAGTAGGTAGCCTATCCCTTCTCTGGGAGAACTTCCCAACCCAGGAATTGAACCAGAGTCTCCTGAATTGCAGGCAGATTCTTTACTGGTTGAACTAACAGGATGTAATGCTGGACAGAGCCAAAACTCAGACCAAGAAGTTCAGAAGAAGTCTGAAAGAGCAGGTACCTGATTTCCTATTCTGGCTTGAGAATGGTGGCCGTGGTCTCATCCTATCTTCCTATCTTCTGAAAGGTAGAGGGGAGACCACTGCTTCCCTGTGATCAGCTGTTCCTCACAATCTCTTTACAGACCCAGAGAAGCCACATTGAAAAGTTCTGTATCTACAGATGTCTCCTATTCTCCTCCAAGGTAGCTCCCCTGCTTAGTGAATTGCAAAGAAACCAGGATTGTGCCCTTGTGAGCATCAGGCCAACTTCTGCAGGGAGAAAGCAGAAGTTGCCTACCCAGCATCCATGTCTTTCCTTCTGGCATCAGTATCTCCTTTATGCTAGAGATCATTCCTCTTATTTTCAGGTCATGTGATTCCATTGGAGTAGCCCAAATGATGGTCATGTGACCTAAGCCAGTCAGACTTCCTAAGTCTTTTTAGGAAGAAACATTTGAAAGAGAGAAATCATCTCTCCTCTAGTTGCTGAAAGGAGTGGATGCAAGCCTGGAGCTTCTGGCAGCCACCTTGGCACCGCGAGGAAAAGGACCATCTGAGACTGGAGCTAATGCAGAGGGAAACAAAAGGAGAGATGGAGAAAAACAAAGCTGGATAATGTTATTTGATATCAGGGGCCCAGCAGGGCAGGAGGCCAGATCTAGTCCTGGACATATGAGCAAACAAATTCTCCTTTTTTGTTTAAACCAATTTGATTTTCAATATTCTTATCATTTGCTGCTGGCATGAGACAAATACCTGTGGCTCAAACATGGACATTGTATTTCTCATCTATCGATTTCAATTAAATTTATTCAATTAAATCCATCAATTCAACAAACATTTACTCAGCTCTTTTCAAGCCTTGTTCTAGTTGTTAAGAAAATAAATCTAATTTTTGTCTTTAAGGAGCTTATAGTCAAGGGTGGAAAACAGATACCCTAGGAACTACTTTTAATTTAAGGAGGTAAATACTCAGAAATCCTTGTTAAAAGAATGCATACAAATTTACACATTAATACATGCTAATTAGAAGTTGAAAATCATATGATATGGGGACACAAGGCCATGAGAGATGAATTCTGATAGAAGAAACCCAAGAAGGCTCAGAGGAGGGGTTAGTGTTTAATCTTGGCCTTGAAGAATAGATAGGACTATGGTAAGAAGGAAGTGAATGAGTAAATGAATTAATACTTTTATGCAAGACACATTTATATTGAGTGATCTACCATGTGCATGGGCATAGTGTAAGGCACTGGGAATTGAAGGCTGAGTCATGTATAGGTCATCACCCGGCAGGCTTCCTGTCCAGCAGAGAAGGCAATTCTTACAGACAATCTATAATGGGAGGTGGATGTAGAGGAAGAATGGCTTGCAGCTCAGGCCTAGGGAAGTCATCTAGAAGGAGAACAAGGAGTGATCAGATATGCATGCATAAAGGGAGTCACTCTAAGAATAGAAAATGGCCCAAGAAAACATGCAGAATTGAAGAAATGAGGAAAGTACGTGGATAACTTGTGCCAGGAGCTAACTGTGGGGAGTGGTGGGTTAAGAAGGTCTTAGAGAAGCTAGAATGTTGGGCTAAGGATCTGTGACATGATGGAATGGGATAGGCAGTGGGAAATCACTGGGGAATGGCCAGAAATGTGATGTCAGGCTCAGCCTCGGGAAGATTAATCTTACCAGTGGATAAGGAGGTACTGGAGCAGGCTCTTGGGCTGCTGGATGCAAGTAAGAGAAACCAGAGCCAGATTTGGTGCTCGGTGTTAGGAAAATAAGTGCTGTTGTCAGAGACCCTGAACTAGAGTCAGCCTTCCCCGTGACTACGGGCAACCAGCTTCTTCCACACAGGGCTGGGGGACGCGCCTTCAGTGTTTACAGGCCCGTGCTCTTGTTTTGAACAAGAGAGAAAAGGATTCTTCCCTCAGTTTGAAACCATTCTGGAGGCAACACTGACTGGTCTATCTTAGGTCTTGTGTCTACTCTGAACAATTATTAAGACTAGGATGGAGAACTGATAATTAGCTCAGTTTGAATGAAGTAATTCTTTTTAGCCGAGACAGAGTGACCAGGGAAGAGGGGCAGGTCTTCTCAGAGCACAGAACCACCCTCCCTAGAGTGGCCAGCGCCCCAGGGCTGGCCTCTGGGAGGTTCTCCTGGTCTGTGAGTCCCAGGTGACTTGCTTCAGAGAGCAGGCGTACTCCAGGAGGGAGCAGTTGAGTGAGATCTGTGGGAGGAGGTCTGGAGAGAGGTGAAGGGACATGAGAAGGGTAGAGAAAGGGTAACAGGAGTGAGTGCTAAGCCAGTGGAACCGAAGTTCCTTACCTAACTGCCCACACAGACCATTCAAAAGTTCCTGGTTAAAGGCAGGCAGCCATCCCCACGGCAGACCCTCCCTAGCCAACGTGCTCAGAGCTGGAGCAGGCCACAGCTTCTGCCCTTTGCTCATGAGATCTGCCCCAATGATTTTCATGTGGTCTGGATGTTAGGTATTTAACTGTCAAGTGGCAGTGGCGGGGTTGGGGGAATGAAATTTAGCGGGCTGCCTTTTCATGCCATGTAAGGCTCGTCTTCGTGAAAAAATGAAACAGTTTTAAAAAGTAGGAGCCCCAGAGGAAATGTGTCCCCTCTTGGGTCTTAGGGCTAAAATCCCTACAACCCGCCAGCTAGAATCCTACCCTCCTTGTGAGGTAACGGCAATTAGACTGGCATCCCAGCTCGGGCCCCAGCAGCCTGGCCGACAGACACGTCAGATTAATACATCACCAGGTATGAAAGCACAGTTAGAATTTGACTGAGGTACTTCCAGCCTGAGAAAGGGAACGATTTATCAATGCAAACTTAATAACATCTATTTGAATCTAACTAAAAATCAATATTTCATTACCAAATTGTTAGTGAGAATGAAGAAAAATTGCGGAAGTCGGGCAGTTTGGTGCTAGGGAAGCGTCAGGAGTTCAATGTGAAGACGGGATGATTCATGAGGCCGTGTTGGAGTAAGGGTGGAGGAGGACGAGTGTAGAAAACTTGGAGGGGCCCCCTTGCTCATGACCTTGGCCGTGAAGGGGGGAAACGCAAGAAAATGAGAGTGACTGTCAGTTCCCTTCAGGGCTGGAACCTTCCATAAATCACAGGGAGCAGAGCAGAGGAGCAGGGCTGGAGTGGAGAGGCTCGTGATTTAACTCTTAGGACCCTGATGTCTGAGTTGTGCCTTCCAGAATGGCAATGGGTGATGAATGGATAAGCTCTGGGGTGGGGTTGCCTGGTGGTCATATATGCAAATGCAGAATCCAGGTGGTAGACAGTGGAAGGTTGTCGTCTGCTGAGTGCAGCTCATCCCAGCCCAGCACGCTTCCCGTTCCCATCAGAAATGGGAAGTGACAGAGTATGTCTGGCCTGACACACACATCAATCAGTGGGCTGGAGGTCTGCTCTAGGTGAGGTTTGGGGGAAGATGTTCAGTCTGAACATACAGATCTGAAACTGTGTTGTAGTGCCGTGACTGGAGGAGAGTCTCAATATCAGTAAAAGCCTTGAATTTATTTCAAAATCTGAGCTAGAAATGGAACTTGAGGGTCTGCCTTTGCCTTTATTGTTCATTCCCTTTTAATCTATGTTTGGTTTCCTTGTGCTGGCCATGTTTTGTCTAGCAAGACATATAAAGAATATGCATTTGTCCTTTAGCAAGAAATAAGGGAGACTCACAAAAGATGTGACTCATACAGATAACCCCATAAATTAAAATAGAGGCTTTGCTCATTTCATTCACCAAGGAGCTGCATGCAGGGACCCCGCAGCACATGGGATGGAGGTCACGGTCTGCATGTGGGTGTTTTGGAATCATGGGAAAGGAGATGCATTTGGCATTACTGGCCTAAGTTTCAGACTCTAAATTTCAGTATAATTTACTTTAACAAGTAAGGGTTAGCCTCTTACTCCCCAAAGAAAAATGTGATGTATTTTGACAAAAGAAGGAAATATGCTTATTTTCACTCAAAACTTTTTCTAGAGCAGAGTTAGTCTGCTTAGGGACCCAGGATTTGAAGATGTGAACTGGTAAGCTAGCATAGCCTTGGAAATATGATAGGCAAGGGCAGAAAATTCTTCTTATCATTTTTTTATGGGAATAGTGAAGTGAAGTCGCTCAGTTGTGTCCGACTCTTTGCGACCCCATGGACTGTAGCCTACCAGGCTCCTCCCTCCATGGGATTCTCCAGGCAAGAGTACTAGAGTGGGTTGCCATTTCCTTCTCCAGGGGATCTTCCCGACCCAGGGATTGAACCCTGGTCTCCCGAATTCCAGGCAGACAGTTTAACCTCTAAGCCACCAGATTGTGCCAATTCCACCCCAAACTCCTCCAGCATATATAGCCACATACCCAGGCATGGCATGCTCATTAACACTGGGGAGCATTGCTGTTATGCCAGGCACCCCACTGAGCTCTTTGGTGAATTTCCTCATTTACAGTTCTGTGAAGTAGGTACTTGTACTATTATCTACATTGTACAGAAAGGGAGCAAGGCTAGGGATGCTGAGTGACCTGCCACAGCTCAGACAGGAAGTGGCAGAGCAAGATTGAAACCCAAGTTCACATTCTGAGCACATCTCCCTCCCATCCCCAGACACAAGACTGCTATGAGGTCCGGGGAAGGTGGTTGCGGGCATGAGGTCTAGGGAAGGTGGTTGCGGGCATGGTAAACCCTTGTTGCATCTGGGCCTCTTCAGTAGGATGCACAGCTGTCCTGAGTCATCATTGCCTAGCACCATGAGCCAACAGCCTGTGTGGTGCCCACGTCACTGATGTTGAGTGTCTGTGTTCATCTATTCTATGATTTGCAGTGAAGCCAGCCCAAGGATTGTTGCTGGAAACCTCAGGGTTCTGTTTGGATACCGCATCTTGGTGACAGGGATGGGTGTGCCAAAGACAGCTGGAAAACAAGTCTTGGCAAAGCCACCCCTGGGTACATCTTGACAATGAAATGGCCTGTCCTCCTCTGAGCCATGAGCAAACCCTCAGTTTAGGCAGGGTGCCCAAGAGCGTTCTACAGGAAATCAATGTCTACCATCTTCTTCCTAGGATTCATAAGCTGGGAGGGATCCCCATGGAAGCATTTAGGGTGGATATCTCAGGTGTTGGCAGAACTAGTCACAGCGCCCACTAGAGTTTGAAAACATGAGCTGGAGCTGACTCCCATAATCAAGAGGCATACGTACCTCCCAGAATATTGTTTCTAAAAGTCTTCATATATATATATGTGTGTGTGTGTGTGTGTGTGTGTGTGTGTGTGTACATATATATACACCCCAAACTCCTCCAGCATATATAGCCACATACCCAGGCATGGCATGGTCATTAACACTGGGGAGCACTGCTGTTATGCCAGGCACCCCACTGAGCTCTTTGGTGAATTTCCTCATTTACAGTTCTGTGAAGTAGGTACTTGTACTGTTATCTACATTGTACAGAAAGGGAGCAAGGCTAGTGTGTATATATATACACACACATATATACATACATGTATATATATATATACACACACACACACATGTATACACACACAGACATATATATACACACATATATATACACAATTTTTAATTGGAGGATAATTACAATATTATGATGGCCTCTGCCACACATCAACATGAAATGGCCATAGATGTACATATGTCTCCTCTCTTATACCTCCGTCCCACCTCCCCACCTCTCCACCCTTCTTGGCTGTCACATTGTCACAGAGCACCAGCTCTGGGTTCCCTGCACTGCACAGCAAATTCCCACTGGATATCTATTTTAGCTATGCTAATATGTATATTTCAATGCCATTCTCAAAAATCATCCCACCCTCTCCTTCCCTCACTGGGTCCAAAATTCTGTTCTTTATGTCCATGTCTCCTTTGCTGCCCTGCATGTAGGATCATCAGTACCATCTTTAGAGATTCCATATATATGCATTTGCCAGGGACCAGCCCCGGCTGAACCAGGGTATTCGAAGGAGAGACGGCGTCGGCGAAGATCAGGAAACAATTGCTTAATTAAACGTTAATTAAGGATATAAAGAGTAATAGAATGAGGATAGCTCAGTAGGAAAATTCAGTGGAGAAAAGAGGCTGAAATAAGGATAGCTCAGTGAGGAAATTCAGTGTAGAAAAGAGGCTGAATAATTCAGCCAGAAGGTAAGAGAAAGAACGACATGGTGAGACCAAGTTTCGGTGAACAAGGCCCGCACTTTATTTTTCAAAGTAGTTTTTATACCTTAAGTTATGCACAGAGGATAATGGGGGAAGGGGTAGAGTCTTGCAGCAAACCAGGCTTTCTTCCTGCAAACTTATCATATGCAAAAGCTTAGGTGATTTGCATCATCTTCTGGCCCGGAGGCCTGTTAACATTTTAAGACCTTTTCTTCAGAAAACTTATTTTTCTCTAAAGGTGATTGGTCAGGAGCCACCCTCCAAAAGCATTAGATAAAGTTGCATTCCTACAGCGCAAAGGTGTGGTGGGCTACAACAAAAAAAGAATTAACTCAAGGGTCCCAGGTTACAAACATTAAAGCTACTATTTACACCAATTATATTAATCAATACACTGCCAGGGACACAGCAGGTAAGGGATATGGAAACTTAGCAGCAAACATTGGCCCAACAAGTGAAAATCCCTTCACCAATACAATTTCTAATCAATCTTTTAACTACTCAAAAGAATCTGTGTTTAGACAATTTAGGACATCTCCTGCCTCTCACAGTTGGGAGGCTCCGAACAATCACATGAGGCCGGAAAAACCTATTCAGGCAGGCTAGAGGATTTCCAAAGGAGTTTGTAGGTTAAACACTGTCACACCCAGGAATTATTAACTGGAGCTGTAAGCTAACTTTTTTCAGAGAGGTAGTGGGGGACAGCCCCCCGTAAAGTCAGAGGTGTAGGTGAAAGCACAAAGCAGAAAGTAGGCAGACTCTGGTTTTGGGGGTAGATTGCTCGAGAATTTCCAGGGAGACTCCTGAGGCTTGATCCCGCCTTTGCGTATGCCAAGCCTCCTTCCTCATGACCTTTGTCATGGGCGGAGTTCCTCACGCTGGCTACCGGCAGTGATAGAATTCCAGTTGAGCTATTCCAGATCCTGAAAAGTGCTGCACTCAATATGCAATATGCACTCAATATGCAATATGCCGGCTCCCGGCATGCATTAATATACCATATTTATCTTTCTCTTTCTGACTTACTTCACTCTAAGTTTTTGAAAAAATTATGAGGTCCTGATGCACTTTTAAAGATGGCAGAGTTGCCTGACTGGGAATGCCAGTGGGGCCTCTGCAGGGAGCCACTTCCATTCCCCCTTCTGGGATTGTCTATGGGAGCCTGTGGGGGGAAGCATATTCATTACGCCCAGTGCCGGGGTGCAGAATCCAGACGCTTCTACCACAGGTATATCCATAGCCTAGAATTGGCTATAGAACTAACTCCCATACTCCCATTTGTATTGGAACCATGACTTGCTGGCTGGAAATATGGCTATTTTGAAGCAAAAAAAAAAAAAAGCAAAACACATGTCAGTCGTAGTCAAGCAAATTCCCCTCAAGTCATCTCATGGGCGTAGTAGGCCACACTCACAGGCAGGAATATTTAACAAAGAGTGGGAATGGGGTTGATACCACACACCAGCACGGCTTGGGATCCCCTCACGGCTGCAACCCATCAACTCCCTGTCTGAGCATACTGTAGGGTCCTGGTGAAACCTGACCTTGCCCAGGCTTATCAGCACCTGTTTGTTAGTGATACTCTAACTCTGCTCGTCACTCACCAAGGGCCATTTTGAGTTAAGTGCCTTCAGTTGGGAATTTTTATGGTCCCTGGATTTTTCCAAGGCTTCACAAGACATTTCAGAGGGGGCCTGAATTCCAGTGAAATCCTGGCTTAGAATGTACTAGATACATTTACAGAAATGTTTAGGAAACTTTGACTGTGTTGGGTATCACTGAAGAGAGGATCACTTGAATGCGGAACACTGATGCAGTGCCATGGGCTGCTGTATCCATGCAGAAGAAGGTAGGTTTCTTGCAGTTCATTTGTAAGTCATGAAATGCTGCAGGAAATCAAAGCATATGAGGTGATAGTCCCAGGCACAGAGTACGTGATTGAGACATAGCAGTAGCAATAATTGCTTTATTATTTCCATCACTACTGCCACTACTGCTATTAGTACTGCTTCAAATACTATTGTCTCAATTCAAGTCTAGACTTATTTCAGCTATCTTCATCTAAATATGCAACCACCCATCATGATTTGTAACTTCATTCTAGATGGATTTCTTGGTACTTAAGAATGAGGTGGATGTCAAGAAAAAGTATTTTATCACTGTAAAAATGAGTGATATATCCTCACATAGTGTGATGGATGATCTTCATGATTTATAGTTTTGTAAAACAAAGCAAGAGAGAGAGAAAAAATCATATGGCATGCTATCATTTAAGAAAAGGGGGATATTAGTATATATTATTGGAGAAGGCAATGGCACCCCACTCCAGTACTCTTGCCTGGAAAATCCCATGGACAGAAGAGCCTGGTAGGCTGCAGTCCATGGGGTCGCTGAGGGTCTGACACGACTGAGTGACTTCACTTTCACTTTTCACTTTCATGCATTGGAGAAGGAAATGGCCACCCACTCCAGTGTTCTTGCCTGGAGAATCCCAGGGACAGAGGAGCCTGGTGAGCTGCTGTCTATGGGGTCGCACAGAGTCGGACACGACTGAAGTGACTTAGCAGTATATATTATATATTAAATAAGTGAAGTTACAAGCCATAAGCATTGTTACAAGAGGAGGGGAGAAAAAGAGTGGAAGGAAAAGAGGTAGAAGCTAGACTTGTCTAAAAAAGTTGATTTTTAAACCAGATAAATATTATACATGATTATCAAATACAACTTACTCCAAATTTAAAAAGCTGTTCCTATAAACGAAAAATAAAACAGATACAACTGAATGCATGTTGAGTTGGCTATGCAATCTACACAGAAAATTTACTTCAGTTGCACTTAAAATAGAGTTCTTAGTGGTTTATATTTTAAGGAAACACACACAAATCCTGAAAAATGGTTTTCAATATCATATGATTGGTAATAATATTTGTATTGCTATTTGGAAACCCTCACACACAGATTTGTATGTATTAGGAGAAAGCAGTGAAAAAATTATATTAGTGCAATTAGAATATTATTTTTATAAGAAAAGAGATATAAAATTAAAACTTACATTTAAATTTAAAGCACCAATGTCAATTCGTGATGTATTTTCTCTTGAAGAAGGAAAATTATTTCCTATCTGTTCACTGAAAAGCCCTGAATACATTGTACTGAGAATCGTGACCACCAGATTGTGGTCTCTAAATACCATTTTTCACCAAAATGATTGATTCAAGATTGATGTACAGGGCAAGAACTGTATAAGATAGACTTAGAACATCTTGTTATACAAGAAAGCTGTCAAGGATGACTGCAGTCATGTGAAAGACCATATGAAGCAATCCGAGGCTTCTGCTGGCCAGAGACCAGCAGCGTGACCAGAGGTGTGGCAGAGACGTGACCAGAGAGTGTTCATATGAACACACACTGAAGCGGATTGTTCACTGTGATACTCAGGAAAATAAGATTGGCCACCTTTGGAGTCCAGAAAATCCACTCATTCTGAAAACTGATAACTAGAGAGAAAGGATCCAACATTTAATTTGCCTTTCCTTTAAGAACGATACTTTAGGGTAACCAAATATTTGATAAGATAAAATTGCCATTTATAGAAATATTGCAACTAATAAAGAAGAAAGAATGATAGAATTTTAATCCTTGAAAAAAAAAGATTCAGACAATGATTTTTAATGGCTCCTAACACCACAAGAGGACATAAGTTTGAGCAAACTCTGGAAGATAGTGAAGGACAGGAAAGCCTGGCATGCTGCAGTTCATGGGGTCACTGTAGAGTTGGACACAACTTAGCGACTGAACACCACCACCAGGAAAGGCACAATTGGTCCTAAAAGTGGACAGGGCCACCTCTGTGATGGTCTTGCAAAAATGGAAAAAAAAAAAAAAAAAAGCCAGCTTCTAAATCTAAGGGTCAGTTTACAGAAAGTACAGGGAATAAAGAAACATGCTAAAGGACACACTGGAAATGCAGTCTGCATAAAGCAAAATCCAGCATAAAAATAGTCCTTAGGGCAAATATCATGGTTTCTTCAACAATTAAAAATATAGGGAGGAAAAATAGAGACAATTTAGAGATTAAAGAGCAAATCAATCAATTGTAAACACATAAGTAAATAAAATATCCCCCGTTGTCTAGCAGATGTTTAAAACTGACTGGATGTTTGATGATGTTAACAAATGACTCTCATTGTTTAGGTGTGAGAATATTGTTTTTAGAAATACACATGGAAATATTTGATTAAACTGAAAATCAGTATTTATTTATTTCTATTTTGGGGGGATAAACCTTGAAATATTCTCTGGGATTTATGTGTGTCACAGGAGTTGACCTTGGTGATGGTAGTGAGGGGTGTGAGTAGGGGGTCAATAGATGAAACAAGACAGCCCATGATGATCATTGTCAGAGCTGGGTGGTGTGTAAATTATACCTCATTGTATTATATTGTTTACCGTGTGCATGTTGAATTGTTCTGTAAGGCAAGCGAAAAAGAAATGTGTGTTCACATGATAAGCCTTGGTTCTCATGCCTCTATGGCGTGCATACATTTTGCCTGGTGCCATGCTAAGCGAGGGGATGAAATAGCTCTGACATGTCCTGTCCTCTGGCAACTTGTTGCAGATGGGGAGATAAGCTGAGGGTCAAGGAAGAATGGAGTGTGCAAGGGAAGATGCTGCTGCTCTGTTCTGCGGGCAGTGTGCCTTTTAGAGTAAACTGGCACCACAGAAGCCACTTCTCTGCAGTCCTTTACCTCCCCATGACTCAGCAGAGTCATGGAATGCAGGCAGTTGAAAAATTTCCTTTTAGTACCCCTTAACGTAATGGCCTACCTTACCAAGATAGGTAGGCCTTTTCAGCCAGTGAAAATGTATATTGTTGAATCATTTTCTACCAGCACCCCTCAACCTCCTAGTGTGCTCAGAACACTGTACTTCATGGGTGGGCCACTGAGTCGTGAAGCGTGAGGACACCTAGCCTGGTGCCTTAGAGTAAGTAAAGAGCGTGTGCTTGTCAGCACACACTGCTGCTCTGAGTCAAATCCTCCAATCCATCTCAAAAGACCAGTGCAGCCTGATGCTACTGGGGGACCAGGTGAGCAGAGCAAAACCTGCCAATGTAATTTAACCCCTTCAGGGGTGTTCATGACAATTCTGGTTCAGAGAAATATGTCTTGAAACAAGTGAAGAATCACCACATCAGGTGACTGGGAAGGTAACTATTGTGCACCTCAAGGGACACTGTTACAGGGGAGAAAAAAATAATTTTCCCTGTATCCTTCTAGGATCTCACCTGAGACCCCCCTGCCTCCATGGCAAAAGACAGATTAACAAGAGTAAAAGAAACAAGGTTAACATATACTTCACGTGTACATGGGTGATATCCAGGGAAAATGAGTAACTCTCAGATGTGGATTAGAACTCAGGCTTAAATATCATCATCTGCTGAAGACAAAAGAAAGAAAGGTGTGGGGAGGCCAATTATGGAGAAGTGGCTAGGAAATGCAAAGATCCTATCTTCATTGATAAGGGTCTAAGTTGTATCTGGGGATTAATCTTGGTCCTTCCTGGTAGAAATAAGGTGAAGAACAGCTTTGGAAATTTATATTCTGCTCTTACGCAAGAAGGAGAGTAATACTCATACCAAAGTGGGATATTCTGAGGTAGCCTACTCTGCCACCCTTCACCGTAATCTAATCAGGACATTTTTAGTCCTTTGTCCTGATGTGTGCCTACATCTTCAGGATGCTATGGTTGTTCAGAATATGCTATAGGTTTGCTGCCCTTTCTGACTAATCTTGATTCTCACGAGAAACCCTTGACTTATAACCTGAATATGTGCATGCTCAGTCATGTCCAACTCTTTGTGACCCCATGGACTGTAGCCCAGCAGGCTCCTCTATCATGGGATTTTACAGCAAGAATAGTGGAGTGGATTGCCATTTCCTCTTTCAGGGGATCTCCCCCATCCAGGAGTTGAGCCCACATCTCCTGCATTGGTAGGCAGATTCTTAACCACTGAGCCACCTAGGAAGCCCTTTATAATAATTTGTCATCAGATAACAAATTCATAGGTGGTGAAATAACAGGCAGCCAGGAAGAAGCCAGTGACAATACAGCCCTAGGCTCTGTGTTGTGAAGAGGACTGTGAGATTCCCAGCAGGTTCTTAGAATCAGTGCTGGGGTAGTTTTGTGCTAGCAACACATCTACCATGGCCCCAGGCAATATCTATTGTGTTCTAACTCACTGGCTTTGCCAAGAACGTTGCTTTGTGGCTTAGATTCAGGAAGTATAAGGTGGCCATTTTTCACATTTCTTCTTGCTGTGGGTCTAGGCTAAAGATTTTGTCAGTTATTGATAAAGAGCCATATGTTTGTGTTTGCTCCTTGGTTCTGAAGGACATGCCTTTCCCCTAAATCTTGCTTTTTATTATCGGGGGAGCGGAGGGGGGGGGGGGAGGGGGGTCTGTGCAGGATAGGGGAACCAAGTGCCCTGTAAACAGAAGCTTCTGCAGAAGCCCCTCAGGTTGCTTTGCCCACTGAGGACAAGCTTCTGTTGTCTCCACATGCTGCCTAGAGTCTTTACTTCAAAAAAAGGAAGGGTCCCTGGAGGGCTCCCTATCTCAGGGGCTTACCCCACCCTCACAAAGGGCTTGGCCCAAAGAGCAGGTGTGCAGTGAATGCACCAGTGGGATCCCTCACACTCAAGAATGCACAGGGTTGATCTGGCTGCTGCCCAGCACAGCCTGGGATTGTGGAGCAGGTCAGGGAAGTGGACTTTTGCAGAGGAAGGAGAGAGGGAGATGAAGCATACTTCCTACCAAGAACCTTCCAGAGGTGCTGAGGGGAGAATAGATTCATCTAAAGAATTTGGGTGCAGGTCTGAATCCTCCAGCAACACAGCCAGTTTCTGCTCTAACTCTGTCCTAGCACCATGATAGTAGCGATGCTTTAACACTAAAGCTAGCCTTGACTGTGATATCATGGGGGCGGGCTTTGACCTTATGTGATAAACGTTTAATAAGGAAAGTCAGTGAGGAAACATTAGGAAGAGACTACGAGAGCCTAGTAGTCTAGTGGGCCCTCTATCTTTCTGTCCTGCACTAGTTTCTTTGACTAGTTAAGGGAAGAAGAAATTTACTGGACAGCATACAAGTGGGGGCCCATTCTTGATCAATAATGAAGAATCTCGTATTCAAGTTCTATTTGTTCCCCATGTAAATGCCTTTCCACACACAAAGAGAAGATTTCTTGGGGATTCTATATGATGCATTTATCACTTCCACATGCAAGTTACAGGATTCTTCTGGCTTTTTCTTATTACCAGGTTCAAAGATGTCACAGGTCATTATCATCCACTTTAATGTCCTCTAAGGACATAACTATTTCCAAGAATAGACCGCCTCCCCCCCAAAAAAAAAGTGGCTGGAGTGAACACTGTCCCTGTAGCTGCTCTGTAGAATGCGTTGGATTATTTAGAACACAGAGAACTGTGTGCATTCGCACATGTATGTATATATGTGCACAGCAGACATATTTCAGGCTCAAAGCAGACTCTGAGATATGAGATTTTTACGTGGGATTTCAACTCTTTCCTGTTTTTCCTTCAAAGCTATATAGTTTGATCATCTATGTATGTGATGCAGAATGTACCTAAAAACCCTTTGACTCCAAACTTCATAGTATAGCTGTCTTACTTTGGCTTTAAAATACAGAGACGCAGGAGCCCCTGTGATATCAAACTCCAGAATTATTTGCAAATTTTAAAATATGCTTCAATTTTGTCTTCTTAAAGATCTGTAGTTCAGAAACAATATGAAAAATCCAGTTAATCATGATGAGATTAAAGGATTTTTAAAAGCTGAATTGCAGCCACATTTACATTCCCCGATAATTTCTTAATTTTCTTTCAAATCACCTTTCATCTTCATAAAATGAACTGTAAAAATCCTTCTGAATTCCATAATGTGCCAAGAAAAATGGGGAAAAATTAAGGAGGCCCCTACCTTTTAATCATTCTGTTCAATAAAGTGCTTTCACTGCACGCCAGGAAAAAAATGGAGGCTCTGGTGTCTGAGGTATTCTGTGCCATAAACTCCCATAATAGAAACAGATGGTGAAACTGCCTTGGAAGTGAAGAGACTAGTGTACACGCAGCTCACCCTAACATATGAAGAGATTCAGGGCTGACACATGAAGGAATGCGTTTGGCGCCGTGCCAGCGGTACACTCTAATTCAGCCGCGAGTGCTCAAGCTTGAGATGGGAGACCCACAATTTCAGGATCTGGAACACTGGAGCTCCAGGATTTAGAACTCTGCGCGAGGCTCCTAGGGCCTTTCTGTCCTGCCCAAGAAGGAGCACATTCTCAATGTTTCATGTGGCCACAAACTCCAGTAGGGAGCTTACTCTGGCTTTTCTAAATGGTTCATAAAAACAATAGTGGAGAATTGCCAGCTTTGCTGGAGCTTCCTTTAACTAAGTTCGGGTTTGCTTTTTACCTAGAGCTGCCACCAGCAGCTGCTGAAAGAAGGAATAAAATCTTCACTACAAAGAGACATCAGTGAGAATTATCTTAGGGTGGGAATGAAGTGACACGTGATACCTGCCTTACATGTGGCCCCTCTTGACTGGATGACATGATACATGCAAAGGAACCTCTCTTGGGCATTGTATTTTCCAAGGAAAGCCTAACACAATTTCCATCATCATATCCCAATGACATTAATACATACACTTTCTGACTTGCTATATTAGGGCAGACTAAAATTCAGTTACAAACAGATCCCAAAATGTAGTGACATTGACACAAAAGACGCTTCTTTTTCATGTGTAGAGACGTCTAGGGAGTCTAGGTGTTAGGAAGCGTCTTCCACGGGGGGACCCAGGCTCCGTCCACCTTGTAGTTCCACCATTAGATGAGGTCTTGTCACCTCCACTGCAGCCCTCAAAACTGTGCTTCAGACATTTCCCTTCATCTCATGTTCCGTTGGCCTAGATAACTTGGCGACCATGTGCCCAGGATGTGGAGAGAGGAACTGTGGGGCCAGCTGCAGCGTCAGGGTGCCAGTGTAAGAGCCACGGGTGTCCGCAGGAGCGTCTTGCATGGGCTTCCCATCGTCAGGCCTGTCTGCAACTGCTGCTCTGCCTTCCCTCCCAAGAAGGGCAGCACGCTCTGATCTTCCTTTCCCACTGAGCACTGTGGTCCTTGCAGATCTGCCAAGCAGGGAGGTGCCTGGTGGTTCTGCATTTCCTTCAGCCAGAGTCACCTGGTTCTCATAAAACATGAGAAACATATCCATCCTTTCACATGGCTCATCCCTGGTGTCATCCTGGTGCCGGTGGAAGCCTCAACACCTGTTGTTGCCAATCTCTGACCCCAGGGACTGAGGTCCATAATGTTTTCTTCTTGGCCTCTTTACCTATGTGGAGACCACATGGGTAATTGCAGAGCCCTGTTGGGGTTTGAGGGAAGACTCAAGCTCTGCCAGCCAATCTCGGTTTAGGCTCAGCCTGGCACACCCATGTCCATTTAAGAATTCTCTTTCCCAGCTCTGGCTAAGGCTCTTTGTTTCCCAAATCTGGGCCATGTGAGAGGAGCAGATAGTAGTTCCACTCTGAACAGGGCCTTCTGGAAAGCAGGATTTACTTCCTGCCATTAGCGTTCCTTGGTCCAGAAAGGAGGCAATTCTAGTTCCCACAAGGCCTGATCCTAGCATGCCTGCATGATGATATGGGCGAGGAACGGGCTGGGGCACTCTGACATCATTCTGTGATGCTTCCTATGGCCTGCCTGTGCCATGACCAGGGACATTGAATGGGAGGGAGGAACAAAGTAATGTGGGAATCAGACCCCTGCCTATCCTGACTGGCTTGGAAGAAAATGCAGGATTGGAGGACCTAAAGCTTGAACAGTTTGGGGGCTTTTAAGAAGACTCCTGCAAAGACTCCTGAAAGTCCCTTGGACAGCAAGTAAATCAAACCAGTCAATATTAAGAGAGATCAATCCTGAATATTCACTGGAAGGACTGATGCTGAAGCTGAGGCTCCAGTATTGTGGTCATCTGAAAGGTTATCTGTTCTTTCCCAGTCCCTGATGCTGGGAAAGATCGAGGGCAGAAGGAGAAGAGGGTGTCAGAGGATGAGACGGCTGGATGGCATCACCGATGCAATGAATGTGGATTTGGGCAAACTCTGGGAGATGGTGAGGGACAGGGAGGCCTGGAATGCTGCAGTCCATGGGGTTGCAAAGAGCCAGATATGACTGGGTGACTGAACAACAACAATAAGAAGAATAAAACATTATGAATATGAAATTGCTAGTGTTGTTCCCAGACTTGCACCTGTGTGGGGAGCCAGGGCTGGGGAACTGTAGGCTGTGGGTCTGTGCAGTACACAACAGTCAGGTAGCCTGGCTGGAAACGAGGTAGTGGAGAGTGCGGTGGCTGAAGGCCTTTCTGAGAGCAGCTGATGTGATGGAGGTAAAGGAGGCCCTTCTGGAAGAGAGGCCCCTCCTGCTCGTGACGGGGTGAAAGGCTGTCAGCATGGATGCTGAACCCCTGCAAAGCTAACTCAGCACTCCGTCCAGGATGAAGGAAAGGGGAGGATACCTGCTGTTCCTTCTGCTTCACCTCCCAGATTTCTCTGACCAACAGTTTTCTACCCCGGCTCCCCCTGAGCTACAAGCTCCCATTCCCATGAAATTTGTAATAGTTTTTAACTGAGCTTACGGCTCTCACCATGGAGTCTCAAGAGTAAACACATGGACTTCCCTGGTGGTCCAGTGGCTAAGACTCTGTGCTCCCATTGCAGGGGGTCCGAGTTCAATCCCTGCTCAGGGAACCAGATCCCACATGCTACAACTAAGAGTTCAAAGATCCTGCGTGCCACAACTAAGACTCAGCTCAGCCAAATAAATAAATAAAAATAAATACTAAGACAAAGGAAGAAGGAAGCGGCAACCCACTCCAGTATTCTTGCCTGGAGAATTCCATGTACAGAGGAGCCTGGCGGGCTACAGTCCATGGGGTCACAAAGAGTTGGACATGACTGAGTGACTAACTTTCACTTTCTTTTCATTAAGACAAAAAGATATTCCTGGGGCTTCCCTGGCAGTCCATGGTTGAGACTCCATGTTTCCATGGTAGGGGGGTGTGGGCTCGATTCCTGGTCAGGAAACTAAGATCCTGCATGCTGCAGGGTCTGAGCTCCCCTCTTCCCCAAAATAAACAGTAAACATAACATTATCTTCCCAGGAAGCTGTCCCACTCCTATACCTGGAATGGTGTGAAGAACAGCCAATATGCAGTAAGTGTTGAGATGAAGGTTGGTTTGATGTGTAGAAGGATGAATAGGTGGACATCCTTAGAAGATTCTTATTTAGTGAGAGGATCAGACCTTGCCTTCGAGTTTCTCCTGTGTTTGGCTTTTCCTCTTTCACTGGGATAGATTATGAGCAGGGTGTCTGCCTGACACTGTTGACACCTCGAGCCTGGCAGAGGGCTCAGCAGGAGTTGAGTGGGCTGCTGTAGACATGGCTGTGGCATTGGGAAGGTGGCAGTCTCCGCATGAGAAAAAGACAGGATTATGGAAGGCAGCTCTGATGGCTCAAGAGGTGGGCACACCCTGGCCACCTCTGTGGCCCAAGGCAGGGGCAGGTCTAGGAGCCTCCCCCACCACCTATTTCTGCTCCTCTCAGCCTCCATCCACATCCAGCTCCCGTGAGGTTTATTCAGGCCCCAGAGGCTCCCTTTTCCCCATTTGGAAGCACTGAGTATGGAGGGTGAGGGGCCAAGTGAGTGCCAAATGTTGGGGCTCAGGGACCCCAATAAGATGTTTCCCAACTGATTCTCCAGGCCCGCAAACAGATGGGTTCCCTGAGGGCCCTGTTTCGTGTCTGGGGGGAGGCAGTGCCCAGGACTGGTTGAATTCCAGTGAGAATGTTGCCGGCGCTGATTTGCGGTTTGACAGTCAAAAATAATCCAAGCATTGCTTTGCATGTGATTTATACAAGTGTCTTAATTGGCATCTTGATTATATGATTGCGTGAAGTGCTGTTTGCAAGAAGGTGTATCTCTAAATAGAAAAAAGAAGAAATATACAGCTGCGACGTGAACATAAAGCTCCCTGTGAGCTATGCCTTCCCCCCGGCTTTTTTGCACCGACACCACATTTTCTGACTTCTCCCCCAGTGCTGGACCTTTAGTAGGAAACATTTCCCCCAACTTCATAAGTCTTCCCTGCAGACACAGCACTGGGTTTACAGTTTCTCTCTGAATCTGCTGCATTTTTCTCTGCTGCACCATCTCAGAACGGTGGCCTCTCCTAGCCTGATTACAGCTAATTATTTTAGAAATACATTTTAAAGGCAAGTTATCTTAACTTTATGACTAATCCGATGGAGAAGATCTAAGGAAAACCTGAAAATCATAAAACGTTCCAGAACATTATATTTTATGCAGTCCAGAATGTGACACATGGGGTCTTTAATAATTCACTGCTTGTTAACATTAAACAACTGTTAACATGCTCAAATAATTAGTTATGCTTGCTTGACATGTTTGCATCTTTAATAATTGATGCATTTATCTTAATTACTAACAGTATTATGATCATAATATGCATCTTTTTTCTATCTTAAAATTTTAACAAAAACTGACTTTTTGCCAAAAATGATTATGCTCTAAGTTTTAATTACTCATTGGAATTAAATTGCAAGCTGCAGTATTTTACTAAAATATCTTTCACAAAAATATTTAATGGAAAAGAGGTGATTTGTTGTTTATGCAGCCAAGTTAGTAAATATTTCATAAGTTTGATATTACCCTTTCAGCGTGGATATAAAATAACATAGCTTTCAAGATATGAGTCAATTTAAAAGTCCTCCAGAGCTGAAAATTTTTCTACCATTTCTACCCAAAATGTTATTCCCCCTCCCCCTCGCCTCATACTGCTCTTTGTGTGTTAGACCAAGATTTTGTTAGCCAGCCAGGCATAGCTGAATCTCAACATCTATTACAGGAGGTGGTGTTGATTGGAAATCAATGGAAGGGTGAAGTCCACACTTTTACTCCATCTCCTCCCTCTAGCCCAGTTTGACTGTGCAAGTGAGCCCTGAAAACACCATTGGGGTGATATTTTTATTAAAAGAGTCGTGTGTGGGGAGGCAGACAGGCTTCTCACTGGCCAGGCTTTGTTAAGCTACCACACACCCTGATGGAAGGTTATTAATTGACTCAGAAATACTTATGACTGTAGAAAACATTAACCACAGGAAAGTTCTGGAAGATGATGAGAAATAACTGCCTCGTTTACCAATGAAAAAATTGAGACTTATAAGCCTTTGGCCGAAGCGTACACAAAGTGATCAAGGTAGGAAGGAGCACAGATCTTCAGATGGTAAGACCAGAGTTCTGTCTGTCAAATCTGGGGACTTTCCCTTTGACCTGTGGGGTGTCCTTTGGAGTTCATCAGGGCTTCTGTCCTCGGCAAAGCACTGTTATTACAACTGTTCAGTTACATGGTAGGCAGGGTCAAGGGCCATGACAGATCATTCCTAGACTTTCTGGGTCCATACTAGGATCCCATTCATTTGGACTCATCCTATACTTTCCTTGCCCTGGGGCTCATCTAGGCTGGTTGTTGCTGTCCAGTCACTCAGTCGTGTCCAGCTGTTTGCAACCCTATGAACCATAGCACACCAGGCTTCCCTGTCCTTCACCATCTCCCAGAGCTTGCTCAAACTCATGTTCATTGAGTTGGTGATGCCATCCAACCATCTCATCTTCTGTCACCCCCTTCTCCTCCTGCCCTCAATCTTTCCCAGCATCAGGGTCTTTTCCAATGATTCAGCTCTTTGCATCAGGTGGCCAAAGTATTGGAACTTCAGCTTCAGTCTCAGTCCTTCCAATAAATATTCAGGGTTGATTTCCTTTAGGATTGACTGGTTTGATCTCTTTGTAGTCCAAGGGACTCTTGAGAGTCTTCTCCGGTATCTAGGGCGGAGGTATCAGCAAGCATAATAGTTGGGGTTTGGGAGAAACCCTAAATTCCCTTGGTGGTTTCGTTTTCTGCTGTGAGTCATCAGAGGTTTTCAGATGCAAATCAAGAAGTTAATGGGCAGATTAACTTAAATGACAAGCAGATCCTGAGAAAATCTGAATTTGGGCAGAGAGAGGCCTGGCCAGCTGAGGACCCAGACTCATCCCACACATCTCAGCATCCTGACCACATAAATTATTTTCTTTGTCAGTAAAGCTGTCTGACTTCTTGGAGACCTGAGAAAGGGCTAGTGCCAGGGATTTCTACTGCTGCTGAGCTGAGTCACTTCAGTCGTGTCCGACTCTGTGCGACCCCATAGACAGCATCTCACCAGGATGCCCCGTCCCTGGGATTCTCCAGGCAAGAACACTGGAGTGGGTTGCCATTTCCTTCTCCAATGCATGAAAGTGAAAAGTGAAAGTGAAGTTGCTCAGTCGTGTCCGACCCTCAGCGACCCCATGGACTGCAGCCTACCAGGCTTGTCCATCCATGGGATTTTCCAGGCAAGAGTACTGGAGTGGGGTGCCATTGCCTTCTCTGCCAGCTAATATGAGGAGATAGTGCCTCACCATTAAATTCATCACTTAAGATGTGTTGAGCTTCAAGTAGCAGAAAATTTTGACTCACACTGGCTTTAAAATGTAGAAATTCATTATTTTATGAAACAGAGTCCAGAGCTGCTGGTGATGGGGTGGGACCCTCCATTCATAGTATAATAATGTCTTCGAGTCAAGAACACTGGTTCTTTCCATCTCTACACTCTGCCACCCCCAGGAGTCACTTCATTACAAGCCTAGGCCCCTTGGGTCACAAGATGGCTGTAGCGGTCACATCAGACACAGCAGGAAGAGGAAGAAGGATGGGCCCATCTCTCCCTGTGCCTTCCTCGTAGGAATGAGAACACCTTCCTAGAGGGCCCTGCAGGTTTCCATTCAGATCTCACTGACAGGGGTGGGGTCTGATGCCGCCTCCTGAGCCGGTCACTGGTGAGCAGGATATAATGACCAAGATTGACTCAGACTTGTCACCAGAGGTGGGCTTGGCATTGGAAAGTCAATCATTGTATTCAACACACTCCCCCAAGTCAAGCCTCCCATATTCAGCAGTTACATGCTGAGAATAGTCTCCCTGCTTGTCATTCAAAGCCAGATAAAATAAATAGACACAGACTCTGCCCTAAGAGGGTTTCAGATAATAGAGAAATGAGACATGTTCATAGGGAAAAAAAAAAAAAAAGCTAAATGGAAGCCAACTTCAATTGTTTAGAAGAATAACTAACAAATGCTTGGCTCAGCACAATTCACCAGGAATTTTTGAAACATCTTCTCTGTGTATAGGATATAGTTTAGGTGTTATTGAGGAGACAAAAGAACATAAAAAAATGCAATCTTCCTGTTAAGGGGCTTAGTTAAGGAGACAGGATATGCAGAGAAAGGGGCTGTGTTTGTCTTTACCTGACTCTGGACAGAGGTAGGGAGGGCTCTTGGCTAGTTTAAAGGAGTATTTATGGGGAGTCATTTCAAAGCTTCTGTTGGGCCTTTGCATGGCTAAGAGAGAGGCCGTTAAGAGGTGTCTATCAGTTGAGAAAGCTTTTCACTCTAAGTAACAGAGAACCAGATTAACTGTGCTTGAACATCAAGGACATTTATTGTTAAGAAGTCTGGAGGTTGGCAGTCAGCTCAGCAATGTAATCAAGGTTGCAGGATTTTTCCATCTTTCCATTCTCTCACCTTTAACTTATGGGATTTTCATAAGTGCTTTTGCTTCATGATGACACAATGGCCATTGCAGCTCTAGGCATGAAATCTGTGTTCAAAGCAGGAAGAAGGAGGAAGGACCCACTGGCACGCTCTCCTTTTGTACCTGTCGTTTTTATCAGGAGCACAGTGTCATTCTCAGACGTTCGCCAGGAGACCTCCCTCATATCTCACTGGTCAGAACTGGGCCTCCCAGGCACCCTCTGTGCAAGGAGCCTTGAAATTCATAGTGAGAGAAGAAAGGAAAAAGGGGGCTGGAGAGACTGGAGTTCTGCTGCCCAGTAATGCCTGCCATAGGGAGTGTGGCTCAGCAATGTATCTTTGTCTTATTTCTGGCAGGAAGGCCAGCGGGGCCCAGAATGGGAACAGAAAGATGAAGGGAGGGACCAGAAGTACCATTCAAGGTGTTGTGAGTTGCTAACTTCACTGTAGGAAAGTTTCTGTGTAAATAAATGATGGAGCAGTTGGGAAATTTTTTCTTCTTTATAGTTTAGATGGCACTGCCTTGAGAATGAATATTGGTTTTGGTTAAGTGTGTGTGAGTGTGTGTGTTTGACTTAATCTATTGGACAACTGGAAGAATCAAAATGAAAACAGAACAAAGCACAAAACATAACAACAAATACCTTTAATTCCTGGCTCTGGGATATGTTTACCTGGATGGCTTTGGGAAACCTGGTGCTGTACCTGCTTTCCATCAGCATCCCTCTACTTGTTGCATGTATAGGGGAGAGTATGTCATTCCACAGTAAAGAATCCAGCTGCAATGTGGGAGACCTGGGTTCAGTCCCTGGGTTGGGAAGATCCCATGGAGGAGGCAGGGCAACCCATTCCAGTATTCTTGCCTGGAGAATCCCCATGGACAGAGAAGCCTGGTGGGTACAGTCCATGGGGTTGCAAAGAGTTGGACATGACTGAGCAAATAAGCACAGCACAGCATACATGTGATTCCACAAAAGAGCTGTGGGATGGGTAAAGTGGGGTGGGGGCTTAATCTGGAGCCCTCTCTTTTAATGGAACATCATAGAGAAAGTTCACCCTTGACCTAAAGTAAGGCTGGTGCTTAGCCCACACCAGTGATGTGGCTTTTATAACATCCCTGGTCAGTGGTTTTGGAAAATTATCCTAATCAGTGCAAACTTTAAGGAAGGATTCCACAAGCAATCCCATAAAGTAAGATGGATTTTGGCAGAGCTGCTCTGGTTGAGGCAGGGGGAGTGTATCTTGCACCCCCCACCCCACCCCAGCCTCTCTTTTCACTGCTTCCTTGGAGAACTGCTTAGGAAGGGTTTTCAGAAGCAGGTCCTGAGCCCAAGATTTGTGTGCGTGGATTTGGTAAGGCAGTGCTTCCAGCGGAACTGGGAAGGCAGGAAGAGAAACAATAGGGAGGAGGAAGAGGCTGGGCACAGTGGAGTGCCCTGCAAAGTCTCACCGAGGGCATGCTTGATCCCAGAGGCTACCCTGGAGGGTTAGTTAAGAGTAAGATCTCTCAATCCTAGCAAAGAATTTTTCCACCTTTCAGCTTTGGGTTAAGGGTGATGCACTCCCTCACCTTGTTTTAGACAGTGAGAAAATTCCTGGGCATTTCATACTCACAGGGAACAACAGAGCAAGGCTCTAGTCTCCCAGGGCAGACCTCCCCAAATGACAGCTGCAGGGGTCTGGGCAGAGCAGTGAAACCCTGCCTTTGTGGGAAATGAGACTGAACCTGGCCAGAGGAGAACCCAGGGCAGGGAGAACTCCCAGAGCCAAGGGCATGGGCTACCTCTCTGGGGAGACCACCAGCCGCTTTCTATGAACCTCATCTCAGGGACCTGCAGAGAAACCAGAAGCTCCTGGTGAGGGAAGGGGAGGGAAGGAAGAACAGAGTCTATGGCCCCGAAGAGCACTTTTCCATGGATGTGTTTTTCTTTCAGACTTTGTAGTTAATTTATTTATCTGACCACTCGGGAAGGGAAGAAAAGTACCATTTTATGAGTCCAGGATAGAATCAAAACAATAGCACATTTCAGTCCCTTAATTTTTCTGTTCCCAGAGATTTATTTCAGTTTATTGTATTTGATAGCAGTCAACAAACAACAAATAGCGGGCTGAGCGCAGCTCTCTCAAGCACATAATGGTCTTTATTCTTTGCACAGAGGGCAGAGATTTTTTTTTTTTTTTTTAACCATACACATCACTTGGAACTTGCTGTGTTGATCCTGAAAAGTAAGGCACAGAACTTCATCCTCCCGGCAGGAGCCGGCAAAACACATCCGGCAGACGGATGCACGTGGGGCCACGTGAGAGTGAGGAGAAGGGCGCTGATACTGAGTGAGGGCGTGGGATCTAGTTTCAGGGATTAGGTGGGTGCAGAGCGTGGCGTGCGTGCAGGAGCCTTGTGGCACGATAGTGATCAAGCGCATGCGCTGGGGCGGCGGGAAGTGGCGGGCAGCGTGCAGGTAGCCTTTCTGGGAAGCTCCTGAGAATGTGCAACACTGGAGAGAAGGCCTTTATCTTTGGGGCAGGCCCGGCACCCTGAATCTGTTAAAACTCAGGTCAGTGTTGAAAGAGGGTTCTGGCCTCACAGGGGTAGCCACCGGGGCCACAATCTGGGTAATCATTATGCCCCGGCAGTTTCACCCGGAAGTCTCACGGAGGCGGTATCTACTTCCGGGTTTTGTTTGCTTGTGTTCCAAGCCCATGCAAGTTTACACTGGATTCCAGTCCCTATCTCACATCTCCCTTGTTTGTCTTAGTGAGCTCCCAGGGTGCCAGCATCTCTGGTGGGTTGCTGTACCCCCTCCCTGTAGTGCTCACTGCTCTTGTTGCTTGGCCCCCCAGGCTGATGTCTACTCTGCCCACTGAATCCACTGGAAGCTCAGAGACCACCTCCCTCCCAGGGCTGATTGTGCTGGCCACCAGGCAGGAACATGGAGTGGGCCCTTTTATTGGTTATCTCTAACACAGCTGAGGTCAGGCTACGACCCTGGAAAGACTTTACTGAAGGCTCGGCCTAGATGAGGCTACCCACATAGCCCACAGGCCCAGGCCAGCCTCATGAGGTGTGCTCAGGGCCCCGTACAGCAATTAACTTCTTGCCAGCGAGCCTCCATGTGCAAGGGGCCGACCTATCCTTGGAAAGACAGAGTCCACACACATGCCTCTATTGCCTTGGAACCAATCCAGCCTGGGAAGAGCCCTGGAGAAGGAAACAGTCCCTAGCCTGAGGCCAGTCTTGTTAGTTATTCTTCCTTGATTCCCTCTGCTCTGATGATTGACAGTCGATGAGTCCAATTATTTCAGGAGAAAGTGTCCCACCTCCACCCTCCTTGATTATGGTCACTGGGAGATGAGTTGGAGGAGAACAGCAGAATCCTTGGAATTGTTTGAACTAACCTTCCCACTGTTTCCACTATTTCCCCATCTATTTCCCATGAAGTGATGGGACCAGATGCCATGATCTTCGTTTTCTGAATGTTGAGCTTTAAGCCAACTTTTTCACTCTCCTCTTTCACTTTTATCAAGAGGCTTTTTAGTTCGTCTTCACTTTCTGCCATAAGGGTGGTGTCATCTGCATATCTGAGGTTATTGATATTTCTTCCGGCAATCTTGATTCCAGCTTGTGCTTCTTCCAGCCCAGCATTTCTCATGATGTATTCTGTATATAAGTTAAATAAGCAGCCTTGACATACTCCTTTTCCTATTTGAAACCAATCTGTTGTTCCATTTCCATTTCTAACTGTTGCTTCCTGACCTGCAGTGGAAACAGTGTCAGACTTTATTTTTGGGGGCTCCAAAATCACTGCAGGTAGTGACTGCAGTCACAAAATTAAAAGATGCTTATTCCTTGGAAGGAAAGCATATTCAAAAGCAGAGACATTACTTTGCCAACAAAGGTTCATCTAGTCAAGGCTATGGTTTTTCCTGTAGTCATGTATGGATGTGAGAGTTGGACTGTGAAGAAAGCTGAGTGCCAAAGAATTGATGCTTTTGAACTGTGGTGTTGGAGAAGACTCTTGAGAGTCCCTTGGACTGCAAGGAGATCCAACCAGTCCATCCTAAAGGAGATCAGCCCTGGGATTTCTTTGGAAGGAATGAAGCTAAAGCTGAAACTCCAGTACTTTGGCCACCTCATGCGAAGAGTTGACTCATTAGAAAAGACTCTGATGCTGGGAGGTATTGGGGGCAGGAGGAGAAGGGGACGACAGAGGATGAGATGGCTGGATGGCATCACTGACTTGATGGGCGTGAGTCTGAGTGAACTCCGGGAGTTGGTGATGGACAGGGAGGCCTGGTGCACTGCAATTCATGGGGTCGCAAAGAGTCGGACATGACTGAGCAACTGAACTGAACTGAACCTTCCCACATTGAGGCATCAATAGCATAGAACAGGATGATCTCTACTCCCTCTAACTGGTCACAGGGAGTCTCTATGGCTGTCTCCTTCCTGCAAGTGGAATTATGCACTCAATTATGACCCAGAGTGACTGCTTATCCCCAACATACCACCATTTGCAGGTACCCTGCTCTCTAAATCCAGAACTATAAGAGCTATTCCCCACCTCCCACCACCCCCTCCCCCCACAAACTACATCTCCGTGTGAGATCCAGTGCTAGATCAATCTTGAATGTCAATTTGCTTCCCCCATCCAAACCCTGGTTCCTGAATTCAGGGCACATTGGGAGAGTAAGTGCTTTTCATTCACACCCTGTGGGGCTGTTCACGTGGATTCACCAGAAAGATGGAACAGTCTTCTCTAAAGACATTTAAGTTTTCACCTCCTTTGAGAGATAAAACTTGAGGAAATATTGACAGAGCATTTATTTCAAGGTTTGTTCTTCCCATGGAAGTGGAAACAAACTTTATACATCTCATCCTGGGAACCAAGTGACGTTTGAACTGATTTAGACAGGAATTCAGTTAGATAAAGGGCGTTGAGCAGCTGTAGTGGGCAGGCACCATGCAGAGTTCTTGTGGTGACATAAAAGGTTTGGGTAGGGTCCTGGCCCCCCTGGAGGGTTCACAGTATCCAGGAGGACACAGGAGCATCCTCAGAGGCCCCACGTTGAGGAGCCCAAGACAGACGCCAGCACCAGGGTCCCCAGGAGTGGTAGTGATGGAGGGGTCAGACCAGCTCCCGTCGGGGAAGGGAGCTTCTCCAAAGGCTCTGATCCTCACCATGCTCAATACTTTGGGGGAAAGAGGTGGGAAACACGTTGGTTGGGGCAAATCTGAGAAGTTAAAGAGGATCTCTAAGTCTAGTTGGGACCAACACGCCACTAGTGTGCTGGAGCCGGCAGACCTGATTTATCTGTGGGATATCTGTGGGAGTGAAAAAGGCTCTGAACACTGATTCCACTTTTTCATCTTAAAGCAAATACATAGAAAAGGCTAGAACCTGGGGAACATGGCGGGACTCCTTTACTTTCTACATTTAAAAGTGGAAACAGCCCCTTGGACTCAGACACTGGGGCTTTACAGAGTAGCTCAGCCTTCCCAGCAACAGCGAGGATGCAGAGGGATCCCTTAAAGCTGCACCTGCCCTGTGATTTGTGCAGGGTCCCATGTGCTGAGGCTTCACACTGCTTTCCACACCTGCCAAGGTCTCATGACCTTCCAAATGATGATCCAGTTCCTGCAGGAAGATCAAGCAACTGGGACAGGTCTCTCCACAGGCCCTCTATCTGTGGGCATTGCCCTGTGCCAGGTCAGGACTGTGTGATGAGCAAGTCAGCGGAAAGAAATGGGCCGCGCCACACCTGGTCCCGGAAACCGCATAAGCCTCACTGATACGGCTTCAGGAAATGAGTGGTCCACCAGTGTGCTGGAGCCTGCGGACCTGATTTATCCATGGAGAACACGTGGAAACTATTATGTTTACTGTTGTTAGTTGCTCAGTCGTGTCTGACTCTTTGTGACATGAATGTACCCCACCAGGCTCCTCTGTCCATGGGATTCTCCAGGCAAGAGTACTGGAGTGGGTGGCCATTTCCTTCTCCAGGGGAACTTCCTGACCCAGTGATTGAACCTGGGTCTCCTGCATTGCAGGAAGATTCTTTACCATCTGAACCACCAGGGAAGCCCATTAGGTTTACTAGAGCAGGGAAATAAATTCATGGTTTCATTTTACTAAGTGTCAAAACCCTAACAAACAGTCTCTCCCCTCCTGGGTTCTCTCCCTGTATTTCATCAGGAAAGGCACTGAGGGCTGGGCCGTGACTAATGCCTGCAGAGGGGCAGTGGGGAGAATGGAGCTTAACTGAGGCTGCATGTCAGGCCCAGGCTGACCACCACCACCACCTCATCTTGGCCTGACCCCCCCGCCACACACACACCAGGGACTACAGTCATGGATTGGGGTCTCAGAGCACACGCTATTCAAGCTTCAGAACAAGGCTACTGGCCTCTGTGTGTTCCTACAGAGAAGCCAGAGTGCATGAGACCTTTACATCCAAGTCTCTCTGTCCCAAACAGGCCAGAATGAATGGTGCAGGTGAGTCTGGGAGCTGGAAACCAACACTCCATCCTAGCTTCTTCAGGGATCCTGTGGACCAGAGATAGTCCCAGACTCAGAAGCCTTAGGGCGATGGGACACGGGGAGCACTGCATGAGGTGGGGCATGAGGTGGTCTCCGCCCAGTCACCTTGGTGAACCCAGGAAACTCATGGAGTCACACACTGAGGCAGGTAATTCTGCTTGTATGCCAAGCCGTCCTGCATTCCTCTCTGATGTGCAGACCCTGGAGGGAAAGTGGACAGAGAAGAGCCAGTTTCTTCCGCTGTCCGAGTGCCCGCAGCCTGATGCCTTTGGGACCCAGCAATGTCTCCTTGCAGACTGGCCATCACAACGTGGGTGACCTGGAAGACACGCTGGGCTTCCAGCCCATCTCAAGGAGGGGAATCTGAACCCCAAAGTCAGAGACTGCCAGGAAGAAAACATTTGTCTATCATTTCAATAGGGAGGCTGAAGTCTATGCCCTGGAGGCGCTTGGTGGACAGGCTTCCACGACTGCTCTGGGTCTGGCAATCATGGAGCCTGAGACACTAAGATGTAACTTTAATGGTCTCCCCTAATTCATGGGCTGCCTTCATGCACTTAGAAAGAGAACCTTCCTTCTCACGACACATCCATTTATTCAGAATTAGCATGTAAAACCCTAAATTAGGCATCCCGCACTCGGGTTGTGACAGAGCCATTACTTTTAATGCTGAAAGAGTTGAGTTAATTTTAAATTACTGAGGCCCAGCACCTGAGTGGAGCTAGCATCCTCCAGCAGACTGGGCATCCATGGGCTCCGCTAATGCAGGAACACAAACTGGATTAAAATCCATTTCTCCTCTGGCCAGATGCATATATATGATGGTGTCGAGAGAGACCTGGTACTACATGAATTCTGCCAGAACTGGTTTCTGGCAGAAACAGGCCAGGCAACCAGAAGGATGAGTTTCAGGTGAAATCTCTCCACACGACCCAGGGAGGACTCACAGGACCTTAGTCTCTGTTTGCCAGTCATGGTACTGGGCACAGATGCCACATCCTCAAGGAGCTCTGAGTGGCAGACGAGCAAGACAAATGAAGATCCTGTTACAGGTAAGCAGGAGCAGGAGCCAGTCCCCTTGCTTGTGTTCTCAAGGCCTCCAGCCTGGGTTTCCACCTGTCCACGAGCAGGATGTCAGGCAGTTGTTCATGGACATCAGAGTGGTTTCCAGCATCTGCTGAGGCGATCTCAATATTGTATGTGTGCAGTGCCTCTAAAGGGTGGTCATCGGTATGCTTCTTCCTGTGACCTGAAGTGTCTACCACCTCAGCATCCTGGGTGCCTGCTGTCTCTTCTGCTAGATTGCTTTAAGACCAAACTTGCAGCCATTGGATAGAAATTGGCAGAAATTGACAGAATCGGCCAAGCAGAACAGGTGAGCTGGCTCTACCTGCCAGGGCTCTAGGGCCAGCAGAGTCCCAACCCTCCTCTCTCCATGTGTGGGGCCCATTCCCAAAGCTCCCACACTCTGCCCGCACAGCGATGCTCCCAGGAGACCCCTCACCTCTCCCAGCACCCCCTATCTCTGCTGCTCCCCCACCTTGGCCAGGGCAGCGACACTCCTAACTTACCTGCCCAGGCTGTCCCCAGTGTCATTTAAGGTGGCACATATGACCACTCTGACCAGGTGCTAAATAGTTCTGAACTTGCAGATAATCAGATCATTGACATAAATTGCTAATGTTCTTGTGTGCAGACATTTGAGCATCTCTCTGAGCAAATCTAACATGTTGATGAGATCAATGGGGCTGCCAAAGTATCATTGGCAGTTTGATTTCCAGCCATTTTCATGGTTTTTGCAGACCTTACACTCTCCTAACTAGAGCTTCTCTGGCCAGAGTGGAGAGGACAGAGTTTGAGAACCGTGCCATGGGTGGGAGCAGTGTTTGCCCTCTGAGAACTGGGGACCTCTGGGTGAGAGCCCCGGGGTTGCCATCTACCCCGGAGTCTGGGTCCTTACAACTCGGGGCTTCTGGTAATCGTGGAGATGTGTGCTGGGATCAGCATTCAGCAGACTGCCTGGAGCGGCGCTGAGCCTCCTAGGAGCCTAACTTGATCAACTTTCAGCCTGAGCTTGAACTAAATCCAATAGAGATTGGGTTGGAGCAAGAGACAGCTGGCTGCCTGGGGCCTGTGGGCTGCAGCCGCTGGGGGTGGCGAACCAGGAACATTTGAGAGGCAAAGCCGTCTCACCCCCTCACCCTGGCGTGAAATGCAAAACTGGCAGCACACAGCAAAGACTCCTGTGGGTCTCTGCTCCTGACCTCGGTGATGGGAAAAAGCCGAGTTTCCCACTGTGCCAGTCCCAAGAAGGCCGCAGCCCAGCTCAGCCCGGACTCCAAAGGCCGCCTGGCCGCCCCGTGCCTGCAAAGGACTCCCATTCATCTGCCGGGAAACAGGCGGCGGCACCGAGGAGTGTCGTGTTCAGTTTTAAAATGCCACAAATAACAGATTTATAGATTTTTCTAAATACATTATTTTAGCTTGACAGCATTAATCATTCATGCTTCCTTCTTTCATTTTTCTACCTGCAATGGATTATTGAAACAGAAAATAACAACGAGAAAGGCTAGCAGCAGTATCAAAATGTCAAGTTTGTACTTACAGTTATATGGGCCCAGACAGGGTCAAGAGCCCCAATTATTTGTGTATGTACACAGTGGTACGACACGAAAGGTTATGTAACCTGCAGCTATTTTCCCGCAGATTTAAATAGGACTGATATTCAACTGTACAGTGAGCTGCTGACATGGAGCAGAGAATTGCAAAAGACTGCAAACTCTGGTGTCAGAACCTAAAATATGAATGGGGTGATTGCAAGGTGTAGCTGTGGGCAACACCACACGTCGTGGTGCGAATCCGCTCAATTACTTTGGGTTCTTCTAACCTGCCTTTTTCATTTGCACATCAAGCAAAGAGTGAAATCACAGGGCCAGGCTGAGGGTAAAGCAGCCGGGCCTGCCTACTCGCCAAGGTGCCTTCTAGAGACCAAGACCGTGCTCACTAATGAAGCTGGCTCACCAAGGAGTATAGATGGACACATCTGTGAGTCTTCAAGGGCCATGGGTGTGCGGTGGCTGATGAAGTGGGGTGGATGGGAGGAGGAAGGCCTATATGCATCATTAATGATTTCTCCCTTTTAGAATATAGTCCGTTACGTGGATAGACTTGTAGAAACAATTTGCTATTTGGTCAATAAATGCAGAGTTGAATTTTTTTTTATTTTTTGGTCAGTGAATTACAACTCTGCCTTGCTTGTAGGTTTTCAATGGATGTTTGTGGTCAATAGATGAATGGAATTGTACATAGAAATAATATAGTAGATTCTGCCAATCCTTTGATAAACAACTCACATCTTTGATCCTCTCCACCACCCAACAAGATATGTTCTAGCCACAAATAAACAACAACAGCAAAAATAGGTCAAGACTTGGAGATCAAGCAATTTTTGAGTCATTGATGTTGTTCAGTCACTAAGTTGTGTCTGACTGTGATCCTATGGATGGCAGCACGCCAGGCTCTCCTGTCCTTCACTGTCTCCTGGAGTTTGCTCAGATTCATGTCCATTGAGTGGGTAATGCTATCTAGCCATCTCATCCTCTGCCACCCTCTTCTTTTGCCTTCAATCTTTCCCAGCAACAAGGACTTTTCCGATGAGTTGGCTCTTTGCATCAGGTGGCTAAAGTATTAAAGCTTCAGCTTCAGCGTCAGTCCTTCCTATGAACATTCAGGGTTTATTTCCTTTAGGAGTGACCGGTTTGATCCCCTTGTAGTCCAAGGGGCTCTCAAGAGTCTTCTCCAGCACCACAATTCAAAAGCATCAATTCTTTGGTGCTCAGCCTTCTTTATGGTACATGACTACTGGAAAAACCATAGCTTTGACTATATGGACCTTTGCTGGCAAAGTGATGTCTTTGCTTATTAATATGCTGTCATAGCTTTTCTTCCAAGGAGCAAGCATTTTTTAAATTTCATTGCTGCAGTCATGGTCCTCAGTGATTTCAGAGCCCAAGAAAACAAAGTCTGTCACTACTTGCCCCTTTTCCCCTTTCTATTTGAAATGATGGGAGCGGATGCCACGATTTTAGTATTTTTAATATTGACATTCAAGCCAGTTTTTTCACTCACTTTCACCCTCATCAAGATGCTTTTTAGTTTCTCTTCATTTTCAGTCCTCAGAGTGGCATCATCTGCATATCTGGGGTTATTTTAAGGATTATTTTTTAAGAGTCACTCAGTTATTAATTACTAGAGAGGCTTCAACCCCTTGTTCAGATTTTTTTATCTTATGTGCTGTGGGTCAACTGTGAGGATGCCTCGCTGGCCCCACCTCAAGAAGTGGGGAAACTGATGGCATAACTAGGAGTGGAATTGGCCTATATTCTGTCCCTAGTTTGAGGTCTTTGAGAAGCAACTGGCTGGATGGAGTTTATGGATGGAGAGGAGACCTTTGAAGGCAGTTATTCTCAAAGCCAATACATTTTGTGTTGCCGCAAAAATGCCACCTGTAGACAGGCAGGGATACACAGAAGTATCTTTTAACCTTAGTCGGTCTAGTAATTCCTTACTGGGGCACCATCCTGTCTCTGCACATTTATGGCGTATCCTCAGGCTGCTTCTACCCTAGCCATACTGCTCTCCATCCATGCTTGGAAACAGGCCCCATATTTTTTCTAGTTCCATCCCTACTGCCCTGGGTGGCTTTCCTCTCCACTTTCAGCCCCTTTTGTTCCTGCTATCAAATCTTTGCTCTCATTCCTGGTCCTGCTCAAGGCTCCACCTCTTTCAGGAATTATTATCAGGCAATTTGTCCTGTATTAGGACTAATGGAAGAAACCAAGGTTGATTCCTGTGGACTTAAGCGGAAAGTAAAACTTACACAGGATTAGAAGGACATGTACGTCTTGCTAGGAAACAAAGGGAAAAGGTATTTTCAGCCCTCACAATGTGATCTACTGAATAGGAAACTCGAAGGGGTACACTATATTATATCCACACAAGGAAGGAAGGGCTGATGATGCTACAACAGGGATGGACCTTGAAATCAGTGTGTTAAGTGAAAGAAGCCAGTCACAAAATACTTCACATTATGTGACTCCATTTAAGTGAAATGTCCAGAGTAGGCAAATCTATGGAGACACAGAGTAGGTGAGTGATTGCTAAGGTCTGGACGAAGAAGAGGGGATGGAGGGTGGGTGATTGCTGATGGGTGTGAATTTGCTTTTCAGGATGATGGAAATATTCTGAAATTGGTGGTGATTGTTAATTTTAAATGTATTAATACTAAGAATCCCTGAACTGCACACTTTAAAAGGGTATATTTTATATGATATGTGAACTATAGATTAAAAAAAGAATGATGGGAACTGGGACAAGATGCTCTCAGGAGTATCTCCTCATTCCCCTTATCCCTCATCTGTTTCCTCCTCTCTTCGTGAACAGCTTGCTTGCTTTTTTTGCTCCCCAATCCACATGGGAGAAAATAGCCTCCCACAGCTCCTGAATTTATATTTTCTTTGCACAAGAGACCAATCAGAAGGAGGCTAGGATCTCTTAGTCCCAATTCCAAATTTTCAGGAAAGGAGCTAATTGGCCTGGATTGGGAGTGGGAAGGAAGGTTAGGTAGTCTGTCTTCTTATATGGCGTGAGAAGAGAAGGAGCTTCCAGAAAAGGAAGAGGGGAGAGCAGGCCATCCAATGTGGACCACCTACCACCCCCTCTTGATCCTCTAATGAACTGCTAAGGTATCCAGATCTGCTATATAGATAGATGTGGACATAGATATATATGTGTTTCTCTTAATGCCCCTGTGTTACTTAGCTACACTTTTCTACCTGACACTTCTTAATTCTACCCTTCCCTGTTTTTTGTTTGTTTTTCTTTATTTTTTTCTTTTTTGCTGTAAGTCGTATCTTCTCAATTATTGTCACTCAATTCTAGTTGTCACTAGAATTCAAGGTGGGGAGTGGTGTTCCATTGGCCATGGTTCCAGATTTTATACAAGATTATACTATTTTAAAGGCTCTCTTTAAGAATACATTTTGCGTACAAAAATCGGGTTGGAAATAACTACTTACAGAGGAGAAAATAAATCATAAAAAATCCATACACACTGAGGAAACCAGAATTGAAAGAGACACGTGTACCCCAATATTCATTGCAGCACTGTTTATAATAGCCAGGACATGGAAGCAACCTAGTTGTCCATCAGCAGACGAATGGATAAGAAAGCTGTGGTACATATACACAATGGAGTATTACTCAGCCATTAAAAATAATGCATTTGAATCAGTTCTAATGAGGTAGATGAAACTGGAGCCTATTGTACAGAGTGAAGGAAGCCAGAAAGAAAAACACCAATACAGTATACTAACACATATTTATGGAATTTAGAAAGATGGTAACGATAACCCTGTATGCGAGACAGCAAAAGAGACACAGATATATAGAACAGTCTTCTGGACCCTGTGGGAGAGGGCGAGGGTGGGATGATTTGGGAGAATGGCATTGAAACATGCATATTATCATATGTGAAACAAATCGCCAGTCCAGGTTCGATGCATGATACAGGATGCTTGGGGCTGGTGCACTGGGATGACCCAGAGGGATGGCACGGGGAGGGAGGTAGGAGGGGGTTCAGGATGGGGAACACGTGTACACCCGTGGCAGACTCATGTCAATGTATGGCAAAACCAATACAATATTGTAAAGTAAAAAAAATAATAATAATAAATAAAAAGCTGACAAATATCACAAATATTTCAGAAAAATAGTGTATTTTATTAATTAACATTCTGACACAATCTTCTAGTTCATTTTTTCCCACCATTTTTTTTTGTCTATGTTCTCTTTGATCAACATTTTTATAATGTCACCTTTTATAGTGGAAATAGAAAGATCTTCTAGCGTGCATAAAGCATGTACATTCACACTCAGATGGATTTGCTGAATGACATGATCCTGCAGATTCATGCCTTACAAACATAAGGATTCTCATACATTTTGTTTTTCTTATGCTTCATCAAAAAGGAAAAGGAAGTATGGTGTGTTTATAATAGTATAGTTTCTGTTAAATATATCCCTGACAGGAGAAGACTTTTTGACTAGGCATCCATAATAATTAATCTTACAATAACAGTTTTACATGTCTGGTGATTGGAAGAATTTCCAGAGAAGAACTTCAGCTCCATAGACCCCAAACCTTGTTAATCCTCCACAGTCCACATGTTTCTTGTGTAGGTATCATGGGATCGTGCACATCTCAACAGAGATCTGGTCCGGCAGTTCCATGGCTGACATGGGGTAGATTGGGGTAGAGGACAGAAGATATATTCCTTGGGTCATTCCTACAAGTCTTCAGCATGACAGGCACACAACCATATACAAAAATGATTATACATCCATGAAAGTGAAAGTGTTAATCATTCCGTCATGTCCAACTCTTCATGACTCCATGGACTGTAGCCTGCCACACTCTGCTGCGAGTGGGATTCTCCAGGCAAGAATACTGGAGTAGAGTCCACTGGAGTGGGCAATAATACTGCCATTCCCTTCTCTAAGGGATTTTCCCAACCCAGAGGTTGAACCCAGATCTCCTGCATTGCAGGCAGATTCTTTACTGTATGAGCCATCAGAGAAGTCATACATCCATCCAAATCCCAGATGAATGTAACTACACTCAATTTCCCCTTAGCCAGATCCTGAAATGCCCACGGTCACTCCAACTCTAACCTACCCAAGTGGACTTATGGTGGAGGAGATGTTAAGTTAGAAAGAGACAGTGTTCTCATCCAATTGTGGTTAAAAACCTTTAAAGTCTTCAAAAACACAGGACCATATATAATCACATTCAGAGCATGGCAGGACCCTGTGCAGGGAAGCAGCCCTGAATTCAAGCTGCATCAGCTTCAAGGTAGAATTGCTTCAGTTCAAAGTGTGTTTTTGGATAGAGAAAGGAGCGATTGGTGTACTTGTGGGATGGATTGTAATGGAGTGTACTTCTACTTTCCTTTTCAAATGAAGTTAAAAGTTGTGAACAAGCATCTAAGCCATTGATTTTAGCCAAATCTCTTGAAGCAGTGTCCTCAAAAAATGGAATAGGGGATCCATCTCTCTTGGATCTCAACACAACTTTGTGTCTAAACTCAGACCTACTGCTTAGTAAGCCCCAGTGACTATCTGCTCAGAGAACTGGTACTTCTGATAAACTGATGGATAGTTTAATGGATGAATGCCATGGCTCTTGATGTGAGGATCAAACAAGATAATGGATCTAAAAGCCTTATGGATCTAAAAGCCTTTTGTAAATAGCAAGTTGTTATACCCAAAATAGGTCTAAGAAAAGAGTTCAGTTTGCTTAAGATACTCTCTATACCATTGAAGATATTCAGTGATATTTTGGGGAAACATCTTTCTTACCCACAAAACCAATTAGAAAGAGGCACTTATTTTCAAGGTGAGTGGGGGAGGTCTAAAGACTGCTGCTGACTCATGTTGTCCTTTGTCATTAGGAATAGGTGAAGAATGGGAAGGAGGAACCCCAAACCCCAGGCCAGATTTTAAATAATGTCAATATTTTCAGAAGGGTACTTGCCATGAGCTGACAATGTATTTTGAATACTTAAAGAAAGCAGATATTGACCTCTAGATGTTTCATTCTAAAGTGAGATTCATCTTCTTCTCTCCCTTCCCCCCCAACTCCCCAACCATCACCCTTCTGTTGCCCTTAGCTCCTTAGACTGGCCAAAACTTTTGTTTGTTTGAGGTGACTTAGCAAAATAACCAATGAAATAATGTCAGCCAAGCATGGGAATTGGTTTATAAGGTACATGTACAAGTGACCAAAGACCCACAGAAAGGCTTACATAAAATAAAGAATTTTCTGATTGGATTATATAAGGGGAAGCTCCAGAATGAGATGCTTCAGACACACCTGGATTTCAGGTATACATGACGTCACCAGGACTGGCTCTTCCTTCCAGTTCAGCCCTGCCGGGCACAGTGGTTAACAAAAACTCTAGATCTCCATCCCACTGGGTTTAAGTTCTTTGGAAACCAAGAGAACTTCAATCTCAAAAGTCACAACACAGTTATGCAGCTCTTACGCTCTAATAAGCTCAAAAGCCTATGTCCAAACCAGTTGCTGTGGCCAGCAAAGCACAGTAATGTGACTGGTCAGGACTGAGACCTGGGCCCAGCCTGGTGGGGAGAGGAGTTTCAGCCCCACACTGACAACATGGATTGAGAGGGGGGAAACAGTAGTCCTTCATAAAGCCAATGCTGGGTGGAGGAACCATGGCCATTCCTCCAACCTCACTTTGAAACAATTGCTCTGAGGCTTGAAAGCAGAAAGACCAGGCTCCAGCACCCACTATAAAGATATCGAAGCGGTTCTCCAGTGCAACTGGCCTGGGAGAACGAGGAATCACTCTGCTTCAAGTTTGTCTTGATCAATCCGCCTGAGCAGAGATGACAGCCTCACACCCCCAATCCATGGGGGGTGTGTGTGTGTGTGTGTGTGTGTGTGTACATAAAGTGTAGTTATCAAAGACAGCTGTTAATTGTGATTCTTCACAAAGATGGCATAAACAGATCACTGCCAATTGAAAGTTTTAATTAGATTAATTCCTGAATGCAGTTGAAATGTGGTGAATATTGATTGTAATGGCCTCTGTTTTAAATATAATTAATTCATGATCTACGTAATTGCTCATTACCTGTACCTTAATTATGGGGCATAAAACATTGTTTATCACTACCATAGTACAAATGGGAAGACAGGCTCTCCCTGATGTCATAGGGTCCTTGGTATTTTTGTTGAAGAGAGCAATGGACATTTCATTTTCTCTAGCGGGAGAGAGAGAGAAAGAAAAAAACAAGCTGTGTCTCCAGTGACAACCAGTATGCAGAGCCAGCCTGATAAACACAGGGCATTTATGATTCTTTTATGACTACATTTTCTGACAAGATAAAGTAAATACTCTTTTGTGGGACTTTACAACTGCACAAGGCTCAAGCTACTGTCCAAAGACACTGAAAAATTTGCGTATAAATACTGTGTTTGAGGCTGGCTCATAGGCAAGGAGGATAGCCCAGCAGTTTGACAATTTTCATATAATACCATGAAAAATTTCATGGTTTTTCTTCATCTTACTGCTAGTGCCAGCACAATACATCTTTTCTTGGAAAAAAAATTATACAAATCTATGATACTTTCTGTTTTGTTTTTTCATATACCATAAAATTTAAAGATAGTTCATGTGCCTATTACTGTTAGCCTTTTTTTTTTTAAAGTCCAAGCAACAGAACCTGAAAACTATTACATATGCGAAAAATATCATGTTGCTAGAAAATCTGAGTTAGGTTAAATTTTAGTGATTTTTAATTCTGGAGGATTTTTCCTAAGTCCTTTTACAAAGACCATATGAGAGAAGGGTGAGAGGAGGGGTGGTCTGTGGTCTTTGCAGGAGCTCAGGACTTTCCCATGGAAGAGACTGGTGCGCCAGTTTGAGGAGCTTTAAGATGAAATCTACATATAGGAAGTGACCTCACTGGGTCATAGAAGCAGAACAAGACGAAGGGAGGAGCAGTCAGGCAGCTACTGGGCCACCTCTTATTAATGCTCTGGAAGGAATATTTCTGGAAGGAATCTAGTTCCCAAGGCCTCAACTCTTTATCTGCGTGGCCAAATGGAGGTTTGTCCCATTCCTGCCTGAGGAAGTCCTTAAAACAGAGTCTTGCAAGCCCTGTCATTGTAAGGCATCCTTGTTTGTGCTTTTATGATGCATGCGCAGAGTCCCACATCCTCAATTCTCAGACCAGGTCACCTGAAGTGGGGGGGGCGGGTATAGCCACTGAAATAATCAACTAAGCAATACATGGCAGCCTCTATTTACCAAAGACAAGTGGGTTTTTTTTTTTTTTTTCACCTAAATTTACAAACTTGTATTAGGCTCCCAGGGATTCCTGGGGGTTCAGACAGTAAAGAATCTGCCTGCAGGAGACCTGGGTTTGATTCCTGAGTCAGAAAGATCCCCTGTAGAAGGGAATGGCTACCTGCTCCAGTATTCTTGCCTGGAGAATTCCGTGGACAAAAAAGCCTGGTGGGCTACAGAGGGGTGTCCATGGGGTCGCAAAGAGTCGGACACGACTTAGCGTGCATGGAAGTTTCCTTTATCTTCAGTAGTGTGAGAGAACGGCTAATAGAATTCAGGTTTATGACCAATAAAAAACATAAAACAAAACAGAAAACAGAAAATGAAATGAGACAATTCCAAATAAATGAAAATGCTATGTTCAGAGCTGGTATTGCTTCCTTTGTATTGATCATAGAGAGAAGCCTACAGTTTCTCTCAGTAGAAAATCCTATGTGGCTTATTAAATACAGGTTGACAAATCTTAAGAGGCTATTTGGTAGGAGCCATGTTTCCTATATGTACTCCCACCCTGGGGATGGCTCAGTGCCTCTGGGCAAGGCGTTCTTTACTCCCTCTGAGATGGGAATTCTGCCTTGCCAGGCTCATGGAAGAGTGTGTTAGTTGGCTCCAGCTGCCATGACAATGTGCCATAAACCAGGTAGCCTCCACGAGAGGCATTTATTGTCTCACAGCTCTGGAGGCCAGAAGTCTGAGATGAGGGTGTCAGCGGGGTTGGTTTCTCCTGAGGCCTTTCCTTGGCTGCTCCTTGTATCTTCCCATGGTTTTCCCTCTTTGTGCATCTGTGTCCTAATTGCTTTGTCTTATAAGAACACCACTCATATTGAATCAGGGTTCACCCTAAAGGCCTTGCTGTAACTTAATTACCTCTTTTTTGTTTGTTTATGTTTTAAATTTTTGGCTGCACTGGGTCTTCGTTGTTGTGTGGGCTTTCTGAAGTTGTGGTGAATGGGGGCTGTGCTTTAGTTGTGGTGCACGGGTTTCTTATTGCAGTGGCTGCTCTTATTGTAGAGTGCAGCTCTAGGGCTTGTGGGCTCAGTACTTGTGGCTCCCAGGCTTAATTGCTCCCCAACATGTGGGATCTTCCCAGACCAGGAATGGAACCCAGGTCCCCCACACTGGCAGGTGGATTCCCAACCACTAGACCACCAGGGCAGTCCCAACTACCTCTTTAAAAACCCAAATATAATCACATTCTGAGGTACTAGGAGTTAAGTCTTCAGCATATGATTTATGTGCTTGGTTGCTTCTGTCGTGTACAACTCTTTTGTGACCTCACGGACCATAGTCTGCCAGGCTCCTCTGTCCATGGGATATTCCTGGCAGGAATACTGGAGTGGGTTGCCATGTCCTCCTTCAGGGAATCTTCCCCACCCAGGGATCGAACCCAGATCTCCTGCATCCCCTGCATTGCAGGCAGATTCTTTTCTGCTGAGCAACCGGGGAAGCCCCATATGGATTTGAGGGACATGGAAATCAGATCATAATACTGGTCATGTGGAAAAGGTGAGCAGAGTTAGGGGAAACTACTCCATAGATTATAAATTATTAGATAAAAACAAAAGACCCTTCTCTTATCCCCGCCCAGTGTGACACATTTAGACCAGTAGTTCTTTGTGGGGGGAGGGTGGGATTTTGCCCTCCAGAGATATTTGGCAACATCTGGAGAAATTTTTGGTTGGCATAGCTGGTGGGGAGTTGCCACTGGTGTCTGGTGGGTAGACTGTTAAAGATCTCAAAGGTAAGTTTTGCTAAAGTAAAAAACCTAATCTAGAGGGATCCACCCCTTTTTCTTTCTTTTTTACACAACTTGTCTACCGAGAGGAGGAAGAACGTGGGGGATGGAAAAGAGGCAGAAAGGCTCCCACGTGCAGGGTCCTTGCTACCAGCTGCTGCGCTGCTAGTTGAGTGCCTGTCTGAAGTCAAATCTTTCGGCAGCACCCCGGCTGCCACAATGTTTCTCTGAGATCATTTTTCTGCAGATCCTCTTTCCCCCATTAGAGTTATGACTACTTCCCTCTTCAGTTTTCTAGACAGCTCTTCGAGTTTCCAAAGGGCTGAGAACAAAGTGGATAATTTAAATGGAGGCTGCCTCCACAAAGGTGGCACCTCACTCTGCACCCTATGGCCCAGCCTTAGGACCACCTCTGGTTTCCCTCCCCTTCCATGTGTCCCTGCCACCTCTAGGTTTAGCCCTCTCCCCAGGGACCTGTTTCCACTTTTTCACTGTCTATTTGCCATGAAGTGATGGGACCAGATGCCATAATCTTCGTTTTTCAAATGTTGAGTGTTAAGCCAGGTTTTTCACTTTCATCAAAAGGCTCTTTAGTTCCTCTTTGCTTTCTGCCATAAGGGTGGTGTCATCTGCATATCTGAGGTTATTGATATTTCTCCTTGAGTACAGCTTGTGCTTCATCCAGCTCAGAATTTTGCATGATGAACTCTGCATATAAGTTAAATAAGCAGGGTGACAATATACGGCCTTGACGTACTCCTTCCCCAGTTTGGAACTGGGAAAGATTGAGGGCAAGAGAAGAAGGGGATGATAGAGGATGAAATGGTTGGATGGCATCACTGACTCAATGGACATGAGTTTGAGCAGGCTCTGGGAGATGGTGAAGGATGGAAGCCTGGTGAGTTGCAGTGCATGGGGTCGCAAAGAGTCGGACATGACTGAGTGACTGAACAAGAGCCACCAGGGACCCAGGAGAGATCAAAGTGCTTCTGCATCCCTGTGATGTGGACAGAGTAGGATTACATCTTGGTAGTAAACGGGGCCTGGAAATGGCAGGGAGGGTGGGGTGGTGGGTGCACGGGAATCTGCAGAGGTTGGAAGACCCCAGAGACCTTGCCCAAGGCCCCAGGGAGGTGGAGCAGGTCCTGTTCCTCCAGGTTCCAGGCCTCTGGGGGAGTCAGGAATGAATGCCTCCTCCCAGTAGGTGGGGTAAAATTCAGCCCCCTCCCCCCACCTGGCACCATGCCAGGCCCTGGGCCCCGGCCTTCTGCTGCTTGGTCCTTTGACGTGTTCAGCAGCCTCTGGCGTTTCCTTTCTCCTGGGGTGCTAGTCCTAGGTTGAGAAGCCCTTTGTCCTCCAGCTAGCATTCTGGAAGAGCACCACGAGGAAAGTCTTCACAGGTGAGCCTCTCTGGGGAGGGCTGAGTCCCTGGGAAGGCGCAGGTGGAGAGTTATAGGCAGAAGGGTTATTGGGAGAGACCCCTGTACAGGGCAGGGGTGGGCAGAAGGGAGGCTGACCTCAGTGCCTCACCACTGAGAGCCCAGGTGGTCCCAACAGGCACTTGCTTTGTGGTTAGGAGGGACCACAGAGCTCTTCCAAATTGAGGACGAGGCTGGACCTTTGCATCCTCACATTGACTGGTCACCACTGAGGGCCCTCATCTGGGAAGGGCATAATCTTCAGAGGGAACCTATGCCAGCGAGAGGCGGACTGTGAGCTGGGCGAGGGAGACCACTGGGTGGGGAAGCAAGACCGCGTGGTCACGGGACCACCCAGAGCGTTACTAAAGCCACTATTTCATGAATTCACTGGTTTAAATGGATGATTTTATGGAAGTCACTGTGATGTGGAATCAAGCTGGTGGTAACTAGGGCTGAAATGTGATGGGTGCTTGCCACATGCCAAGCCCCACTCTGAGCACTCTACGTGTGTGGTAACCATCCACTCCCACTGCGCCCAGAAGGCAGCAACTACTGTTAACCTCTTGGTACCTTAATGTTCTCACTTATAAAATGGGGCCAAGCAACCTGTCTAAGTCACTTGGCTAGAACCCAGTGGAGCTCGGTGTCAGCCAGCTCTCCCTCCCCCACCCCTACTACATTGCCTGCAGGTTCAGCCCCTGTGCTGCCTTCAAAGAAGAGGGATCACATGGAGTGCGGCTGAGATAGGGGAAGGGGGCTTTTTATGACCCTTAGATGTTCAGGTTCAGCACACACACAAGGAAGGAAGGTTGGGTTTTAAGTGTAAACCAGAAACCACCATTCTCACTCTGTAAGCCATAAACAGGCTTAATTTAGGGAGTACCCCCCTACTACTGGAGGTGGAGAGGGCAGACAGTGGGATCTTTTAGAGGGATATATGCTGGCCTAATGACTCAGCAGGTAAAGAATTCATCTGCAGCGCAGGAGATACAGGAGACGTGGCTTCCATCCCTGGGTTGGGAAGATCCCCTGGAGAAGAAATGGTAACTTGCTTCAGGATTTTTGTCTGAAAAAAATCCCATGGACAGAGGAGCCTGGTGGGCTACAGTCCAGTGGGTTTTAAAGAGTCGGAAACGACTGAGCAACTAAAGACAGCACATGTTGAGCCTTGATGTTTGTCTATCTCTTGGAAATGAATAACGGAAGTCCCACTTCCTATTGCTGCAAAATATTGTCCAGTGAAATAATATCATGCATTCCCAGAGCTTTCCAGAGTGAGGAGTGGCTTTGAGAATCCTTGTTCCTTCTCTACTCTTTGCAGACTGGGGACCCGAGGTGCAGAGAGGGGAAGTCACTTGCCTGAGGATGCACAGCTGGCTAATTAGGTCCCCATGTTTCCGCCACCAAGTAACCATCTTATTCATGAAGCAAACTGTTTTGGAGGGTGGGGGGAGTGGAGAGGATTGCTCGATTATCAGAGAAATCGATCAACAGAGTCACCATTTAATTAAAAAATATATCAAAACCTTTCTTGATAATGATCGACCTGTTACACTGGAGCAATTAAAATGGTGATTTTATTTACTGAGTTACTGCCAACTCCTATGATTTTTTTTGTAATACCCTTGTGATAACTCAATTGGAAATGTGTGGTAAGATGCATAATGATAATGCCTTTTCTTGAGATAACTTGTGCCACAGCCAGCTGGGGAGTTTATCTGATGGGTCTGTTGTACAACTGAGGTCCCCTCTGTGCCATTCTGAATCCAACGGCTCTGGAGGGACCAGTTAGGAGTCTTAGAAGGGGCCTGTCTTTGAACTGGTGAGACACACACCCATGTGTTCAACAGCTCTTTGGCTGCTGCACATTAGAGGTAATTAGAAATGGATGCTTTTTGAGATTTAAATATTAACTTTTTAAAATTAAATTTTCACTTAAAATTTCACAAAACAGAAAACAACCCCCACACATACACTCCCTAATCCCACTCTCCAGACACTCTCAAGGAATGAAAGCCTAAAACTCTCCAAGCTGACAAGCCCAGCTGCTTCCTGGTGGTGCTGGGTTCTTATGTCCTGGCGTGCAGAGGCTTATAGCCACACGGTGTTGGGCTTTCAAAGGGGAAATGATGAGCCTTCATTCACTGAAATGTCAATTGGCCCCCACTTCCCTAGTTATGTGCCCCAGGACACTTGTGTCTCAAGATATTTTGCTGGACAATAGATGAGAAAGAATTCCATAATCAATTAAATTTGGGAAATGCTACTCACAATACTACTCTCATGGATTAACACACTAAAAGCTCTGAAATGTTCTGAATCGATAAATCAATTTAATTTTTGGTTCATCATTTTTCCCATTTATCTGACCACAGTACCCTGTCGTCATGTCATACCTACGAAAAACTTGAAGAATCCGTTTTGAAAAACTCTTAATTGGGCAGAACTAGTCTGAAACTGATTATTAATCAAAGGAGGCATGGCAAGAGAATGAACCATCTGCCAGGGGTCAGGAGACCTGGATTCTGGTCTAGACTCTTCCATTAATTAGCTCGGTGACTTTGGGGAAATCGCATTCCTCTGGTACTTAGTTTCTCTGCCTATAAAATGAAGGGCTGAAGTTAGAGAACTCCTAAGGCCCTTTCTGGGTCCAAGAGACAATGGTTTTTCTGATTTGCTGAGGCTCAGTGGGCTGTCTGCCCTTTCATTACCTCTTACAGCTCATGTTGGCAGTTGTGGGCTTGCCCTGGGACCTTCTGGACCAGGTGAAGTGAGTCATGGTCTTGGAAGGCACTGGGATAAGATTGCTTCCTGTGCGTGCCCGGCTTACCTTAGGGTGATGGCAGCATGGTCAGGGCCTCTCTCAGGACTCCACCCTTCATGGAGATGTCTGTAGTAAGTGCTGCAGGTGAGAAGAAGCACTCTGGTCCCTCTCTTGGTGGAGCATGAGGTCTAGATAGGGAAAGAAGGCAGACCCACATGTACGTAAGTGACCACACCCAGCAGTGGGTGCTAATGAGACAGCCTGAAACCTGGGATTCTTTGCTGCAGAGCTTGTACCTAGAGCAACCTGTCCTGGAGCAACAAAACACAAAGAAACAATAAGGGACTAAAAGTAACTAACTGCATGTGGAGTTGGGGCAAATTAGGGAAAGTGAAGTGAAAGTGAAGTAGCTCAGTTGTGTCCGACTCTTTGCGACCACATGGACTGTAGCCTACCAGGCTCTTCCGTCCATGGGATTTTCCAGGCAATACTGGAGTGGGTTGCCATTTCAAACAAGATACAAAAAAACCAAAAACTCAACTGCTGCTTCTAAAGAGCGAGGAGCAAAAGCAGGGTACTGTGCATGTGCCCTGCACACAGCCCACCAAAGTGGTAGGCAAACCACCTAAGCCACCCCTCCAGCCCTACTGCCGGACCTGCCCCTAACCTCACATCGTGTAAGGAACCAGCTTGCCCTCAGCCTACTTCCAGAGCAAGCAGGGGAACCTGTTACCAATTCTTGCTCCCCTTTGCTAACAGCAGAGGCCCCAGTACAACCTTGCCTGGATTTCTTGTCTGGCCTTTTATCAATTTCCACTTATTAAGGAGGTCAAGAACCCTGGTGGGCAACACTAACAGTTGGCAGGTGCTTGGGGAGATCCTAGAGGGAGACTCAGGGGGTGCCAGGTGGTCATGGAGATGCCATGCAGGATGCAGGACTCCCGCCAGGCTGATTGGATAGCAGTGAGGAGGCCTGAGAAAGGCATCCAGACAGAATTGCACAAGGCCTCGAGCTGGTGCATTTCTGCACTGATGTGAGTTGTAATCAGAAGGAGTGGGGAACGAAGTAGAACCAGGGGCTACAGAAAGACAGTGAAAGCCTCTAAATGTCATGTGATCAGACTCCAGCGTCATTCAGGTAGCTGGGAGCTATTGAAATTTCATAAGGAAAATGATATTTTAGTAAATGAAACCTGGGATAAGATTGGAGTTTAATGATAGAGCAGGTGCCCACCATGAACTTCTAAAATGGCCCCAGATATGGAGCCCTCGACTAGCATTAGCCCTGCTACCCAGCCTGGGGCTTTGCCGCGCTCAGCACTCCGCAGGCGAGAGCACCCTAGGACAGAACGCTCAGTGCCAGCTCACACTCCAACGACAGTGAGCAGAAGGAGGAAACCCAGCCCCTCCGGGCTCAGGAGCGGTGAATTTGAGGCAAGAATATCCCAAGAGCAGAAGATTTGGGGGAGTGGGAAGGAGCCCTGCCAATTCCACCTTAAACAAGAGAGCTCTATCTGCCACTTCTTCACAATCCACCCGTGCCTCGGGTTCCGACGGAGGAGATGCGTTGTCATGTACGATTTTAACTTCTGTGATAATGAAAAGGAGCAGAGTCTAATGGCTGATGCCGTGGGGCTTAGGAAAATGAGTGAGATGCTTGGATAAGAGAGGGAGATACCATCTCGGGCCCAGAAAGATACAGGGTGTAGCTGGCCCTCATGGGGAAGCTTTTATTTCATTCTCAGGAAAATAGAGTAAATACTGTTAACTGTTTAAACAATGATTGAAAGACCAAGTCTTCTGACGCCTTGTCTTAGTAGGGATGCTGTTTGGGCCCAAGAATCAGAAGACTTAGATGGTGTCTTGGGGTGGGGTATCTGCTCCCTTCTGCTGTTTCAGTCACTTGCAAGTCTGGACAGACGTATCCACAAGGCCCAGAAAGGGCTTGTTCTGAGGGGCTGCCCAAAGTTCAGTGGATTGAGCAAATAGCCTCCGAGTCTGGAAAGATTTTCTTCGACCCCCTTGTGCTGGTTCTCCACCCCTTCTCCACCATGTGCCATGTTATGCACTCCAGTATGTACCAGCTTCCAACATGTACCGCCGGTGCTCTCTCCTCCAGTTTTGTATGGAGGCTGCCGAAACCCAGCAGCTGCTGGTCCACTCACCAGTGAGGGCTGGACACATCTGGCTCCGGTCTCTGGGAGCAAATCCCTGAATGCCTGCCTTGGAATTTCTGTTAGAAAGCCGGGCAGATAGATGTATGTGAACCAGCTACAATGCCTTTGTTTCCAAGTAATAGGCACTCTAACTCAAACTGGTAAGAACCATAAAAGGGATTTATTGGTTCAGGTAACAGGGAATTCTAAATGTGGGAAGGACTGTAAGGCCAATGCAATGCTTTCCTTTCTCCCTCTCTACTCTGCTGCTTACGGCCCCCACTTCATCGTGTGGCTACCACCCCCCTTTGTGAGAAAGGTGGCTGCCAGCGAATCCCAGGTTTCTTTGATTGTTTTCTTGACCAAACCCAGGGAAAAAGAGAGAGGAGAGAAGGACTTTGTTTTAGAACAACGAGAAACTTCCTTTTATGGGAGTTCTAAGAAAACCTCTTTTCATATCTCATTGGCCTGAAATAGAACCCAAGATCATTCTTGAACCAGCATGATGGCTAGGGGGCTGGGCTTTACAGCTTGTCCTACCGGTGGTCAGTGCCTCCCACCAGGACCGCCTCCCATCAGGAGACTGGTCATTTCCCAGCTACCCATCTGATACAGAATGAGGGAGGGGAAATCCTCATGTGGAAAGGAGGGAATTTTCAAATAAAAACAAGCAGTTTAACCTGGAAGCTGGGGAGGCAATCAGGAGCTGCCCCTTGGCTGAAGTTGACCCCCTGTGGACTGCGGTCCAATCAACCACCATTTCTGCAGGCCTACTTGAACGCCACACCATAACTGTTCCCTTGTGTGTTTCCCTTGATCTGTTAGAATGCTTCTGGCTGCAAGTAACAGACAATCCTGACTCTGGCTGTCTTAAATAATAAAGTAATATATTATGTCATGTTCGGAGCTAGGGTGTGCCCAGGAGATGGCCTCAATCATTACCAATGGCCTGAGTTGTTCCCACCTCTCTTTCCTCCTATTCTCAGAGCTGCTTTGCCCTAAGGCTGCTTCCCCTTATATTTACAAGGTGTTTGCTGCAACTACACATGTGATAACCAGAGAAACAAGGAGAAATCTCTCTCTTGGGAGGAAGGACATTGTCCCCAAAGTACAACCCTCCTTGAAAGACGCCTACTTATGTTTCCTTGGCAAGGATTAGGAGATACACGGGATTGACTTAAAATGAAAACGGCATGGCTGAAATGATGTTGGCCACTATTGTGCCTAGTTAGATAAAGTAATGAAACTTGTTCCTGCTGAGTAGGACAAATGAGGTGTGGCTTCTCTACACTGGGGTGAGTCTGGGGAAAACCATGCACTTCCATATCAGGAAGTGCATCCACCCTGGCAAACCTAGATTCAAATCCCAATTCCATTGCTCAATAGAAGGTGGCCTGTGGTGGCCTTTCTTAACCTCTCTGGATCTCCATTTTGTCATCGGTAATCAAAGGGATATTATTAATACCAGATCTTGGATTATAAAAGCTTGTGCATACCAGTGGCAAGATCCCCTTGAAACACTACCCAACTTGGCATAGAGTTGTTCTCAGAAACGAGTAGTGGGACTTCCCTGGCATCTTCTGCAGGTCCAACTGTCTGCTCTGACATGGATTGTCTCTGCTTAACCCGGTGCTGAGTGTGAATATTTTAGATGTCTATAGCTGAAGTGAGAGACACACCGTGGAAGGTTGGGGGCTTTTCTCTGCTTGGTTAAGCCTTTTGATACATTTCATCCTCAACAGTTTCTTTACTAGGACGATCACTTTGCTCTAACCATTGTTTTTGCAAAAAGGCCCCATTATATATTCTCTTGCCTGCAAAAATACAAAAAAAATCTAAACGCAAATGTGTCAGAGCCTATTTTTAGTGCTTTACAAGTCAGATCTTTCCTGCTTGCCTTCTATAGTCCCTCAGGACTTTTAGATTTACTATTTAAATATTTATAAACTGTTACAATTATTTATTAAAGGTTTATGTTGTTATTATATTTAGTATGGAATATGCATTTCTTTCTCCAAAAATAACAGGACTTTCCATTAAATGACATGTGTTAATGATGCAGTAAATTGTCTCTTAAGGCAATAGAGAAAGTTTCCTTCTCTTCTGACAACCCTAAGTACCCTTATTTAAAAGTAGGGGTCCTACCTCACTGGAAAATACATTGCTCCTGACTCCCCAAATGTTATTCGATCCAGATTGAGGAAATTTTTAATGCCTCCATAGAGAAATTTTGCCATCTGAAATCAGAGTGTAGTCAAAAACAAAAGATGCATTTATTGGTGGCAGCCCATGCATGTGTATGCACACACAGCGTGCATGTGGACACACACATGGGCTATAGGTGTGCATATGTGAGTGCGTGTGTGTCTTGGTCTCATTTTAGATTCATTCATTCATACATTCAATGTAAGCTACTCTGTACTAACACTGTTCTATATCAAAGACAAAAAAATGGATAAGAAACACTGTACCCCTGAGACTCAGAGGTCTAGGAAAGGAGGGAAACAATAAGTAAAAAAGTAACAATGGTATCATCAAGTCATCACCCAGCAGTGTGCAAGTGTGGGTACAATGCTGTGGGAATAAGAAGGAAGTTAATTTTGTAGAGGGATGCTGTGTGCTGTGCTTAGTCATTCAGTTATGTCTGACTTTTTGCGACCCCATGGGCTATAGCCTGCCAGGTTCCTCTGTCCATGGGGATTCTACAGGGAAGAATACTGGAGGGGGTTGCCATGCCCTCCTCCAGTGTGAGGGATGACTTGTTGGTATATATGTGGACCTACATGAACAAGAAATGCAAAAAGGCAAAATGGTTGTCTTAGAAGGCCTTACAAACAGCTGAGAAAGAAGAGAAGCTAAAGGCAAAGGAGAAAAGATGTATCCATCTGAATGCAGAGTTCCAAAGAACAGCAATGAGAGATTAAAAAAAAAAAATCTTCCTAAGTGATCAATACAAAGAAACAGAGGAAAACAATAGAATGGGAAAGACTAGAGATCTCTTCAAGAAAATTACAGATACCAAGGGAACATTTCTTTCAAAGATGGGCACAGTTAAGGACAGAAATGATATAGACCTAACATAAGCAGACAATATTAAGATAAGTTGGCAAGAATACACAGAAGAACTATACAAAAAAGATCTTAATGACCCAGATAACCATGATGGTGTGATCACTCACCTAAAGCCAGCTATCCTGGAGTGCAAAGTCATGTGGGCCTTAGAAAGCATCACTATGAACAAAGCTAGTGGAGGTGATAGAATTCCATCTGAGCTTTTTCAAATTCTAAAAGATGGTGCTGTGAAAGTGCTGCACTCAATATGCCAGCAAATTTGGAAAACTCAGCAGGGGCCACAGGACTGGAGAAGGTCAATTTTCATTCCAATCCCAAAGAAAGGCAATGCCAAAGAATGTTCAAACTGCTGCACAATTGCTCTCATCTCACACACTAGCAAAGTAATGCTTGAAATTTTCCAAGCCAGGCTTTAACAGTATGCAACCAAGAACTTCCAGATGTTCAAGCTGGATTTAGAAAATGCGGAGGAACCAGAGATCAAATTGCCAACATCCATTGGATCATAGAAAAAGCAAGAGAGTTCCAGAAAAACATCTATTTCAGCTTCATTGACTATGCTAAAGCCTTTGACTGTGTGGATCAAAACAAACTGTAGAAAATTCTGAAAGAGATGGGAATACCAGATCACCTGACCTGCCTCCTGAGAAATTTATATGCAGGTCAACAACAGTTAGAACTGGACATGAAACAAGGGACGGGTTCCAAATTGGGAAAAGACGGCTGTATATTGTCATCCTATTTATTTAACTTATTTGCAGAGTACATGATGGGAAATGCTGGGCTGAATGAAGCACAAGCTGGAATCAAGATTGCCAGGAGAAATATAAATATCCTCAGATATGCAGATGACATCACCCTAATGGCAGAAAGTGAAGAGGAACTAAAGAGCCTCTTGATGAAAGTGAAAGAGGAAAGTGAAAAAGCTGGCCTAAAGCTCAACATTCAGAAAGCTAAGATTGTGGCATATGGTCCCATCACTTAATGGCAAATAAATGGAGAAACAAAGGAAACAGCGACAGACTTTATTTTTTAGGCTCAAAAATCACTGTAGATGGCGACTGGAGCTATGAAATTAAAACACACTTGCTCCTTGGAAGAAAAGCTATGACCAACCTAGACAGCATATTAAAAAACAGAGACATTGCTTTGCTGACAAAGATCTATCTAGTCAAAGCTACGGTTTTTCCAGTAGTCATGTATGGATTTGAGAGTTAGACCATAAAGAAAGCTGAGCACCAAAGAGTTGATGCTTTTGAACTCTGGTGTTGGAGAAGACTCTTGAGATTCACTTGGACTGCAAGGAGATCAAATGAGTCAATCCTAAAAGAAATCAGTCCTGAATATTCATTGGAAGGACTAATGTTGAAGCTGAAGTTACAATACTTTTGGCCACTTGATATGAAGAACTGGCTCATTGGAAAAGACCCTGTTGCTAGGAAAGACTGAAGGTAGGAGGAGAAGGGGATGACAGAGGGTGAGATGTTTGGATGGTATCACTGACTCAATGGACATGAGTTTGAGCAAACTCTGGGAATTGGTGATGGACAGGGAAGCCTGGTGTGCTCCAGTCCATGGGGTGGCAAAGAGTTGATACTTCTGAGCTACTGAACTGAACTGAACATTTAATACACAGGGCTTGATTTGGGAATAATTAGTCATAGCTCATGGAGCCTGGTAGGCTACAGTTCATGGGGTCGCAAAGAGTCGGACACAACTGAGCGACTACATTCACTTTCAGTTTCAGGTGGTAAAGAATCTGCCTGAAGTGCAGGAGACCCGGGTTTGATCTCTGGGTCAGGAAGATCCTCTGGGAAGGGAATGGTGACTCACTCCAATATTCTTGCCTGGAGAATTCCATGAACAGAAGAGCCTGGCGGGCTACAGTCCATGAGGTTGAGGAGTTGGACACGGCTGAGCAACTAACACTTTGACTTTCTTGGAGTTAGATTCTCCTTCCCTCACGCAGTTGCTAACTGCTCCATCTGGTTGTGTTGCCAGACCAAGGTCTAGCTCAGCAGTTCTCATCCAAGGGGAGTTCTGCCCTCCGGAGACCTTTGGTAATTTCTGGAAGCGTTTTCCATTGCCATGAATGAGAGGGTGCTACTGGCATCTAGTGGGTAGAGGCCAGGTATGCTTCTGAACACCTTGCAGTGGCCAGAACAGCCCCCACGACAAAGAATTCTATGGCCCTGAGTCTCAGTAGTGCCAGGGTTGAGATTGGGAAGCCCTGGTGTGGCTCAAAAGAGTCCTGAGTCAGGACTGGCTCCCTCTAAAAGAGGCCAAGGAGACAGGCTTGAGTTATTTGGAGAAGAACCTGGTGTAGGCCCAGGAAGGTAGTTCAGGGAAGTGAGGTAGGCAAGTAATTTCCCATCTAGAATTTTGCCCCAAAGACAATGGTCAGAATGACTGATACAGGAATATGCACAGAGACACTCAGAATTGTAATAACGACAATAACAAACAAAGGACTTCCCTGGTGGCTCAGAAGGTAAATCATCTGCCTGCAATGTGGGACACCTGGGTTTGATCCCTGGGTTGGGAAGACTCCCTGGAGAAGGAAATGGCAAGCCACTCCAGTACTCTTTCCTAGAAAATCCCATGGACAGAGGAGCCTGGTAGGCTACAGTCCGTGGGGTCACAAAGAGTCAGACATGACTGAGTGACTTCACTTTCTTTCTTTCTTTTAGTAACAACAAAATTAAAATCCTAAATAGTCTATGCTAATGGACTGGCTAAATTATGATATATTCTGGATTTTCAAACTATCTGTGAGTAACTTTATTATCATACAATATATGTAACTTTTAACTCAGTGAAAAAGAATGCCCCCCCAAATAAATCCTTACACATACACACACACACACACACACACAGAGTTATACACAGAAAAAAGACCAAGAGAAAGAGACCTATACATTACTGCCAGTTGGTAGGTGGTAGAATTAGAAGCAGTGGCTTTTTAAAATTTATTTTTCTGTATTATCCAAGTTGGCAAAAATAAACATTGACAGGAAAAGTTTTTCTTTAATTTGTTTTCATTTAAAAAATATTTTTAATATCAGTTACTTTTTAAAGAAGGCCCATAAGACTTGGAACCAAGAGATCAAGATACTAGGCTTGGTCTGTCCACCAGTAAATGCCATGACTTGGGCCGACCAGTATCCCTTTCTGGGGTATAAGGGGACCCTGGTAATCTCTTCTTATCTCCCAGAGTGGTTCTAAGAGGTCAATAAAACACTGTGGAGGGACTGGAAAGCTGGAGAGATGAAACATTTTGAGATCATCCTTCTGGCAGGATAACTTTGATCGATGCCTAATGGACCTGGGTCTAGTCTGGCTATCCTCTTGTTCCTGGCAGGTCCCAGGACACTCAGGAGGCACCCTGGACATTGCACTTTATAGACAGGTGTCCTTACCTTTGTGGGAAGGAAGAAGAGGCCCCTCTGGAAGCTTCGACTGGATCCCACAGCCTGTTTCTTTCTGTGGTTGGAATCTGAGGGATGCACTTCCTGGGGCATTAGCCGGGGCATCAGGGCATGTTCGTTGATAAAATTGTCCAGGAAAAAAGTGTCTAGAATTTCCAACAAGAGGCTGTTTTTGTCGTTCTGCCTGCCCCCAGATGGGGATTCCCAAGCTCCTGCCTGAGATGCCTCCCTGCTGCCTGTGCCCAGGGCTCTGCACCTACAGTGCTCCGGTATGTAGATCTCTGACTTCCTGGAGGCTGGGGGATCTTACTTTACAGGCACAAGGAAACTAGCTCAGAAAACCAGTCTCCCCTACATCCCTGGTGCCATTGCCTGCAGGCAGATGTCTACTTGCTTTTTTTTGAAAGGGTTTGCCAGTAGAGAGTCTGCCGGAGGCACATATAAATCCAGAAATTTCTGGAGTTTGGTTTGGCGGACCCAGAGGGGCCTAGAAGGCAGTGACTCCAGCTCCACGTGATATTTGAGAGAGTCAGTGTGGCTGCCAGTCCATTTTTCCCACTCAGAGAGTCGGGGCGCCTACTGAATAATTGAAGTATTAGTAACAGTTCCTTTCCCCTTCTGAAGGCAATCCCAAAGGTCTGCCGTTTTCTTTGCAGGAACCGTTGGCATTAAATACGCTGGGTGTCAGTGCAGCAGTGAGGTGGTTAATTTTGACTGAATATTATGCTATATAACCACTTGGCATTTAACTTGAAAAATGGCTTTCTGCTTCACCTGTCAGCATACCCAGTTCTCATCAAATAAGTGAGTGAGAAAAATTTTTAAATTTCAATTTCCTGATGCTATTAGACACTACTTCTTCCATACTTAAACAGTTTAGCAGTGCATGCACAGGTTTTGGTATTCAGACCATGCCTCAGACTACATGCCATTACAATAGCTTTTTTGTTTAAAGGGTAAAGAGATGCATGGATCTTTATCTTGAGGTTAGGAAAATGTATTGCAGGAACACGGCCAATCAGGTTCTGAATAACTTTGAAACATGGTACCATCACCCCAATGTAGTACAAGGAATCCTAGAGCCTGCTGCAGAGGATTCGAGACTGTCAGAAGGAAGCCGTAGAAATGAAGTAAATGTGCAAAGTAATCCTGCGTGGTACTTCAGGGGGAAATTGATCACTCATGTTAGCATTAATCTATTTTTACTGTTTCTTTTGTCAATTATAATCCGGTAAACCATGCCAGAGACTTACGTTCATGAACTCTCCATGTTTAAGATGAAAACCCCAGGCTCATTCACTATGTGAATTAGAGATCTTCAGACTTCAGACATTTTTGATTAGTGTCACCTTATTTAGTTCATTCATCCTTAAAAAAGAAAGGGAGAAGAATGGAGAGGATAGTATTTGATTTCTACATCTCAAAACCACCTTTGATGACTCTTTCAGTTTATGGTAGACGTGCCCTGGACGCAGTGGGAGAGGATACTTTGCAGACTTCTTTAGAATTTGGCAAACCATGGCCTGGGGGCCAAATCCAGCCCATGGCTGGCCTGACCTGTTTCTGGTACAACATAAATTAATACAACATTGAAAATTAAAAAAAAAAAAGTCCTATGATAAACCATAATGGAAAGATATTTTTAAAAGAATATATATATACACACACACACACACATATACACATATATGCATGTGTAACTGAATCACTTTGCTGTATAACAGGAATGAACATTGTAAAGCAGCTATACTTCAATAAAAATAAAAACATAAAGTGTTATGGGGGCGTAGTCATTCCTTCACATACTGTCTCTGGATGCTCTCAATCTGCAGACTTGAAGGGTTGCTACAGAGACCCACAAAGCCTAAAACATTTACTTTATGGCCTATATGAAAAAAAAATTTAGAATCCCCAATTTCCATTCTCTTTCATCTTCATTCCTGGGACTAATTTTTCCAGATCCTTAGTGGAGATATTTCTGGAAAGAATGAATGTCCTGAGAAGTTATATACATATAAAGAAGTTTTCTTTTTTTACTTAGGCCAAATGGAGGGCTACGCAATTATCTCTGTTTTATAGCTGAAAAAGTTGAAGCTTAGAGGGGTCCCATGGCCTGCAGGTTAGTTCAGATCTGGGATGAGAAACACAGACTCTGCTTTGCATAGGAGCTGCGGGGGTTTAAGAAGTTAGCAAATGTGAGTTGAAAGAGTCCCCACCATATAGCATATCTTCAGTCCTTGTTAAATAGTATTATTCCCTTTATTCTTATCAGTCCATGACCCTCATGGACTGCACCACGTGGTTAGGAAGAAGGGCTGCCCCCTGCTCTTGGCCTTTCTAGTGACACAGAGCAGAGAAGGCAATGGCACCCCACTCCAGTCCTCTTGCCTGGAAAATCCCATCGATGGAGGAGCCTGGTGGGCTGCAGTCCATGGGGTCGCTAAGAGTCAGACACGACTGAGTGACTTCACTTTCACTTTTCACTTTCACGCATTGGAGAAGGAAATGGTAACCCACTCCAGTGTTCTTGCCTGGAGAATCCCAGGGACGGGGGAGCCTAGTGGGCTGCCGTCTCTGGGGTCGCACAGAGTCGGACACAACTGAAGCGATTCAGCAGCAGCAGCAGCGACACAGAGACCCAGCCCAAGAGTGGGAGTGGGGTTATTTGTCTCCATTGGAAACACGAACCATGTTTCCCTATAATGGGCTCCATATTTTCGCTGAGCAGCTTCAGATATCTGGCCAGTAGGAAACCCGTGTCCTTCCTGCACAATTTCAGCCCTAAGAATCTGTGCCTCTCTCTCCCTAGAGGCCAGCAGAACGAGAGGGAGGAACAGCTAGAAATCAATAAATAGATTACACACCTCCGAGGCTCTGCCATTTGTCATCTCTGACCTACACGGATGTTCTGGGGCTTACAAGAACCTGAGCTACGTGTGTTTCCACGGTCTTCCTTATCCTCCACTTTGACTTGTCAGTACATTGTTCCCAGTTCTGAGCGGGGTGGTAGAAAGAGAAAGAGGAAAGAAGGGAGGGAGGTAGTAGAATTCAAAGAGAAAGAGAGAGAGAGATTGAGAAAGAATGCCCCAAAGTGCTGGTTCCAGCTGGCCTGTATTGGAGACCAGGTGCCAATATCATCCTAGCCCCTCTGAGGTCAGCTCGGTAATGGGCACCCTTCATTGGCTGCCTGAGAAGTCAGGCTGCTGCTCCCAGAGGGAGAAAAGCCTCACAGGCAACCCTGATCTACTTCTCTAAAGACCAGTGAGAAGGAAGGGGAGTGAATTAACCAAGACATTCAACATATGGTCTCCAGGGTGATGTGCAAACTCCACAGAATGTCCTTTAAGGCCATTCAACCATCCGCTCACAATATACCCATGAGTGCCTGCTCTGTGCTGGGCACTGGGCTGGGAGGAGATGGAGAGGGGAACTGACAGCTCCTGCCCCCAGGAGCTTGGCACCACACATGTTATCAGCAAAAGCTCTAGTTTAATCTTGGAGATGAGTTACAAGTGTGTCGGAAAGTACACTGCCAATGGAGATGGAGAGCACTCTGATACTGGCAATTTCAGGCTTCTTTGACTGGAGACCTGGAGAAGGAAATGGCAACCCACTCCAGTACTTTTGCCTGGAAAATTCCATGGATGGAGGAGCCTGGTAGGCTACAGTCCATGGAATCACAAAGAGTCAGACACGACTGAGCAACTTCACTGGCACTGACTGGAGAGGTGATGAGACAAGGTCATTGCTCAGGGTTTGGGGCTGCTCCTTTAACCTGGAGATGATGTCAGCCACTGGCTGATCCACCACTCCTCTACGAACCCAAAACTCTTAGGGGTCCTTGCAGATGCATTTGCTATCCGAAGCACCTGCCTGCCAAGCAGCAAGCCAGAGAGGCTTAGGACAGCTGGGGGTTGACAGCTGGTGTGTTGCAGGGGGGAAGAAAGTCCAGCTGGGATGAAGGTGCCCTGCAGCCTGGCTAGAACTCTAGAGATGACGGATGGTTTCCTGCGTGTGATGGAGGTGAGGAATCAGGACGGTGGGCTTTTCTTCCAGGGCTGGTCTCTGTGCCAGACTGGACCTCAGCTTCCTCATCTGTAACATGGGACCGCTGGGTGTTACCCTGAGACGTCATTGTAAGGAATGGGGTTAAAGATCACCATTTAGAAGATGGAGCTTTAGGAAAAGGAAATTGTTCAAGCCAGCTCAGAAGTGTCATATACAAGGCCTGACAGAACCAACCCAGGAGTTGGAAAGGAGGGCCAGAGTCTGGGAGATGTGGTGTGGGCTTCTGTGAATAAGGTAATTGTGAGGCAGGAAAGCTTATGTTCTCGGCAGTCCTGAAGCACTGCTTCTGCAGAAAGCTGAAATGACAACTGAACCTACTGAGCCTTGCCATCACAGGGGTTCCAGGCTACCAGGGGCTCCCTTTACTAGAAGTTTCAAGGTGATTTTCCACGAACCTAGGTGTAAGGCATGTCATGTACCTCCTGGCCCAGGCTCTTATCCCTCCCGGCCAAGTCCATACAGAGCATCTTGGAGCCCTGAGCTGATTTGTGAATTAGCCTCAAGGTTCCCCCGCCCCCTCTGTGATTTATGGCTCAGGCCACATCTCGAACTTTCTGCTGGGTGCTGATGTCCTGTCCTTCATCTTTTTCTTTAATCATGAGAGAGTAATTGCAGATATTTAAACACTCGAGTTTCCTGCAGGAATTTCTATACTGGGTTTTATAGGCCTTTTATAACAGAACAAATCACAGTTTGGATGAAATTCTGGGAATTCTCTTGCAGGATAATCATGCTCAGATTGCCTCCCCACTGCTAGCTTAATGTGGCTGTCCAAGTCTGGGATTTACTGGGGAGCCAATTTGTTTTAAGAAATTAACAAAACCAATACCTAAGTACCGCACTGAACATAAAGTTTTTATTCATTTTGGTGAAAGTGGAAAAAAAAAAAAAAGAAAGAAAGAAAAAGATACCCAACATTCTACTACTCACAAAACAGCTCTTGGAAATCATTTTTATGAAACTGAATCTTTCTCCCCAAATGATTCCCTCATGCTAAGCGGGAGGCAGTGTGGCCTGTAATAATCACTCCCTTGTATTTGTCTGGTAGCCGGCTCAAGCTCTGCAGGCTTTGCCTGACCCAGAGGTCTCGTTGCACCATCTTTATACTTTTTTACTTTATTTATTTATGTTTTTTTTTTTTTACGGAAATGCAGGGAGCCATGTTGATGAGAGAGAATTCTCATATGGGAAAGGCCATTTGAGGACTGTGAGGATTTAGACACACAAGAAGCGAACTGTATCCTCACACCCCACACATATACAAAGTATCATTGTCTTTTCAGACTGTGTCCTAGAAATGAAAAGAGGAAGAAGGATGTACTTTCTGCAGAATTGCATGTTTGAAAACTTCTCTAAAAACAACAGTGTTTCTTCCTGGGGGGCTTGTCTCCCCCTTAATTGCTCTTATCTGCAGAGCCCTGGATTCTGTTCTCTCCTCACCATTAAAGAGAGTGATAGATATATTCCAGTGAACAAGCACTCAGTACTTCTGCTACGGGGGCAGGAGCTCCGAACTCTGGAGACGGCTAAGAATAACACCAGTGCCCTGCCATTGAAACCTGGGAGACAATTTGCACTGTCCCAAGACCTACATGGGTTGACCTGTTTTCTCTAGACAAGGACATTCCCTGAGATTGCTGTCACCACCTAACCCAGCCTCCTAGCACCAGGGACAGAACTGCCACAGTTCTTGAGTTCCAGGCTAGGGCATTTACTGGGCAGTGCAGGCCCTGCATTTACATCTCCTCACCCCTGGCAGGCACACATGCCCGACTGCACTCTCTGCTGTCCAGGGCGTGCCCATGAGCCAGGCCCTAGGGCTTCACCTGAGGGTCCTGGTAGGACGCATGCAGGTCCTGGCCACCCACAATGGGACACTCTTGAAGCTGTGTGGGCCCTTCAGACCTGACCCTGCTCCTACATATCCCAACTGTGTAATCTGCTTCCGCATCCCTTACTCTCCGGCTGGTCCCGGGATCTGGTGCCTGGAGAGTCATCCTCAGCCCTGAGGTCTGGGTTGGGGTTCCCTGGTCCACTCGGATATGACAGCTGGATCTGAATGAGCTTGGCTTTCTGGAACCCCAGTCACACTGTTGACTTGGGACCTGCCTTGGTGTGAGGGCCAGAACTTCCCCAGGTGGTCTGAGCTTACTGCTGGCGAAAGTTACCTGGCAGCCTTCTCTGGAGTTCCAGCCTATGATGGAGAACACTGCAGGCATCAATCCACACACTTCCATTGTGGAGAGATTTGACACCCTGGAAGCGACTGGCTCCATTGGGCACATGCATGCCTCCTCAGTGCCCCCTGCTGGCCGATTTGCACACTTCCGGTGGCTTTGAGCTACATTGACCTCATTTAACAGGCCTGCAGGTACAAGGCTCTGTGGAGCAACTAAGACCCTGAGCCTCAACTACTGAGCCCATGCTAGAGCTTGTGCTCTGCAGCGAGAAGCCACTGCAATGAGAAGCTAGCAGACAGCAACTAGAGAGCAGCCCCCACTTGCCACAACTAGAGAAAGCCTGCACACAGCAAAAAAGACCCAGCACAACTGCAAAAACCAATGGCGACGAAGTGATGGAGGAGCCACTGTGCCCACACGGGAGGGCATTTCAGGCAGAGGAAAAGCAAGGACAGGAGCTAGAAGTGGCGTGGCCAGTGCACTGGACACAGGATGGGGAGGAACATCAGAGTGAGGTCTGAAGGCTGGCCGGGCCCAGATCCCAGAGCAGACAAGGAGCCCAGATTCAGCTGAGCATGTGGGATGAGCCCCGGGAGGCTGAAGTCAACCCTGTCCCAGTGCAGAAAATATGCACTTGGCACAGGCCTGTGCCCATGGGGATCTAGGAAACACCATTTTCTTGAAAGAATATGTTTTAAATAAACAGGCTTTATTTCTCACAGCTGAGTTCTCTCTTGCTGATGCAGTCTCATTGAAGAGAATTTTATTTTATTTATTTATTTATTTTTGGCTTGCAGGATCTTAGTTCCCCGACCGGGTATGGACCTGTGCTTTCTGCAGCCAGAGGGAGCAGGGACAGGAACTGACAGCCAGACCTGCAGTCGGGACTCCGGGTCTCTGGGAGACAGAGCGTGAGCCCAGGCTCCCCTTGCTGATGGCCACACACCATCTTCCCACTGCCCTCTCTTGCTGCAGACCCCAGGGCAGGAGCTGGCCCGCTTTGGGGATGTGGTTTTGCCAAAGCGGTGTCTGAATTAAATCTTGCTGGGCGTGTCTGGTTTGGCAGCTCACTGGGTGGACAGGAAACGTTGTGGGCTTCTGTGACCTCACTAATTCCATTGTGTGGCTTTCAATGTCACTCTATTTAAATCCCTGTCAGAAAGCCCTTCAGGACAGCTGGTTTTATTTACTGTCAATATAACCACTCCCTGGTTAATACGGGCCTGAACGCCATCAGAGAGGGAAGCATGTGTCTTATAAACTGGACATCCACCTGCTAAAGGAACCAGCCCCCTACCTCTCCCTGGCATATGTGCAGATGAGAAAATTTATTGAGCCCATTTTCATATCTTTTCTACTAATGGGAGGATTTTTAAGACCTAAGTACAGAAGCAGTAAATCCTGGTTCGCATTTCACCCAAAAACAGAAAATAAAAAATACTTTTTGAGGGAGAGCAGAGAGTCACCCGGCCCACGCCTGCAGTTTGGATAACTCGGTTCCGACAACATCAACAAAAGCAAAACAAAACAAAAAAACCGCATTGTAGCAATCAGCCTCTAATGAGCCTCTAACTTGGTTTCTACCTTATCCCAAAGGTATAGCGAATAGCACTGCTTTTTTTAAAATATCAAGAAAACATCATTTGCTCTAAAATGTCCCTAAAAGCAGGTCTAAATTGCCAATAAAGGCTAGGTAATTGTATCAGCATGGATCAGAAAGCATTTCTCAGGCCCGATGAAAGAGTTTGCAGGGCTGAGGAGTGGGGAGCAGTGGCTGCACCCTCAGTCCCTGGGAAGAAGCTTGCCCGGTGGAGGCAAGGGGGCAGAGGGAGAAAGATGTTGAGAACACAATGCAATTTCCCTTTTCAAGCCAAATGCCTTTCTCTCCCCCTCATTTTGCTCTAATTAGTTAAACTTAATTTCTCCTGAGAAGTTGTCTGTAAACTCAGGTTAAATCAAAGAAACTTTCTGGCTCTTTGGTTTTGAGAAGCAGCTCTTTCTTGTTTCCCCTCTTCAGCCCCTAGTTCTGAATCACTTAATTATTTCTCTCCCCGTCCAGGTTAATGACATACAGAAAAGTAGAATGCATGGGCAGCTTGTCTTCTTAATAACATGACCAGCCTTGCCCTCCACCTTAGAGTTCTATAATCACTTGACTAGCAAACACATATACAGTATAAATATTTAAGAAAAAGTAAATTCCATTAAGCTGCTGTGTGATAGATGCAGCGGTAGGTACTTATCTTTGAAATATTAAACTCTAGACATTTATATCCATACAAAAAAGAGTTTCCTGCCATTTGATGAGAATTATGTGCCTGGCACTAATAAAATATTAAACTCCAATTTAAAAGATAAGTATCTTATCCAATTTTTTCATAATAAAACACTTTACGATGCTCAGGAAAGCCAATATGCATCAGAATTTCCATACAATACTGTATTTACAAACTTTCATAAAAGTTTTGTGTCTGCATTTATCAGTGGCTGGCTTCACACTAGCATCCTGATTATTTTCCCTAATGACATGGTGCATTTCAATAATGCATGACGGAAGGTGTACAAACAGCCTTTGTTTTTGTGTGTGGTAATTCCATAGGTTTGGTTAGTGGCTCTCCCTGTCAGTTAATTAAATGGAGGTGGTCACTAAGATTGCATTATCCTTTTCGGTCCCCATTATATAAATTAGTGTCAAACTGATGCAATGTTTCATGTTTAAAATAACAGATACAAGTGTTAAAAATTATAGCCTGCAGTTTTCCTATTTGACAATGCATTATTTTCAGCTGCAAATGTCAGTTTCTAACCTCTGCCAAGAATATGTGGAGAGGGCAATGAGTAATAAGTGTTAGTTATCAAATTTAGTGTCTTTTGAAATTTGCCCAGTGTTGCCAGGGTGGGGGTGGGGATGCAGGCGATGTGTACGTGTGAATTTATGGAAGCTCTGCTTCCAGAGCCCAGTGGGATAAAAAGCACTCAGCAAGAGCTCCCCAGCAAGAGCTGCCTCAGAGCGCAATGTCAAGTCCTGGCAGAGGCCCGGGAGGGCCAGCCTTGGGTGGTGTCCCAGCTGTCTCTTCTGCTAGGGATATTTCAGACACCGGGACAGCTAGAACTTATGCGGTCTTCCTGAAGGGTAAGACACTGTCAAATGGCCTAACCTAATTTGACCTGGACTTCATAAGCCCCAGTCTTTTCATTCTGACATAAATCTCACCTTTGCCTTAGATGTTGCTGGGCTGGCCTCAGCCATTGACAGAATGTTCTTGACACCCCGAGATCATTCAGTTTCTGACAGCAGAAGTCACATGCAGGAGCCTCCCTGTCCCTGTAGAGATTGGCTTTGACAAAAGGATTTCTATTAGCAGCCTTCTCCCTCTTTGTTTTGATAGATGTCAAAAGACAGCTCTGCCTTAAGAAATGTAATTACTCAAGAGGATGATTGGAGGTAAAAAGCTAGGAGAGGTAAATAGCATGATGTTGTAAATAAACAAAAATCACCGCAGGGGCAAAACCCCTCTGCCGTCACCTGCAGGTTTGGGATTGAGAAGTGAAAGGTTCCTCCCAAGGCCGTGTCCTTGGGCTCATGAGCAAACAAATGATGCGAGCTTGGGTGATACGTGTAGTGTAGGACCAGCGAAACAGTTCTAATATCATGACCTTGAAAGGTACCAGCGTGATACCAGATGCCCTGAAGCTGTGACTGGCCAGAAGAGACATTTGCTTATTGTGAGATCTAGGTCTTCAGCAGGAAGTACTACTTGGAGGAGGGGGGTGGGGATGCCTGATGCCTCTGCAGTCCAGCTGATGCTCGGCCAGTGGTGACCAAATTGTTCTTAGAGCATCATTAGTTAGACACATCAGAGAAAGGCACTTTCCAGTTCTAACCAGGAGATCAGAGGTGGCTATCTGCAGAGATTTTAAAACAATAAACATCTTGTAGCCAAAATGACAGCAGGCATGCTAGTCTTCTTACCCTTGATTTTGAGTCCCAACCAAATAGGCAAATCATATTTTATCTTGAGAATATTAGTGCAAGTGGTCATTTCTGCAGGTGTGAGGGTCCATTGGTAACCATGACCAGTGACTGTTGCATTATTTGGCCACAAACATCAGTTGATTCTTGAGCAGGAGCTCTCTCCCTTCTCTTCCAGGAATGAGCAACAGTAGAGTTTCCTTATTTCTGTAAATTACTGTAGAAACAATGGACTGCAATTATCATCACATTTGAAAAGCGTCTGCTAATTACACTCAGGATAAACTGCACTTAATACCTATGATATCTATTATGAGCAAATCAGTGTGATGCCCTAGCTTGCACTGATCCCTTTATCTTCCAATATTTCCAAGAAACAATTGCTCTGTAAAGGGTTCTTTAAAAGCCTGGCCTGCTGGGGTTCTCCTAGGCAGCTGTTTCTTTTATAGGCTGTAGTCTCACTCACTGTGTAATCTCAGGCGAGTTTCCTAACTTCTCTGAGCCACTGTTCCCTTTTCTATAAAATGGGAGCAAGAACAAGACTTTTGGTGTAGGATTATCATAGTGATCAAACGTGCCAATATGTTTAAAGTTTTGAAATTGTCCTGGTGTGTGATTTAGAGCTTCTGGAAAGTTGGTCCTGGAAGGTTTCTCCAAACAGCCTCTTGCAAAGAGTGACAGCATTGAACTCAAGCAGCGTCGCCAACGGGTGATGGTAGAGATCTGGGTCTGCTCAGACCCTTCAGAGTGGAGGTCATTCCATGCCGGGCTCATGTGGCCTGCTCTGGCTGAATTCGGCTGCTGGCTGCTTCATGTGTATGAGCAGTGGGACAGGAGTCAGGATGCTGCTCTCCTAGCTTTATCAGGAAACTCAAGTGAAGCAAATCACATAAAAGGGGGTTTTGAAAAGTAAACTGCATGGAAAATGGGCTGTTGATCATCATAACACTGTATTATTAAAAGCACGGCTCTAATCTGTTCATTGTTTAGCACCCACTCTGTTCCCTCTGCCCCCGCCTCGGCCGTAGATGAGACCCTGCCCAGGCTCCGAGCATACCCTTGGAGATGCCACGCATCTCACAACCAGAACAATCCTCCTAATATAACCATCCTTGCACCATACTGGGGGAAATCCTTGCTTCCTCATTGCCCCATCTCAAGTTTAGGCTCTTGCCACGGCTCCTTTCCTCAACCTCAACTGGCTCTCCAGCTTTACGTCTCTTCACTCATCTCTTCTCTTCACGTCTAGCCAGTTGGAAACTTCTGTTGTTCTTGGAAAAGGCCATGTCTTCTCTCCACTCCTCTCTTTGCAGGCCATTCAGTACTTCAGGCAAAGACTCTAGAGCTAGAATCTTCAGATTCAAATCCCTGCCCATCACTGAGAGGCTGGGTGGCCTTGGACATATTACTTCTCTGAGCATTACTTTCCCCACCAATACTGTGGAGTGTCTATTTCACAGGGTTATAATGAGGATTCATTAGTCAAGATTTAAAATGAACTAGGGGTCTTGGGTTACTTTTTTCTTGTGAGATATGTCTTAGGAAAGAGTGACTCAGCTCCTGGGCAAGATATGAAGATTTGTCTTGCAGAGGCCTCTCACTTTCTTTATCTGTAGACCCTTGAAGGCTGAAGTTCAAACATTCCCCTTCCCGGGAAACCCTTAATTCTGCGTTAATTCATGGCTCTTAGTTAACCCTGAAATCATGGCTCTCTTCCACCCACATGCTTTAGCTCTGTATTACTCACTATTCAGTCTCCCAAGGTGTGATCCTAGTAGGACCTTAAAACAGCAGAGAAACCCAAAGCCAAATGGAAACTTGGAATCTCCGGACCTGGCCTTTGACATGACTGGTGCACCATCGTTTTTTATTGCTTTCACCTGCTATGTGATGGTTTTTATCTGGCACGTGACTGTAGATTCACATTGAGGATCATTTCAGTCTTGCTCTAATGCTCTCTTGTTGTCTGGAAAAAAATACAGAGAGGACTGTAGTTCTCTATGATATGACTCTGAATTAAGAAGAGTTACCTGGGAGAAGAAAATGAAGAAGGAGGAGGAGAAGAAGGTCAAGTAAGGAGGAGGAGGTGGAGGGGCAAAAGGAAAGAAAGAAGGGAGGAAGGGAGGGCAGGGGGAGTTGAGGTCCCTTGTCTGGCCTTCCTGGACCTAGCTCACTTTCCTCCATCTAACTTGACGCAGATCTCATGGTATATTTGAGGCCTCAAATCCGATCCATTCTGTGTGACAAGGACAGGGTGGGTGGCTTCTGTCTGCAATTTAAGGTAAAATTAACGCATATGCTTCTTCGGTATTTTCACAGTATAAGACTTCCAGCCAAATGTGAGTGTTTCCACACACTTCCTTCCCGAGAAGACGGATTTGCATATGCATTAAGGCCATTTTATCAGAACGCACACACAGAGGAGTGACACATCTCATTGACAGCGCCCGGGTGACGGATAACGCCGCACAAAACATACATTTGCAAGGAAAATAGGAGGAGGAATAGAATTAAGGGCCGGTGTGCGAATGGCAGCGTGTTTCGTGCGAGGAACCACAGATTGCACTGCCTGACTCACTTCCCCGCGCTGGCACTGGGTGAGTTCTGAGTCAGGTGGCGACAGGTGCTCCCGGATCGGATCTACCTGCATTCCTGCTTGGGTGTGGCTGCTGGGCACCTGCCTCTTTGGTGTTTCACACCTGAGACACAGTGAGCACCACCTGCCCTGTGATGCCCACTCTCTGGCCCCTGATCACGGTTTTACCTCCTCTCCATCTCCTACCCACGTGCTCGGCGCACGCGTGCATCCCAGAGCTCATATTGCCCTTCCTGCAGTCTGTCATGTAAGGCATCCAGGGGAGAAGCTCCTGGCAGCTCATGCTCCTTAAACTTGGGCACCCCTCACTCTTAGGGCCCATGAGCACCAGGAGAGGTGGAGGTGGTGGAGAGGGGAGGCCAGCTAGGAATTAGGAGTCATTTCAGGGAGCACCTAAAAAGCCCTTGTGCATGCTAATTCGCGTCACTGGTGTCTGACTCTTTGCGACCCTCTGGGCTGCAGCCCTCCAGGCTCCTCTGTCCATGGGATTTTTCAGGCAAGAATACTGGAGTGGGTAGCCCATCCCCTTCTCCAGGGGATCTTCCTGACCCAGGGATCAAACCCATGTCTCTTAAGTTTCCTGTATTGACAGATTCTTTACTACTAGTACCACCTGGGAAGCCCCAAAAGTCCTTAGAAGGGCCCAAACCTCCAAGTCCCCAGTAATGTATTATGATTTCTCATTCTCAACCGTCACTTTCATACGAATGCTTTTCTTACAGAGGCAGAAGTCCAAACTGTGGAAGTCTCAGTCTTCCTTCTTTCTGTCAACTCACTTCTCAGCACAAATTTCACCTTCTTGGAGGATCTTTTGTATTACTGGCCCCAAGCCCCGGTTACTCTATACTTTACCCTGGTTTGTAGGATTTAATGACACTCAAAATCTGCCCCATTCATTTACTCATTCATGTCTCGTGTGTTTGTCTGTTCCACATCTCGACTGTCCCTGGGCACAGGACCCTGGTCTGCTCACTCATCCTCCTGTCGCTACATCTATAGTCTCTTTCAGCAGGTGTGCTGAACACAGTGGTCAGATGCCCTGTCTGCCCATGACTTTCTCTGCCCTCTGAAAATGCCATTTATTTCTCTGGAATGACAAACTTCCTTGTGAAGGAAAGGATTGGCAAAGTGTATGGAATTTTCGATTCTTGCTTTTTGTACCCTGGGGAAATATGCCAAGTTCAAGGTCTAGCAGAGACCATGACAGGAGTAGTCCCTGGTTTCTGGGAGTTCAGTTTGTGGAAGACACAGACATTTCATGGGAAATCACACAATGATTTAATGAGAGTTGTAACAGGCAACTGAAGGCTCTTGTGATGAGCATGCATCCTGGTCCTGTCAAGCTGGGCCCTGCCTCAGTACCTTGGAGAGCAGCACACACAGCGGGCATCGTGCCCTTTGGCCCCCCTGATGACCTCAGCTTCTCTCAGCCTCTGTTCCTAGGAGCAGTCATGGGGAAAAGGAACGCCCTGACCAGCCCTCACCTCCTTCCACCACCCCTACCTATCTCCAAGTTCAAGGCTCCCTGGAGTTCTCCTCAGACAGCCATGTTACCTCTTAAAGTGGCACCTTCTCCCACCTCCCAGATGACTCTGGGGACTGGGCTTTCGAAGGAGAGTTGACGACTTATGGGCCAATGTGGCTAGCATGGCTAACCATACCAACTCAGATGGGGTCTTCCCATTTTAACCACCTGGGAAATGCAAGTCAAAAAATTAAATGGGTAAAACCCAAATCTCCCCTTTTTATTAAATGTCTATATAATGTATGTAGATAACAAATGTATATATATATATTTTTTTTAATTGAAATAAAATTGATTTACAATGTTGTGATAGTTTCAGGTATACAGCAAAGTGATTCAGTTCAGTTCAGTTCAGTTCAGTCGTGTCTGACTCTTTGCGACCCAATGAACCGCAGCATGCCAGGCCTCCCTGTCCATCACCAACTCCCAGAGTTTACCCAAACCCATGTCCATTGAGTTGGTGATGCCATCCAACCATCTCATCCTCTGTCGTCCCCTTCTCCTCCTGCCCTTAATCTTTCCCAGCATCAGGGCCTTTTCCAATGAGTCAGCTCTTCGCATCAGGTGGCCAAAGTGTTGGAGCTTCAGCTTCAACATCAGTCCTCCCAATGAACACCCAGGACTGATCTCCTTCAGGATAGACTGGCTGGATCTCCTTGCAGTCCAAGGGACTCTCAAGAGTCTTCTCCAACACCACAGTTCAAAAGCATCAATTCTTCAGCACTCAGCTTTCTTTATAGTCCAACTCTTACATCCATACATGACCACTGGAAAAACCACAGTCTTGACTAGACGGACCTTTGTTGACAAAGTAATGTCTTTGCTTTTTATATGCTGTCTAGGTTGGTCATAACTTTCCTTCCAAAGAGTAAGCGTCTTTTAATTTCCTGGCTGCAATCACCATCTGCAGTGATTTTGGAGCCCAGAAAAATAAAATCAGCCACTGTTTCCACTGTTTTCCCATCTATTTGCCATTCAGTTAAATATATATTTGAATATATGTGAACATATATATTCTTTTCAGGTTCTTTTTCATTATAGGTTATTATAAGATATTGCGCATAGTTCCCTGTGCTATATAGTAGGTCCTTGATGGTTATCTGTTTAATATATAGCAATTTGTATCTGTTAATTTAAAACTCCTAATTTATCCTCCGCTCTTCCTTTTTGGTAACCATAAGTCTGTTTTCCACATCTGAGAGTCTATTTCTGTTTCGTAAATAAGTTCATTTGTATCATTTTTTTTTTGATTGCACATGTAAGTTATATCACATGGCATTTGTCTTTCTCTGTCTGACTTAATGTGCATTTGGGTTTTTTTCGGAAGGGCGGAGTGAACTGTGTTGTCTGCCTTCTCTTTTGTGAATCTCTGGTCCTGGCTTCCTTGGAAACCTCATGCATAGATTCACCTCTCTGACTCCCTCAGGGCCACTGGCGACCTGAAGAGTGGCAACTGGATGACATGCTCACGAACACAAAGGCTGAAAGCTTACGTCCAGATGGACACAGTCAATCTTTGCTGGATGTTGAAATGCCGCTGGAAGTGTACTCAGGTCCTGTTTCTAGGTCTCCCTCTGTGGGAGCAAACAATGCAACTTCAGTGGGGAGAACTTTAGCAAACTGCGTACAATTGACCAACTTGGCCGTATATTTAATCACAGTAATCTGCATTACTGACGCATATGATCAAAACCTGCCAATCCATTTGGCTGTTTTTCACAATGGAGTTACAGCCAGCGTCAGAGGCATAGACCAGGTACATAGGCTGTTTTAAACCCTGTCCTCATTCCATACTGCCAGCCAGCACTCAGCTGAAGCATGGGACAACAGTGGGAGAACCAGAGCCACTGCAGTTCACCAAAGATAATTTGTGAAAGGGTAAAATAGCTTAATCTAATTAACCTTATTGTTAGTGGTGAAGATTGTGGCAATGACAGGTGTATCAGAAGTGCAAGATATCAGAACTGTTTGTCGTTAAAATCCCAACCTAGAACTTCATTATTTTTTGCTAAGAAATTGTAGAACATTCAAATTTTTTCTATCAAGTGCCTCACCGAGTGCTGAGCCTATCTTGTTGCTATGCATTAATTTTATTTTTCCATTGGAGACTTTGATGATAGTTCACATCTTCACTCTCTCTAACCTGGTAGCTTCTCTATGTCTTTGGGAGAGGAATTTGTAATTGCTGGAATATTCTTGGCCATCCTTCATTTGGAATTTATGTGGTAATTTCAGCAAAACCGAGACCTTGTGCAGCAGTTTTCATCTTTTTCAAGGCTGCCTCTATTTCTTGAGATGCTGGAGGGTTTCCAATTATTCCTTCTGGTCTCTTTGGATGTGAATCGTAACAGATCAGCTGAGAGTCGCAGTTCAACATTGTTAAGCTTATCAATATAAATATAATGTTAAACCCCTTTTAGATAATTGGAGTTATGTGTGAAAATGTGACCAATTTGTGCATAAATTGGTCCTACACTTCTTCCTGGCAAAGACAGAGAGAGAGGGAAAGAGAGACCAACCATATGTGAGGCTGGTTCGCTTCTTCTCAAGGACTTTTCTGCACCTTGAATCCTTGATCTGGTTTTGTGGCTGTTGGCAGTTGGAAACCTGCAGGGCTTATGTAAAACCATAAGGTCTTTTGCCCCTTTGAACCAAATTCTTTCGTTCTAGAGGCTATCAAGTGAATATCAACAAGGCACTTAAACATCACACCAACGGGGAAGATGCAGACAGTCTTGAGAATTAAACGTCTCTGCTTGGACCACTACCAAATTCAAACAACCAAATGGAGAGACTGACGCCCATGGAGAAGGGAAGAGAGGGTGCTGAGGGAAATCCTGGAACTGACTCCTCCTGCTTGGAAACCTTGCTGTCACTTCGAGATCCTGGAAAGCTCATACTCTGCTGCGTGAGTGTTCGTGTGTGTGTGTGTGTGTGCGTGTATGTGTGTGTTGACGGGTAGGGAGTGGGAACTAGTCCATTTCTCCAGTTGTGGGTCCTCCGGAGCGGGTTAAGAGGCAAGAGATGATTATTATACAACTGCCCGAAGCATTTTACAGCTTAAGAGTGTTAAACAAAATCAATCCTTTCTACAATATTGAGCTAAATATTATTATTCAAACTTTATAGATAGAGAAATTAAGGTTCTCAGAAGATCAAGACAGAAATAAAACAAAAACAGAGGTTTGAGGATACTCACAGCAATGTTCAAAGTCTACTCTGCGTGGTTTTTAAATTTTTAAAAAGGATGTTTCTTTTCCTGCAACAAAGCTGCGATGGAGGTACATTTAAGGAAAAAACACCTGAGGCTCATGTAATATGTGGGGCCATCTGACAGGTTTCTGACAGGCCTGATGGGGAAGGCTATACCTTGTTTCCATGAGCCTGGGTGTCGCTGGGACTGGAGAACTTCCGACGGAGGCAGGGTTCTACCTCTCTGGGCCTATCTCAGGGCTCAGAACAACAGACCTGCCCTGGTATTACAAAGGTCTCAGGGAAATGTAGACCAAAGTCCAGTGTCAACTTGGGAGGTCCACTCTGCCATGGCCACTGGGCAGAACATGAGCCAGAACTATTCCCTCCATTCCAGCTCACTGAGAAAACACAGTGGATACCTTCAAGCCCCACAGGTTTGACCTCTGACTTTAGGGGTGCTCAAGGTGGGAGCCTATATAACATTTTCCCCTAAAAGAAAAGGGTCCCAGAGACACTTTGCCCTGGAAAGAGCTGTTTTCTGGGAAAACCTGAGGTGACCATTTCAATTTGTGATTACAATTCCAAAAGAACTCCAGGATTTCATGGTCATTAGAATTTCCTCAATTCCTCATCCTTTCTCATCAGTCTGCAGGAAAGGGTGCATATAAAGAGGTTTCTTGGACATCAAATGCTCTGTTGAAGCAGGAAGATGAGTGAAACAGACATGAATCAGAAAACATATGGATCCAATTTTGGTTTAAAAATTAATGGGAAAACACATTCTCATCAAACTCAAAACAATGAAAAATATTTCTTAAGCAGGCAAAAACTCCAAAATACAGCTGGGTTGGCCCAGCTCCACACAGACTCCTTAACGCCCCTGATCTCCTTCTTTGGTTTTCAAAAATAGCAAGACGAGCTGAAGGATGTGTGGAATGCATTAGGGCAGCACCAGTGAGATGTGGGCCTCCAGCAGCATGGACCACCAGGACAGGGCCCCAGAAAGACACTGGTGATGGCTGATGCTTCGACACCAGTCTCTCTGGTGCTGTAACCAGAAGGCAGATCCTAGGATTGAAGAGGTGCCCAGAAAGTAACAGTGATAATGATGTTAGGCTCCCTCAGTGACCAAGAGTCTCATAAAATGGAATAGTGGAAACAAACCAAAGGGAAATTCATCTTCTATCATCCATCCGTTGGGTGGGGCCTCACTCTAGAGGAAGGAAAGTGTATCAGGTACAATTCCCAGCCAGCCCTTCCCTGGTAAACTCCTCCTGTGTCCTTCCCACACTCCCAGCCCCAGATCTGCAAAACCATGGTCTCTGAACTGCCTCCTGGGACGGTGCTTCTGAACTGAAGCTGTTCTCTGGTGCCAGGCCTACTGAAGGATCAAGGATGAGGCAGTCTGTTGATGGAAGTGACAAGCGAGGGGAGGGGGAAGTCTGAGCTGTCAGCTTCAGGGCGTATTCAGCCAGCCAGACCAGAGCCTCTAAATTGCCCACCATCTCCTAGATTTTGCTGGTTGACAAGGTTCCTGGACCTCATCCTCCTCAAATCCTTGAACCTCCTCCTCATCTTGCCCCTCCTTCTCAGCCAATGATCATGCCTCTTACTTTAGAGACAAAACAAAAGCCACCAGCTGAAGCGCACCCCAGAATGTCAGCACACCCGGCACTCCACTCACATCAAACCCCATCCTCTTCTCTTTCCTTCTGTGTCAGGAGAGAGAAGGGCCCCTCCGTCCAAGCTGATCCATCCAGTTGTGTGTGTGGGGGGGGGGGCGGGGGGGATCTGCCTCCTCTGAGACCCTGAGAATCTTCATTCTCTGCTTCATTTCAGACATCTCTCTTCCTTGTGAGCTGATTTCTGGTTGGTGTTGAAATGCTCTATCTCAGAGCCAGACTACCTGGCCTGGTGACTTTAAGGATTGTACCTGGGCTCTCCGTGCCTGGTGTCACTATCAGCAAAAAGATGATACAAGTTTCCATCTAATGTGCTTGTCTTGAAGATTGAAAGAATCAGTACATAGAAAACACTCATAATAGTAGCTGGCTCATCATAAACCTTAAACAAGTGTAGGTTCTCCCTGCTTCCTTTCTGCTGTTATTTGCAAGTGCTCAAGTCTCTCATATTTAGGAAGATATTCTTTCTCACCCTCACAGCCACCTCCAACTCTTGTCTTCACCCCTGTGATTTCTTCCTCCTAAATACACAGAGAAAATCATTCTGTTTCTCTGCACTGAAGTTGCTTACACCATGCTCTTCCTGCCACTAGATCCAAAGGACAGATTTCCACACATGACCTCTCACCTCTATTCACCCTTGACCCTGGTAATCTGTTTGTCTTTTTCTAATATGACTCCATTAGCCTTCACACCCTACCCTGGGGCAAGTCCTCCTTAGCACCTCTTAAGGAAAAAAGTGATGTCTTTGGGAGTCTGGCCTCACCATTTCTGGCCTGCTGACCCCTGCTTGCCCTCTCCAGCCAAGTCCTCTCTCCTGAGCCCCACTGAGAAAGGATGTTCAGATGCCTCACAGACGTTTAGCTCTGCCTCTCCCCATCATCCCTGAGCTGGAGCTCCCTAGGAGCCCCTGCATCTATGAGGTGTATCACTGAGCACCCTGTAGCCCAAACCAACGGCCTAGGGCTCATTCTTAAGCATTTGTCCCTCCTTCACCCTGATCCTATTTCCTAGAAACCCATCAGATCCCCGGGCTTGTCTCCAGCTCTGACCCAGACCACTACTCTTCTCCCCCACCTCATTTCCGCGATTTCTTACCAAGTGCTCTCTGGCCTCCAGCCATTCACCCTCCATCCATCCCCACACTCCAACAGGGAGCGATCTCTCCATGTGCCTGTCACTGCCACCGCCACCACTCCCATCCCCACTGAACAACCATGAGTGGGTTTCTATTGCTCTGAGGATAAAGGTCCAACTCCCTAACCCAGTTTCAGACTTTTGGGCCTACTGGTGTCTGCTAATTGCCAATGGGAATTCTCCATTTCTTTCTTTCTTTTTATTTTCTTTTTTGCTCTCTGCTTCAACCACATAAAGTTTTTGTGGGTATTTGTCATGTGTTGGTCGCCCAGCATCTGAATAGTTTACTTTGATTAGGGGAAATCCCCAGAGGGAATCTGCACCCAAAGGGATGTAGATACTCCCCTTCTCTGCTCTTTGGCATCTTTCATGAGTTGATGTGGGCTTCCCTAGTAGCTCATCTGCCTGCAATGCAGGAGACCCAGATTTGACCCCTGAGTTGGGAAGATCCCCTGGAGAAGGAAATGACAACCCATTCCAGTATCCTTGCCTGGAAAATTCTATGGACAGAGGAGCCTGGAATGCTACAGTTCATGGGGTCACAAAGAGTAGGACATGACTGAGCGACTAACACACACTTGAGTTCACGTAACTCAGATCGTCCAGACAAGTGCCCAGTGATGGGACTTCAGCAATAATGTCCTAATGAATCTTTCCTCTGGGATAAGCTTGACTACAGTCTAGGAGGTCCAGCTTCCTTGGGCTCCTGCCTGATTCTGAAGCCCTCCCGTCCTTTGAACAGCATCTAATATTCTTCCAAAAAACTCTTCCTCATCTGCAGTTATCTAGAGATGGTTTCTAGTGTTTGTAATTAAGAACTCTGATGGTTACAAGGAGTTTCTTGCAGACACTCAAACATTTGGTAAGTCCCCTACGTGCAAACTTTCAAAAATGGGAACATGCCTGCCAGCCCCTATATGCCAGCTGTTGTCCTGTATTACTGTACTTTTCAAGGTACTGTACCATAAAAATGTTTCTTTATTTTTTGTGTTTGTTTTTTGTATGTATTATTGGTGTGAAAAAGATTATAAATTTATTGCTGTACAGTACCATAGAGCTGTGTTAGTTGGGTACCTAGGCTAACTTTGTTGGACTTATGAACAAATTGGACTTAGGAACACACTCTCAGAACAGAACCTGTTTGTATGTAGGGGCCTTACTGTACAAGGTGTGTGAGTTGCCTCTGTGTGTGCTCCACTTGGCTCATTCCTCCTCACTCTTCAGACCTGGATTTAAAAATCTGTTCTTTGTCCAGAGCCTCACCAAACTTTTCTCACTCGGATCAGTTTAGGTGTCCCTGCAAGGAAATCCAACCAGTCCATTCTGAAGGAGATCAGCCCTGAGATTTCTTTGGAAGGAATGATGCTAAAGCTGAAACTCCAGTCCTTTGGCCACCTCATGCGAAGAGTTGACTCATTGGAAAAGACTCTGATGCTGGGAGGGATTGGGGGCAGGAGGAGAAGGGGACGACAGAGGATGAGATGGCTGGATGGCATCACTGACTTGATGGACGTGAGTCTGAGTGAACTCTGGGAGTTGGTGATGGACAGGGAGGCCTGGCGTGCTGCGATTCATGGGGTCGCAAAGAGTGGGACACGACTGAGCGGCTGAACTGAACTGATAGAATGTTTCTGGAGCTCTGTTTCTTTCTCTCTATGGCATGCATCACTCTTTCATGGGTCTGCTTGCTAAATTGTCTCCATCACTGGATGTAAGACGGTGAAGGACTTCCTCTGTCTTTCTTCCTCTCGCTTTCCTGGGGCGCAGTACTCAGTACAGCATTTGTCATACAGCAATACTCACTAACGTTTGTGAGGGAGTGGATGGACTGCAGCCTCGGTCCAGTGTCTCAAGTGGTCTTCTCTGAATCTTTCTTTCAGCTCACAAGTCCTTGGACTGCAGTGTGAATCACTTGCCTGACTCATCTCCGAGCTTTGCTTCCTAGACCACTGTACCCATTCTTTTTGGTAGAGGCCCCCATCTACGGCCACATCCACAGGCCTGGACTCTCTCTTGGGAGGAACAGGTCTGTGATGTGCCATTTTGTGGACTTGTGCATATGATGTCCCAGAAGCTTTTGACCAAGAACCAGCTAGAGTTGCAACAGTCTGCCAGAGGCACTGGAAGATTCGAGAAAGCTGGAGAGCATCAGCGATGAGAAGATGTCAGTCCCCCCAACTAGAATGTCAGTTTTATGTGAGCAGGCTCCTTTTCTTTTTTTCCTCCATGCTCTATTTCCAGGCCTAGAGCAGTGCTTAGCACATGGTGAGGACTTAATATGCATTAACTGATTGACTGAATGTATATCACTTACAATAAAGCAACATAAGATACACGCAAGCATCTTCTTAATAATTCAAAGACAGGACATTCAGAAAATATTCCAGAGAGTAAAGCATGTCCATGGCATGATATTGCCCAGCACCTATTATCACTGACTGAAGACGGGCAAAGTTTAAATGTCACAGCCTTGTTTAGATCACACCAGAAGTGTTGAATATATGGACTTTCATGACGTTACCTAAACACTTGGCCTTCCTCTCAACATCCTAAACATTTGCTTGTGAATTTTCTTGATTTGGGATTTATATTTTTGAAGCATACACCCAAGGGAAGGGATTCAAGACTGTCCTCACCCACCTCTGTCCATGGCTCTTTTCCACAAAAATACCTATTCCTTCTAGGTCATCCTTTTGTTCACTGCCTTCCCTGCTGGTCTACCCAGCTCCTATGGCAAGGCCTCCTTCATGCCAGACTTCCTCCGAGAAATCACTCTGGACCCCTCAGCCCATCTTCTCCTGCCCATCTCTGAATACATCTGGGACCTGATTTCATCTGGACTGCTGCTCTGGTTGTGTCATTGATAAGTTAGCTGACAAAGACAAAATGAAGTCTAATACAAAATGAACCATCCGTTGATTCATAACCATACAGCAAAGGAGTCTCTCTGGTCACTTTCCTGGACAGGGGTTCAAGGAAACATTAGAAAGAAGCATATACGTTATGAAGCGAAAAGGGGAGCTACTGAGACAGTCTCTGATTCGCAAAGGCTGATCAAGGTGGGGTCTGGGAAGCTGGAGAGACTAACTGGTCTTGAGGTACATTTGGCAACCCTGGGTTGGCTGCAGTTTGAGAGAGGAAGGATCCTTCAGGGCTGGGTGGAGGGTTTTCTGTGCTGGGCTATTTCCTGGAAGCAGTGGGGGATGGGGCTTCTGGCTGCCATGGCCGGCCGTCTCTCAAGTCTGAGCACAGCTTATGGGCTGCCACGAGGCAGAAATCATGTCTCACACGTTCCTTGTATGTGCTTCACTTCTTGGCATACAGCCAGCACTCAGTCCTACTTCCAGATTTAATGTGAAGACTTGTTGAGCTGGCTTTGGGGGAGGAAAGGTACTGTATGCCATACTCACCTAGTGTATCTGTGTGCTTCAGTGTGTAAATTTCCATATCGGGAAAATGGGAAGATTGATTTAAGGGAAGGGCATGAATGGATATGGATATGTATGGACATCCCTGTTTTCAATATCCCCTATCAAAGAAATCCACTTCTGAATGTGTGTGTCCTCAAAGTCGAGTGGGTTGTGAGGTGTCTGGCCAAGTGTCTGAGGCACTGGCAAAGCAGCAGTCAGGAGACGGGTGTGTCCTACAGAAGACAGTCCTGGCTGTACCCTCTTCAGGGTACAACTGAGTGGCGCTGGCTCTGTTTCTCCATGAACCAGCCAATGTCCATCAGGATGGAGGCGCTCTGACAGATGCAGGAGTTGCCCTGCAGCATTGGGTAAGCAGATAGTGCAGAGAGGGGGCATACTGTGACACGGCTGCCTGTGTGAACGAAGATGAAAACTTCACATGGACATGATGGAGCCTAGTGTGTTACTGAGCCATTGGAAACACTAGTGCAAAACACAATTTAGTGGTGAAAACCCGCAGAGCATAAGGAAAAGTAGGTGCTCAATAAGCATTTGTTAACTGAAGGATTGAACAAATTCATGTTCTTAAGAATAATGCCTTCCAGTAGCTCTGGACCCACCACTACTGACTCCATTATACATTCTGACCACACATTGGTATGAGGCGTTATGATAGCAGAGTGGTGACCAGTGGGGAATGGCATCTGGTGGGGAGGGGCATATCCTAGGCTTAGATCAAGTGACACGGCTTAGTGAGAATGAGGAGCCGGGGTGCTGGGAGACAAGGCAACATGCAACATAGCTAAGCTGTTCCTATTCCTTCCTTTAACGATCAGATACCTGGGGATGAGGGTGGGGCTTCCCTGGTGACTCAGAGGTAAAGAATCCGCCTGTCATTGCAGGAAACAAGGGCTTGATCCTTAGGTTGGAAATATCCCCTGGAGAAGGAAATGGCAACCCACTCCAGTATTCTTGCCTGGAAAATCCCATGACAGAGGAAACTAGTGGGCTATAGTCCATGGAGTTGCAAAGAATCGGACATGATTTAAAGACTAAAAAACAAAAAAATTTGGGGGTGGGAGGAGCACCCTAAGGAGGATGGCATGGAACTCGGCTCTCTTTGCAAAGAGAAACCATGTCCAGCACAAAATCTCTCCAGTTGCTGGCTATGACTTTGCATCTCTTGTTGATTTTTTTTTTTTTTTTTTGTCCTCAAAATTAAATGACAGAGTCATTGTGCACTTGGAGCTTCCATGGTATAAATGCAGTGGTCAGTCTTTTGATAAATAGACTTTGAAATGCTCTACATATGCCTACAATGAGCTTTTATCCATTTGGCTAATTTTATTCTTTGTAAGGCACAAAAGACAGGGGAAAATGGCCCTGTGATTAGATCTGGCTCTGAGACTAGGAGAGGGAAGTGAAATTTGAGCCGCCCTACAAAGCACGAGCAAAGCATCCTTTGTACAAAAGGTAGCATCAGAGCATCAGGGGGTCCTGGGGCTAGGAGGGACCTTGGAACCCCTCTGGCCCTATGACTTTCAACATTAACCCTCTAGTCTGGGGCTCAGAGTCGCCTGGGGAAGTTTCAAATCATGCACATGCCTGTGGGGCCAAATTCATCAGAATCTCTGGACAAAGAGCCTAGCCATTTGTATTTTTAAAAGTGCTCCCTGGGCTGGAAGTGGGTGGAGGGTAATATAATAAAGCAAGCTTGCTCTCCCAATACCATGTTCAAAATCAGGCTCCACCACTTTTCTGCTTCTGATGCTTTTCTTACAAAAGGGTAGGGAAGTAGTGTGTATCTCATAGAGTTGTTGTGACCAGTATGTGTGATCATCCCTGTGGGTTTTTCGGAGCAGAGTCTAGCAGTAAGTGTCCGCCATGGCAAAGAGCAGGGCGAGGAGGAAGGCTAAGTCAGCAAACCAGTGACCCAACCCAGCTGCCCTCTCAGCCCAGAAGGGCCTTCCTCGGTATCCTTTCCTCCTTTGAACAGGCTGGCTATTGGAAGGGGTGCCCTGATCTGATGTTATGTAGCTCTGCCTCGGGACACAGCTGCCAGCTGACCCTGGTCCTCGTCCTTACGTCATCTGCAGTCTGGGTCCTGGGCAGCACTGGCTTGGGTCCACTAAACCCTAAGAGCAGGAGTTCAGGCTTTCAGGTCCTCCCGGGCCACTGTGGAGGGCTGTTTGTCCCAGGACAGCTCGGTCACACCTCAAAGCAGAACTTTCGCATGGTTCTCTGACTTTAACCTACAAGGGTGTCTTCCTACCCTGGTGTCTTATTCAAGTTTCCCCTCAGCCAAGCCATGCCAGATGATGGGTGGATGCGAATGAATACCTGCTGTGGGAGGGAAGTGCACACCTTCCAGGCTGCAGCTCTTGATGAGCAGTGCACACATTTGCTGAGGAATCAGGACATAAAAACAAATGTGGCAATTTCACCAGCTGAACAATTCCAGCATTTAACCAAATGTTAAATATCTCAGGCCAATTCAACCAGCAGTTAAAGTATCCATCCTGAGTGTAAGACACAGAGCTGGGTGCCAAGAGGGAGGCCATGGTGACTTGGCCCAGAGACAGGGCCCGAAACAGAGGCAGGCGTGCCTGTGGTCACAGGGCTAGGGAAAGGGCTGAAGGTGAAGTTCTTGCAGACTGGGTATAAATTGACGAGCTATAATCCAGGCCATCATCACAATCATGTGACCTGTAGTCTTCCCTGGACTCCGTGCTCACTAGGGCCCCATACTTGGTTTATGGTACTCCTGTTGCCATCGTGAAATTCTTAATAATCTTTAAACGAAGTGTTCTGTTTTCATTTTGCATTGGACTCTGCAAATTATGTAGCTGGTCCTGAATTGAATTGTAAATGTTCATGGCCTACTGACACCAACACTGTCCTTCCTGCCCCTCTTGCTCCACCCTCAGTGGCCAAAACCACACATCTCCCTGGCTCTGGGGATGGATGAACAATGAAACCTGAGCACCTCTACCACCATAAGCCCTGCTGCTTATTGTCAAAGGATCTGCATTTTGCTAAATTTGCCCCAAAGTTGCACAGGAAGAGCCCCACACTCCTGTATGTGTATGCATTTATATACACACAGACACTCATCTGGAAACTCATACCTTGGCCAGGAGAAAACTCTGCTTTTTCTGTGTCCTCAGCTACTCTGAGAGGTTCGGGAAGCTTTTCTCTGTCTTTTTGGAGAAAGATGAGGATGAGTCAGGTGTTTGTCCCAAACCCCAGCCCCCTGAAGTCTAGTTCTGAGACCCAGCATCAAGGAACATGTCATGATTTTGATGGCTGTTCATCTTGAGTTTTCATATTGATCTTCTCTGTGTTCTGAGGTTGGCAGACCAGGCGATTATGCACATTTTATGGAGGAGAACAGTGAAGATCTGAAAACAAGTGGTTGTTTGCTTTCCCCAGTGCTCTGCTCAGCTGAAGATTGAGGGAAAGGAACAAAAATCCCACCCACAATCTGTCATGGTTGTCACTTCCATGCCCTTCTCAGCTGGAGCACTGTGTTAGCAGCCCCCTTTGGAAGGAGAGATCTGCACATTGCGAGGTGGTGAGGAGGCCTGCTGGGAGACACTGGAAGGGGTTAGCTCCCTGCCAGGAATCTCCACTGGAATATGAAAGAGAAAGGGATTCTGAAAATAACTTCAGGCCTGGATGACTGCGCTCGGCAACCTTGCCCTCCAGCGGCAGCTCCTTCCTACCAAGCATACCCTCTGAAGTCCTTAGAGCATTAGCAGACAAAACCAGTCCCCTCTGGAGATCAGAGATGCACAGAGAGGCACAGAATTCCACTGTTGCAGAACTTTAGGAATTTCACCAGATCCCTTAGAGAGACCACATGGAAATCCTACTACCCATCAGCTTTCCATGCCCTGAGGGCTCTGTTAGGCAATTGAGGCCCAGGGCCCAGTGGTTTGGACCAGAGGCATGTACCTAATTCTACTGGGTCAGTCTTTCCCCTGAGTTTGTAACCTGGATCTGAGGTTCTGGGGGACTGGTGGTCCTGAAGTGCTGAGAACATCTAGAGGGTGGCCCAACCCTCTTCTACCCCATGGCTATGGAAGGAGAGAAAATCCTTTAGTGGAGGGAGCAGATGGAAGCTGAAAGGGGACCTGTCAGCCCTAGAGAGACGGAGAGCGCACTTGTCCTCCTGGTCCCTTCTGCTTCTAGGAGCCTCTTCCCTCGGAATGATGCCCACCTGGGGTCACCCTCTCGGCTGCTTGTGCGCAGTGGCGTGCAAGGCACAATCATGGGGCCCAGCGGTGATGACTACGGAGAGTCATCTCCCCCGGGTTTTCTCCTGCCTTGTCAGACAGCTCTTCTAGTTTGCATTGCTGTGACCCACGTGCTCAATGTACACCCTTCCTTCAATTTCCACAACAAATTACTCAGGCATTCTGGGCACTTGATTTCCTGAAATTATTTTGGTGAGTTAATATGAGTGCATGGACAAGCAGAGGACAAATTCTGTATTGATGCCCTTGTCCCCAAGAGAGACGTGGCCACTTCATGGAATACTGTGCCAGAGCCAGCTCCATCAGCCAGCTGTCCCCCTCCTCCCATCCCCAAGCGACTGACCAGTTAAGGGCAATGGTCAAGCTGTCTTCCAGGCTATCTTGTCTCTGAACACCCCAACTCCTCAGAGTCTCACCTTCCCTACAAAGTTTCATGGAAGAGCTTTGAATCCAATGGAGGTGGCCTTTTGGAGAGGAATCCACTGGGGTTGGGGGTTGGGGGATACCCCAGCATCCCTGCTTGTGACACAGTCAGACCTAGAATTCAGGCATTCTGTCCCTCAAGGCTACTTCAAGGTGATCCTAGTAAGAAACCCAACACCCCACCATGACATATCCAGTGTCTGGCACCCAAGTAAGTGCATATTTTTGTCACTCTCAATGCACATTTTTGATGCTTGAGATATTCCATAAAATTTAACAACTTAAAGTGTACAGTTTTATAAGTTTTGCACAGGTTTATAGTAACACAATGGCCACAGAATCAAGACTTCAAAAATTTCCATCACCCCCAAATCCTCTTGTGTACCTGACTATGAGCCCTACACAACTATTGGTCTGCTTTCTGTTGCTATAGAATTTCAAATAAATGAAATCAGACAGAATGTACTGTTTTCTGCCTGACTTTCATGCAGCATAATGCTTTTGGGCTTATCCAAGTGGTAATAAGTATCAGTACTTCTTTCTTTTTTACTCATTGCTAAGAACTATTCCATTGTATGGATATGCCACAGTTTGTTTATCCACTTGCAGATTGGTGGATATTTGAGTTATTTCCAGTGTTAGGCTATTATGAATAAAGCTACTAAGAAAGCTTGCATACATGTCTTCACATGGGCGTATGTTTCATTTCTCTTAGGAAATAAATATCTAGGAGTGGAATTTCTGGGTCATAAGGTACATAGGTATTTAATTTTATAAGAAACTGCCAAGTTGTTTTCCAAATGGCTAAACCATTTCGCTTTCTCACCTTCACTACGTGAGACTTATGATTGTCCCAAGTCTTTACTAACACTTGATATTATCAGTTTTTGTATATTAGTTATTTTAATGGGTACACATCTCTTTTTAAATTTACATTCCCTGAATAACCAATGATATTAAACATTTTTTCATACATGCATTTGCCTTCTTTGAATTCTCTTTGTTGAAGCATTTGTTGAAACCTTTTGACCATATTTCAGCCAGGTTTTATGTTTTTTTGATTTTTAAGTTATAAGGATTATTTATATATTCTTGCCTTTTTATTTTATTAATGGTTTTCTCCAATGAAAACATTTTTAATTCTGATGAAGCTTACTTTTTGTTTTTCTTTTCCGGTTTATACCTTTTGTGCCAAGCTGGAATCAAGATTGCCAGGAGAAATATCAATAACCTCAGATATGCAGATGACACCACCCTTATGGCAGAAAGTGAAGAGGAACTAAAAAGCTGCTTGATGAAAGAGGAGAGTGAAAAAGTTGGCTTAAAGCTCAACATTCAGAAAACTAAGATCATGGCATCCGGTCCCATCACTTTATGGGAAATAGATGGGGAAACAGTGGAAACAGTGTCAGACTTTATTTTGGGGGGCTCCAAAATCACTGCAGATGGTGACTGCATCCATGAAATTAAAATACGCTTACTCCTTGGAAGGAAAGTTATGACCAACCTAGATAGCATATTCAAAAGCAGAGACATTACTTTGCCAACAAAGGTCCGTCTAGTCAAGGCTATGGTTTTTCCAGTGGTCATGTATGGATGTGAGAGTTGGACTGTGAAGAAAGCTGAGTGCCGAAGAATTGATGCTTTTGAACTGTGGTATTGGAGAAGACTCTTGAGAGTCCCAAGGAGATCAGCCCTGGGATTTCTTTGGAAGGAATGATGCTGAAGCTGAAACTCCAGTACTTTGGCCACCTCATGCAAAGGGTTGACTCATTGGAAAAGACTCTGATGCTGGGAGGGATTGGGGGCAGGAGGAGAAGGGGACGACAGAGGATGAGACGGCAGAACGGCATCACTGACTCGATGGACGTGAGTCTGAGTGAACTCTGGGAGTTTGTGATGGACAGGGAGGCCTGGCATGCTGCGATTCATGGGGTCACAAAGAGTCGGACACGACTGAGAGACTGAACTGAACTGAAGAAATTTTTGCCTAGCCCAAGGTCACAATTTTTATCTATTTTCTTCCCAGAAATTTTTGGTTTTATGTCTTATATTTGGTAATCCATTTTTTTCCTTTTTCCTCTTTTTTTTTAAATTTAATCTTTATTTTATATTGGAATTTAGTTGATTCACAATGTTGAGTAAGTTTCTCGTGTACTGTACAGTAATTCTGTTATACTATCTCACAATAGGGTATGAATGTCTGCCTCCTTCCCACCATCCTTCCCTTCTCTCATCTTCCTTCTGGGGCATCCCCACTGTCATAGTTAGAAAGAGCAATAATAACTTGCAAGAGACCAAGTAGGACCACTTAGAATCTTCAAACATCAAAGCTAGAAAGAATCAAAAATGTCATGAAGCGTGAATCCCTCACTTGTAAAATCAGGGAAAAGAGGCCCAGAAAGTTTAAGACACTTGCTCAATGTCACAGCACCAGGAAATGCAGAGAAGGGAACAGATCCCAGGTTTCCCAATTGCCCGTGGGGTCTGATGCTCATTTCCCACCCCAGCAGCCTCCCTCTGTGGGCCTTCTCTGAATACCAGTGGCTCACCATTTCTCAGAACTTTACAGAACTATCTGGAAAAGGAGCGTTCTCAAGTAGAGTTTGACACAGATCTGCCTGTGGAAGGAAAAAGACAGAAGGCTTGAGTTAAGGGCACTGATCCCTTTCCAAAATGGTCATCTGAAAGTGCTCAGTTGCCTGCTAAGTGGTCCCACACTGTCACATATTTCAGGCCATGGAGATGTCCCATGATCCAGACTTCTATCAGACTCTTGTTCCTTCATCCATGGCTGGTGCATGGCCCCCATTGGTTGTAGACAGAGTGTGCAGCAAGTACAGATGCATTACACCAGCAGCCGGCAACGGACACTGTCCCCACCACATGACTTCAGGGTCTAGGTTGGAAGAGTGAGTACCAACCTTGCCTTCTGGTGCTGCTAGAGGTGGTACCCTAGGGGAGTGTGTTGTCCAAGAACATCCGCCCTGGCAGTGACATCACAGGCCAGCTTGTCTAACTCTATACTTTGCTGATGAGGAAAGTGAGTACTGGAGGAGATGTGACGTGTTCCTAACATCACACAGCAAAGTTGCATCATGCAGTTTAAAGTACAAAAATTCAACTCTGGACATCATTCAGTTCAGTTCAGCCGCTCAGTCGTGTCAGGCTTTTTGTGACCCCATGGACTGCAGCACGCCAGGCCTCCCTGTCCATCACCAATTCCCGGAGCTTGCTCAGACTCATGTCCATTGAGTCAGTGATGCCATCCAACCATCTCATCCTCTGTCGTCCCCTTCTCCTCCTGCCTTCAATCTTTCCCAGCATCAGGGTCTTTTCCAATGAGTCAGTTCTTTGCATCAGGTAGCCAAAGTATTGGAGTTTCAGCTTTAGCATCAGTCCTTCCAATGAATATTCAGGAATGATCTCCTTTAGGATTGACTGGTTGGGTCCCCTCGAAGTCCAAGGGACTCTCAAGAGTCTTCTCGAACACCACAGTTCAAAAGCATTAATTCTTCAGTGCTCAGCTTTCTTTATAGTCCAACTCTCACATCCATACATGACTACTGGAGAAACCATAGCTTTGACTAGATTGACCTTTGTTGGCAAAGTAATGTCTCTGCCTTATAATATGCTGTCTAGGTTGGTCATAACTTTTCTTCCACAGAGCAAGTGTCTTTCAATTTCATGGCTGCAGTCACCATCTGGGGTGATTTTGGAGCCCCAAAAATAAAGTCTGACACTGTTTATATTGTTTCTCCACCTATTTGCCATGAAGTGATGGGACCAGTTGTCATGATCTTTTCAACATTCAGTTTTCTGAATGTTGAGTTTTAAGCCAACTTTTTCACTCCCTTCTTTCACTTTCATCAAGAGGCTCTTTTTATTTCATCAAGAGCAGTGGCTGTGCAGTGCTGGAGTGGCTGAGAGGAGATACCCCACATCCAAGGTCAGAGAAACCCCAGTAAGATTGTAGGTGCTGAGAGAGGGCATCAGAGAGTAGACAGACTGAAACCACAATCACAGAAAACTAACCAATCTAATCACCTGGACCACAGCCTTGTCTAACTCAATGAAACTATGAGTCATACTGTGTAGGGCCACCCAAAATGGATAGGTCATGATGGACAGTTCTGACAAAATGTGGTCCACCAGAGAAGGGAATGGCAAATCACTTCAGTATTCTTGCTTTGAGAACCCCATGAACAGTATGCAAAGTCAAAAAGATAGGACACTGAAAGATGAATTCCCCAGGTCGGTAGGTGCCCAATATGCTACTGGAGATCAGTGGAGAAATAACTCCAGAAAGAATGAAGAGATGGAGCCAAAGCAAGATTGAAGGCAGGAGGAGAAGGGGATGACAGAGGACAAGATGGTTGGATGGCATCACTGACTCAATGGACATGATTTTGGGTAAACTCTGGGAGTTGGTGATGGACAGGGAGGCCTGGAGTGCTGCAGTCCGTGGGGTCACAAAAGTCTGACGTGACTGAGTGACTGAACTGAATTGAACTGAAGAGGCTCTTTAGTTATTTGCTTTCTGCCATAAAGGTGGTGTCATCTGCATATCTGAGGTTATTGATATTTCTCCCGGCAATCTTGATTCCAGCTTGTACTTCATCCAGCCTGGCATTTCTCATGATGTATTCTGCATATAAGTTAAATAAGTAGGGTAACAATATACAGCTTTGACGTACTCCTTTCCCAATTTGGAACCAGTCCGTTGTTCCATGTCCAGTTCTCACTGTTGCTTCCTGACCTGCATACAGATTCTCAGAAGGCAGGTCAGGTGGTCTGGTACCCCATCTCTTTAAGAATTTTCAACAGTTTGTTGTGATACACACAGTCAAAGGCTTTGGCATAGTCAATAAAGCAGATTTTTTTGGGAACTCTCTCTTTTCAATGATCCAGCAGATGTTGGCAATTTAATCTCTGATTCCTCTGTCTTTTCTAAATCCAGCTTGAACATCTGGAAGTTCACGGTTCACATACTGTTGAAGCCTGGCTTGGAGAATTTTGAGCATTACTTTGCTAGTGTGTGAGATGAGTGCAATTGTGCTATGGTTTGAACATTCTTTGGCATTGCCTTTCTTTGGGATTGGAACAAAAACATGATTAATTATTTCCTTTTGTTTGATGAGACGAAATAAAAGTTATATTTTAATGTGTCAGTCAGTTCAGTTCAGTCACTCAGTCGTGTCTGACTCTTTGTGACCCCATGAATCGCAGCATGCCAGGCCTCCCTGTCCATCACCAACTCCCGGAGTTCACTCAGACTCACGTCCATCGAGTCAGTGATGCCATCCAGCCATCTCATCCTCTGTCGTCCCCTTCTCCTCCTGCCCCCAATCCCTCCCAGCATCAGAGTCTTTTCCAATGAGTCAACTCTTCTCATGAGGTGGCCAAAGTACTGGAGTTTCAGCTTTAGTATCATTCCCTCCAAAGAAATCCCAGTGCTGATCTCCTTCAGAATGGACTGGTTGGATCTCCTTGCAGTCCAAGGGACTCTCAAGAGTCTTCTCCAACACCACAGTTCAAAAGCATCAATTCTTCAGTGCTCAGCTTTCTTCACAGTCCAACTCTCACATCCATACATGACCACTGGAAAAACTATAGCCTTGACTAGACGGACTTTTGTTGGCAAAGTAATGTCTCTGCTTTTAATGTGTACTCTTTATTATATGTTTTACAATTGCATTGGAGTTACCACATAGAAATTACTGAATAGTGTTATCTTCAGAAATCCACATATACTGTGCTTTACAGCTGATTTATATTATATGTAGCCAAAATAACGCTTGAGATGGGATTTTCATCTTACCTAATCCTCTGTAAAGGATGTGACTCTGTGTAGCTGTTTAAATTGGGAGGGGAGGGAGGGGAATCTTGACTCCTAATTAAGCACTCTTTCCTCAGCATCGATCTGCCTTTATCTTTCAGGGAAGTGTCTAATTTTTGTCTGTTTGCCCCTCTCCAAGAAAAACAGGGGGAGGAGGGTGCAGGATGGTGCTTTTGTCAGGAAGTTTGGAGATGGAGCGAAATGCAAATAGCAAATGTCCATGAAATGGAGTTTCTGAGGGACTCAACAATAAGGGCTTAATCTGCAAAGCACCTCCCTCACCCAACTCCCAGCCCACTAGGGCTGCAGTTCAGCTCCTGGGGCTGAGAACAGCCCTTGCCATATCTCTTTAATGCTGGGTCTTCCTCTGGGTTCTTCGTCTCTCTGGGAAGTGACTGTGTACAGGGAGACTGTAATTGGCAGGCTGTGACAATCCTGTCTGCAAGTGTCTCTCTAAGAGCAGCACATTTCAGCCTTTATCTGGTGATGGCTGCTACCTGAGAAAGGCCCTGGGCCATCTCAAAGGGCTTGTAGCAGTTAATTGTGCCTGTTAGGACCAGCAATTAGCCGGAAACTATGGACTTCGAAGCTCCAACACCCACCAGCTTTCAGCTCCTTTCTCTCCCTTTCACTTAACTAGCCGAGCCTAATAGAGGCAGTGAAGGACAGGTAGGGGAGATGCAGTCAGGACGGGGGGCGGGGGCTAGCTGGGTCTTCATCAGCGCCGCCCGCTCTGAGTCCCACTCTCCACCACCGCTCCCCCACCCCGCCCCGGAGGACCGCAAGGAGAAGCGGGCACCAGATGCCCATCTCGTGCCATAAATACTCCCTGTTTATTGCAGGACTGGGGCTGGAGGCTTATTAATCGGTATTGGGAGTCATGCTGCCCCTGTTTGTACAGTTTAAGCATGAGTTGGAAGATGACAATAAAAAACTAATTAGGCGCAGGTCATAAAGGGGACCACATATGCATGGTGTCTGCTGGTTACTATGGGCACACAATGGTTTCGGTGGAAACGTGAGGCAGAACATCTGAAAATTAAGACAATAAATCAGTTTCATTGAATAAAAGCCATGCATTTACCCATTAATTAAGGATAATGATATCCTATAAGCTTTTGTGTACCATAGATAATGGTTACACCTTACCGTAATAATATACATTGAAGATTAAAAATTTCTTTACAGGTATGTGACTAACACACTCTCCTCTGTTTCTAGAAAGAACTAAAGATGTGTGCCCAATCCTGCATTCAGGCTCCATGACCATTTTGGTCTGGTTACTTAGTCCTAATTCCTGGGTGTTCCTCCCTGCTGGTCAAGTGAATCTCCATCCCAGGGACAGGGACACAGCCTAGTGTAGTGATTGGTGTTTTCTTCTGTTTACCTATCCACCATCCTATCCCCTTTTTTACAAAGCAGAAGGGGGAGGAGGGGGATGACCATTGTTCCCCTGTTTGCAGTCTTGGGGTGGTTAATCAAGGTGGGCATGCCATCAGGGCTCAGCTAAGGAAGTTCTCTTAGCTGAGATTTTGGAATCTCAGCAGTGAAATGGAAGAACAAAGACAGGACTATCAGTGGGATTCTGTGTTGGAGACCTCTAAGACTTTCCTTAGTCATCCTTGGTGGTGAGTGAAATAACAGGCCTCCAAAGGCATTCACACCCTAATCTCTAGAATTTAAGAATATGTTACTTTACATGGCAAAGACACTTTGCAATGATGATTAAGAGTATAGATTTTATGATGGGAAATTAGCTTGAATTGTCCAGGTGTATATGGTATAATCATGAGTTCTTAAAAGAACAGCATGTTTCCTAGGTGGGTCAGAAAAAGAGACAACAATAAAAGAAGTGCCAGAGATGAGACATGAGAAGGCCTCGGCCACCATTCTTGCCCATTCTTGAAGCCGGAGAAGGCAGTGAAGCATATTGTCCATCCCCTAGAGCAGGGGTCTCCAACCTCCAGGACCTAATGCCTGCTGATCTGAGGTGGAGCTGATTTAATAATAATAGAAATAAAGTGCACAATACATGCAATGTGCTTGAATCATCTCAGAACCATTCACCCCCACTTGGCCCATGGAAAAATTGTCTTCCACAAAACTAACTGGCCCCCAGTACCAAAAAGTTTGGGGACCACTGCCCTAGAGCCTCCAAAAAGAAAGGTAGCCCTCTCAACACTATGGATTTAGTCTGGTAAAATCTGTATCAGGTCTATAGAACTGTAAAATCATAAATTTATTTTCTTTAAGCCATTGAATGTATTTGTTACAAGCATTGAATGTATTTGTTACAGCAGCAATAGAAACATAATACACCCTTTGAGTCTATGTCCTCTGTTCTAACCAGCATCTTTCTGCTGCTTTTAACCAGCCCTCAGTTCAGTTCAATTCAGTCACTCAGTTGTGTCTGACTCTTTGTGACCCCATGGACTGCAGCACGCCAGGCCATCCAGTCCATCACCAACTCCTGGAGTTTACTCAAACTCATGTCCATCGAATCGGTGATGCCATCCAACCATCTCATCCTCTGTCGTCCCCTTTCCTCCCGCCTTTAATTTTTCCCAGCATCAGGGTCTTTTCCAATGAGTCAGTTCTTCACATCAGGTGGCCAAAGTATTGGAGTTTCAGCTTCAGCATCAGTCCTTCCAATGAATATTCAGGACTGATTTACTTTCGGATTGACTGGTTGGATCTCCTTGCTATCCAAAGGACTCTCAAGCATCTTCTCCAACACCACAGTTCAAAAGCATCAATTCTTCAGTGCTCAGCTTTCTTTATAGTCCAACTCTCACATCCATACATGACTACTGGAAAAACCATAGCTTTGACAAGATGGACCCTTGTTGGCAAAGTCTCTGCTTTTTAATATGCTGTCTAGGTTGGTCATAGCTTTTCTTCCAAGGAGCAAGCATCTTTTATTTCATGGCTGCAGTTACCATCTGCAGTGATTTTGGAGCCTGAGGAAATAAAGTCTGTTGCTGTTTCCATTGTTTCCCCATCTATTTGCCATGAAGTGATGGGACCAGATGTCATGATCTTAGTTTTCTGAATGTTGAGTTTTAAGCCAACTTTTTCACTCTCCTCTTTCACTTTCATCAAGAGGCTCTTTATCTCTTCTTTGCTTTCTGCCATAAGGGTGGTGTCATCTGCATATCTGAGGTTATTGATATTTCTCCCAGCAATCTTGATTTCAGCTTTTGCTTCATCCAGCCTGACATTTCTCATGATGTATTCTGCATATAAATTTTATAAGTAGGATGTCAATATACAGCCTTGATGTACTCCTTTCCTGATTTGGAACCAGTCTGTTGTTCCATGTCCAGTTCTCACTGTTGCTTCCTGATCTGCATACAGATTCTCAGGAGACAGGTCAGGTGGTCTGATATTCCCATCTCTTTCAGAATTTTCAACAGTTTGTTGTGATCCATACTGTCAAAGGCTTTGGCATAGTCAATAAAGCAGAAGTAGATGTTTTTCTGGAACTCTCTTGCTTTTTAAATGATCCAGCGGATGTTGGCAATTTGATCTCTGGTTCCTCTGCCTTTTCTAAATCCAGCTTGAACATGTGAAAGTTCATGGTTCAGGTACTGTTAAAGCCTGGCCTGGAGAATTTCAAGCATTACTTTGCTAGTGTGTGAGATGAGTGCAATTGTGTGGTAGTTTGAGCATTCTTTGGCATTGCCTTTCTTTGGGATTGGAATGAAAACTGACCTTTTCCAGTCCTGTGGCCACTGCTGAGTTTTCCAAATTTGCTGGCATATTGAGTGCAGCACTTTCACAGCATCATCTTTTAGGATTTGAAATAGCTCAGCCAGCCCTCGGGGAACTGGAAAAAGAAACTTCACCTTCTTAGGCCCTCAAGCAAATATGGATGGGCCATCTCCATAAGCTACAGGGTTTGGATAGGTTTCTGACTTAGCAAATGCAATGGTGCTGGAAACAAAAAGAAACTACCTACTCTATCTCCCTGTTTCCAGCCACAAACCACACCCTAAACCATTCACAGATACTTACACAACTTAAGCTGGGACGATTCCCTTCCTCCACCCCTCTTCCTTGTTAAACCTATCCTTTTAAAAAAAAAAATTATTAATTTATTTATTTTAATTGAAGGCTAATTACTTTACAATATTGTATTGGTTTTGCCATACATCAATATGAATCCGCCACGGGTGTACATGTGTCCCCCATCCTGAATCCCCCTCCCACCTTCCTCCCCATACCATCCCTCTGGGTCATCCCAGTGCACCAGCCCCGAGCATCCTGTATCCTGCATTGAACCTGAACATCGTTTCTTATATGATATTATACATGTTTCAATGCCATTCTCCCAAATAATACCACCATCTCCCACAGAGTCCAAAAGACTGTTCTATACGTCTGTGTCTCATCTGTGTCTCTTTTGCTGTCTCGCATACAGGGTTATCGTTACCATCTTTCTAAATTGCATATATGTACGTTAGTATACTGTATTGGTGTTTCTTTTGTTCTCAAAATACGAACACCTGGGTCTCCCAACCCAAGTGACACCACCTCAAAATCTCATTTAGTTCTTCTGGGAAAGGAAAGAAATGTGATTTTTTTTTTCCACAAAACTCACCTGAGGATTCTGATGCCTGTGGAGTTCTGATGCTGGAGAGAACCACTGGTCTAATTCAAATCCCTCATTCTCTGATAAAGGCATCGAGACTTAAGTGTCCTTCCCAATGGTCCCACAGCCGAGCAGTGATGGAGAATGCTGGGAGTCTAGCTCCATTTTCATACTTGTCTCATGACCAGGGCTGCTGTGCACCTCAGGGCATTACTGCATTCAGTGCACCACCCCCCCCCGCCATGATATTTCATCTGGCAATCTTTGTATTTTAATTGGAGCAGTTCATTCATTTATGGTTTACTTTTATCATGTCATATTTGGATTTAAATCTACCATTTCAACTGGGTGCTTTTGATTAGTCTTACCCACCTTATGCTCCTTTTTTTATCTTTGGATTACTGCTCCCAATGTTTCTTTCCTCTGTTACTTTGGAAGTTATATACTCATTTACTATTATTTTTTACATACCCTAGTGCAGTGGTTTTCAACTACAGAGATTCCTCTCACCATAAGGGAAGCTTGGCCATGTCTGGAGGCAAGTTTGGGTGTCACAATTATGGCAGGAGAGTTTGGGGAGAGTATTTTGTCCTGGTCAGGATTCTCTAGACAAATAGAAGTAATAGGATATAATATATACAGATATGTATATATATATTCTGGAGAAGGAAATGGCAACCCACTCCAGTACCCTTGCCTGGAAAATCCCACAGACAGAGGAACCTGGTATCCTACAGTCCATGGGGTCGCAAAGAGACACGACTGAGTGACTTAACTTTCATATATATATATGTGTGTGTGTGTGTGTGTATGTTCCTATATCTATCTATCTATAGAAATACACACACACCCACACACACACACACACACATATATATATATATATATATATATATATATATATATATACACATCTCCAAGCTTACCTCAGAGAGATTACAGGCTTGGTTTCAGACCACTGCAATAAAGTGAGTCATACATTTTTTTTTGTTTCCCAGTGTAAGCTATGTTTACTCTATACTGTACTATATTAAATGTGTGATTGTACTATGTCTAAAAAAATTTCTACATACCTTGACTGAAAATTACTTTATTTCTAATAAGTGCTAACCATCATCTGGCAACACAAGTTTGCCACAAACCTTCAGTTTGTAAAACAGAGAATACCTGTGAAGAACAATAAAGTGAAGCACAATAAAACAAAGTATGCCTATATATATATATATGGAAATTTATGATAAGACATTGGCTCATGCAATTGTGGAGGCTAAGAAGTCCCACCATCTGCCGTCTACAAGCTAGAGACCTAGGAAAGCTGGTGGTGTAGTTTGAAGGCCTCAGGACCGGGAGTGAAAAGGGCAGGCAGAGATGAGTACCCCAGCTCCATCAGTCAGGAAGAGAGAGCACATCTTTCTTTCCTCCATGTTAAGATTATCGGTCTATTCATTGCCCCACCCATCCTGGGGACAACAATCTACTTTACTCTACCAATTCAAATACACATATCTTTGGAAACACTCTCGCAGACATACCTAGAAATGATGCTCAACCAGATATCTGGGAATCCCATGATCCAATCACTTTGACACATAAAATTAATGATCACAGATTGCTAATTCTAGTTAGTAGAATTCAGAATCATTGATGAACAGTCTGCAGTATGCAGAACAGTCTCCCACAGCTAAGAACATACGATCCCAAATGACACAGGCTAAGGTTGAGAAACCTTGCCCCAGTGATGACAGCTTTCATCCTTGACTTATCAAAACCCAATGTCAGTTTGGTAACTCTATCTGCTTTCTAGAAAGTGCAATAGAATACCTTTGTCCAGCTTCAGCTCATTTACTGTTGGTTGGGCATTCTCTCTACATTTTAAATGCCATGAAATATCTTTGTTGTTATCTGACATAGCCAGTTCTTCATTTAGCTTTGCCCCAGCACTCTTCTTTCCTTCCTGCATCTCTGACCTTCCATCTGGAATCCTTTTCCTTCTACCTAAACAATTTCCATTTCTATTTCTTATAATGTAGATCTGCTAGTGAGTTCTCCCAGCTTTTGTTTGTCTGAAAATGTCTTTATTGCATTTTGTTTTTGCTTTTCTGATATTAGTATATTTATCAATGTCTACATAGAGAAAACTCTGCTCCCCAAGAATAAAAGAAAGCATTCTTGTATCACAACCACAGTACCATTATCACATATAAGACATTAACAATGATTTAATGATATCTAAAATAGAGCTAATATTCAAATTTCCATGGGCTTGCCTTGCAGCTCAGTTGGTAAAGAATCCACCTGCAGTGCAGGAGACCTGGGTTCGATCCCTGGGTTGGGAAGATCCTCTGGAGAAGGGAAAGGCTACCACTCCAGTATTCTGGCCTGGAGAATTCCATGGATTGTATAGTCCATGGGGTCGCAAAGAGTCAGACACGACTGAGTAACTTTCACTACACTATTATTATCAAATTTCCATAGTTGCCCCCAAGATGGTTGCATCCTTTTATAATGATTCATCTGGTTATTTTGTCTCTTCAGTCTTTTTCAGTCTAGAATTCTGTTTATTTATTTTTAAAATTATTGTTATTTCTTTTGGTCTTTCACGACAGTGTCATTTTAGAAGAATCAGGCCATATGTCTGGTAGAGCATCGCTCATGCTGGATTTTTCTGATTATTTCTTCATGATTTAATGCAGATTCAATATTTTGTCAAGGATATTACATGTGAGCCATATGTACTTATTGTCACATATCACAAGGCACGTAGTGTCAGGCTGTCCTACTAGTGAAGGTCACTTAGTGAAGGTGGTGACTTCCAGGTATCTTTCATGTAAAGGTTTTTCTTTGGTAGAAGTAGGCTATAAGAAACAAATGCATATCTCCCATTGTAATCAGTAAGATGTATTCTTCTTTGGGACTGTGACATATCACCATCCCTAGCAGCCTTTACCCAGATATTTAGCATCCTATGATGACTTTGCCTCTCTCACTTATTGCACTGGAGATTGCAAATGATTTTCTAATTTTAGAATCCCTCTATATCAATTCATTGGCCTTCTACTGAGAGGAAGAGTATTGAACACTATCTTGCTGTTTGGAAAAGAAAGAAATTCCAAGCTCACATTGTACTTTCTCTGTCCAGATCTGTGATTAACAATTTTCAAAGCATCCCTGGTTTCCTTTAGTGGGAAATGGTACCTAGAAACCAAAATCTGGGCTGTAGGTGTGCTCTTCACTAACTGGTTGCTATTGCTTCTAACTCCTTTCAGGGGAAATAGTCAGGATATATACATATTTTTTCTCAAAACTCTAAGTCATACTGGTAAGCTCCAGTTCAGTAGAACATTGATTTCCCGCTTACATTTCCCTCCTCCCACAAAGAAAACCCGTTTGCAGAAACGTATTTGTACAATTTCCTAATTTTGTTATGCACAAAATGCTTTCAGATTATACACTAAAACCACCACCACCTACAAACCTCCTAAATAAAGGTTGATATTCCTTTGGAAAAAAAAAAACTTAAATATATATATATATATATATTTAAATTACATCTGTATAGGAATGGATGATTAGAGTACTGTGTTCAAAAGTTGCTTAACATTTTTCTTTTCATGGTTATGTTATCAATATTATCAATTGAAGTTACAGTTTAGTTAATTTATTTCTGTGTATATGTATTTGCAGGCTTCTCTGGTGACTAAATGGTAAAGAATCCTCCTGCCAATGCAGGAGATTCGGGTTTGATCCCTGGGTCAGGACAATCCCCTGCAGAAGGGTGGCAGCCCATTCTAGTATTCTTGCCTGGGAAATCCCATGGACAGAGGCGCTTGGCAGCCTACAGTCCATGGGGTCACAAAAGAGTCAGTCATGACTTAGCAATTGAACAACAACAAAACCACAAATGTATGTTTTCACATTTGATTGTATCCTTTTGATACTATTTTATTTTGCATACATAAAATATTTACAAAATACAAAAATGTGGTTCAATATTCAAAGTTGTTGTTCAAAATTCAAAACTAAGTTTCAAAATTCAAATCTATGTAAAAAGATATTCTCAGGGAAGTCTCACTTGCATGAATATTACCCCATCCCACTCCTACTCATTTCCAGAGGAAAATTTTTCATTAGTATTTGGTATATCATTCTGTACTTCTTGCTGCAAAAATGAGTATATATGTAAGTATGCATATACATGCATGTTATTACATTCATTTACATATCATTACTAAATTAACATATACATATTATTTCACAATCTTTTAAAAATAAAAGATATCATATTCTCTATATGTCTTATTCCTTGCACTTAATAAAACATTCAGAGAAATATCACAATATCACTATATTTTCTTTCATTTTTTAAAATTTTATTTTATTTATTTTTTAATTCTTCTTATTATTTTTTTTTACTTTACAATATTGTATTGGATTTGCCATGCATCAACATGCATCTGCCACGGGCGTACATGTCCCCCCTCCCACCTTCCTCCCCATACCATCCCTCTGGGTCATCCCAGTGCACCAGCCCCAAATTCCTGTATCCTGCATCGAACCTGGACCGGCGATTCGTTTCTTATATGATATTCAGTCAGATCAGTTCAGTCGCTCAGTCATGTCCGACTTTTTGCGACCCCATGAATCGCAGCACGCCAGGCCTCCCTGTCCATCACCAACTCCCAGAGTTCACTGAGACTCATGTCCATCGAGTCAGTGATGCCATCCAGCCATCTCATCCTCTGATGTCCCCTTCTCCTCTTGCCCCCAATCCCTCCCAGCATCAGAGTCTTTTCCAGTGAGTCAACTCTTCGCACGAGGTGGCCAAAGTACTGGAGTTTCAGCTTTAGCATCATTCCTTCCAAAGAAATCCCAGGGCTGATCTCCTTCAGAATGGACTGGTTGGATCTCCTTGCAGTCCAAGGGACTCTCAAGGGTCTTCTCTAACACCACAGTTCAAAAGCATCAATTCTTCGGCACTCAGCCTTCTTCACAGTCCAACTCTCACATCCATACATGACCACAGGAAAACCATAGCCTTGACTAGAAGGACCTTTTTGGGCAAAGTAATGTCTCTGCTTTTGAATATGCTATCTCCAGGTTGGTCATAACTTTGCTTCCAAGGAGCAAGCATCTTTTAATTTCATGGCTGCAGTCACCATCTGCAGTGATTTTGGAGCCCCCAAAAATAAAGTCTGACACTGTTTCCACTGTTTCCCCATCTATTTCCCATGAAGTGATGGGACTGGATGCCATGATCTTCGTTTTCTGAATATTGAGCTTTAAGCCAACTTTTTCACTCTCCACTTTCACTTTCATCAAGAGGCTTTTGACTTCCTCTTCACTTTCTGCCATAAGGGTGGTGTCATCTGCATATCTGAGGTTATTGATATTTCTCCTGGCAATCTTGTTTCCAGCTTGTGTTTCTTCCAGTCCAGCATTTCTCATGATGTACTCTGCATATAAGTTAAATAAGCAGGGTGACAATATACAGCCTTGACGAACTCCTTTTCCTATTTGGAACCAGTCTGTTGTTCCATGTCCAGTTCTAACTGTTGCTTCCTGACCTGCATACAGATTTCTCAAGAGGCGGATCAGGTGGTCTGGTGTTCCCATCTCTTTCAGAATTTTCCACAGTTTATTGTGATCCACACAGTCAAAGGCTTTGGCATAGTCAATAAAGCAGAAATAGATGTTTTTCTGGAGCTCTCTTGCTTTTTCCATGATTCAGCGGATGTTGGCAATTTGATCTCTGGTTCCTCTGCCTTTTATAAAATCAGCTTGAACATCAGGAATTTCACGGTTTACGTATTGCTGAAGCCTGGCTTGGAGAATTTTGAGCATTACTTAACTAGCCTGTGAGATGAGTGCAATTGTGCAGTAGTTTGAGCATTCTTTGGCATTGCCTTTCTTTGGGATTGGAATGAAAACAGACCTTTTCCAGTCCTGTGGCCACTGCTGAGTTTTCCAAATTTGCTGGAATATTGAGTGCAGCACTTTCATAGCATCATCTTTCAGGATTTGAAATAGCTCCACTGGAATTCCATCACCTCCACTAGCTTTGTTCGTAGTGATGCTTTCTAAGGCCCACTTGACTTCACATTCCAGGAGGTCTGGCTCTAGGTCAGTGATCACATCATCATGATTATCTGGGTCGTGAAGATCTTTTTTTGTACAGTTCTTCTGTGTATTCTTGCCACCTCTTCTTAATATCTTCTGCTTTTGTTAGGTCCATACCATTTCTGTCCTTTATCAAGCCCATCTTTGCATGAAATATTCCCTTGGTATCTGTAATTTTCTTGAAGAGATCTCTAGTGTCTCCCATTCTGTTGTTTTCCTCTATTTCTTTGCATTGATCGCTGAGGAAGGCTTTCTTATCTCTTCTTGCTATTCTTTGGAACTCTGCATTCAGATGCTTATATCTTTCCTTTTCTCCTTTGCTTTTCACTTCTCTTCTTTTCACAGCTATTTATAAGGCCTCCCCAGACAGCCATTTTGCTTTTTTACATTTTTTTTCCATGGGGATGGTCTTGATCCCTGTCTCCTATACAATGTCACGAACCTCATTCCATAGTTCATCAGGCACTCTATCTATCAGATCTAGGCCCTTGAATCTATTTCTCACTTCCACTGTATAATCATAAGGGATTTGATTTAGGTCATACCTGAATGGTCTAGTGGTTTTCCCTACTTTCTTCAATTTTAGTCTGAATTTGGTAATAAGGAGTTCATGATCTGAGCCACAGTCAGCTCCCGGTCTTGTTTTTGTTGACTGTATAGAGCTTCTCCATCTTTAGCTGCAAAGAACATAATCAACCTGATTTTGGTGTTGACCATCTGGTGATGTCCATGTGTAGAGTCTTCTCTTGTGTTGTTGGAAGAGGGTGTTTGCTATGACCAGTGCATTTTCTTGGCAAAATTTTATTAGTCTTTGCCCTGCTTCATTCCATATTCCAAGGCCAAATTTGCCTGTTACTTCAGGTGTTTCTTGACTTCCTACTTTTGCATTCCAGTCCCCTATAATGAAAAGGACATCTTTTTTGGGTGTTAGTTCTAAAAGGTCTTGTAGGTCTTTATAGAACCGTTCAACTTCAGTTTCTTCAGCATTACTGGTTGGGGCATAGACTTGGATTACTGTGATATTGAATGGTTTGCCTTGGAAACGAACAGAGATCATTCTGTCGTTTTTGAGATTGCATCCAAGTACTGCATTACAGACTCTTTTGTTGACCATGATGGCTACTCCATTTCTTCTGAGGGATTCCTGTCTGCAGCAGTAGGTACAATGATTCCTGTCTGCAGTAGTAGATACAATGGTCATCTGAGTTAAATTCACCCATTCCAGTCCATTTGAGTTCACTGATGCCTAGAATGTCGACATTCACTCTTGCCATCTCTTGTTTGACCACTTCCAATTTGCCTTGATTCATGGACCTGACATTCCAGGTTCCTATGCAATATTGCTCTTTACAGCATCGGACCTTGCTTCTATCACCAGTCACATCCACAGCTGGGTATTCTTTTTGCTTTGGCTCCATCCCTTCATTCTTTCTGGAGTGATTTCTCCATTGATCTCCAGTAGCATATTGGGCACCTACTGATCTGGGGAGTTCCTCTTTCAGTATCCTATCATTTTGCCTTTTCATACTGTTCATGGGGTTCTCAAGGCAAGAATACTGAAGTGGTTTGCCATTCCCTTCTCCAGTGGACCACACTCTGTCAGATCTCTCCACCATGACCCGCCTGTCTTGGGTTGCCCCACAGGCATGGCTTAGTTTCATTGAGTTAGACAAGGCTGTGGTCCTAGTGTGATTAGATTGACTAGTTTCCTGTGAGTATGGTATTATATATGTTTTAACACCATTCCCCCACAGAGTCCCCCCTTCCCTCTCCCACAGAGTCCAAAAGACTGTTCTATACATCTATGTCTCTTTTGCTGTCTCACATACAGGGTTGTCACATACATCTTTCTAAATTCCATATATATGTGTTAGTAGCATATTCAAAAGCAGAGACATTACTTTGCCAACAAAGGTTCGTCTAGTCAAGGCTATGGTTTTCCCTGTGGTCATGTATGGATGTGAGAGTTGGACTGTGAAGAAAGCTGAGTGCCAAAGAATTCATGCTTTTGAACTGTGGTGCTGGAGAAGACTCTTGAGAGTCCCTTGGACTGCAAGGAGATCCAACCAGTCCATTCTGAAGGAGATTAGCCCCAGGATTTCTTTGGAAGGAATGATGCTAAACCTGAAACTCCAGTACTTTGGCCACCTCATGCAAAGGGTTGACTCATTGGAAAAGACTCTGATGCTTGGAGGGATTGGGGGCAGGAAGAGAAGGGGACAACAGAGGATGAGATTGCTGGATGGCATCACTCACTCGATGGACGTGAGTCTGAGTGAACTCCGGGAGTTGGTGATGGACAGGGAGGCCTGGCGTGCTGTGATTCATGGGGTCGCAAAGAGTCGGACACGACTGAGTGACTGAACTGAACTGATACTGTATTGGTGTTTTTCTTTCTGGCTTATTTCACTGTGTTTAATAGGCTCCAGTTTCATCCACCTCATTAGAACTGATTCAAGTGTATTCTTTTTAATGGCTGAGTAATATTCCATTGTGTATATATACTACAGCTTTCTTATCCATTCACCTGCTGATGGACATCTACGTTGCTTCCATGTCCTGGCTATTATAAACAGTGCTGAGATGAACATTTGGGTACATGTGTCTCTTTCAATTCTGGTTTCCTCAGTGTGTATGCCTAAATCAAACAAAGATGAATAGTTTTGATGATAAAAGGCACACTTCACAAAGAAGATAGACATCATAAACCATCAGACACCTAACAACAAAGAAACAAAGATGCATAAAGCAAAAACAGAAGAAATATAAGGGAAAAGAAAAAATGTATAGTCATAGTGAGACATATTAATTTTTCTCTGAGAATATTTTATCAAGTGCAGAAAAAATAAGAATAGGAGCACCTTGAATGATGCTATTAATAATTTAAATAAAATAGATTTATATTTATATTAATTTTTACTAATCTTATATCCTACATAAATATATTTTAAATTTTGTTATCTGATACACTGTTATTAGATGTTCAAAGGACATTTAGAAAAACTGGCAAAAAGTTGAATGTTACTAAATTTCAGAAAGTAGAATTATGTTTTATTGTGATTCAGTTGTATATATACATATATATTATTTTTGAAATTATTTTCCATTATAGATTATTATAAGATATTGATTATAATTCTGTGTGCTATACAGTAAAGTATTAATCTTTGATGCATGCCTATTTTTTTAAATTGGAAATCTAGCATTCTATTCATACTAAGTCAAACAAGTGAAATAAAAATATCATAAGTATTTTAGTTAGGAAAAATTCATAAGTATTCTAAAATATATATATTATGCATATTATTTATGTATGTATATAAAAGCTTTTCTACTATGCTTGATAAAGACTTGAGAAAGAATATCAGAACAAAAAAGAAGAGATGGAAAAATAGGAAAACATGAATGAAATGGGAGCACTGAATAAGAAATAAAAAAAATGAAATAAACTAGATAAAAGTGAAAGATCCACATATAGTCCAGTTGTTTTTAAACATGGCTGTTCATTAGAAACTTATCAGGAGCTCTGGCAATAAAAGGAAGTAATACCTGGGCATTTGCATTTATCAAAGTATTCCAAGATAATTCTGATATGCATTTGGATTTTAAAAAGTGATTACAGGTTTTCCTGTTTGAATGGTGGTTTTGATGATATATAATGCTATTATTTTCCAGTTAACCAATCATGATACAATGGTATTAAGTGAGTAATAGTTACAAAATCACCATAGCAAAAGATGTTTATCAGTTTTCACAATCAATAGCCAGGCAAAAAATAAAAGATGGTTATACTTGCAAGCCATAATGGGAACATGATTAACTTAACAATATAAAATAGTCACATACAATTTGAGGGGGGCTGCAGTCAAGCAGCATTATGTGGTAAGTGGAAGTACATACATGTACAAGTTTCATCCACCTGGCCAGTCTATGTCCTTTGGTTGGTGCATTTAATCCATTTACATTTAAGGTAATTATCAATATGTATGATCCTATTATCATTTTCTTAATTTTATTACGAAAAATTTATTTTCAAAATAAACTTTGGGTTTATTTTCTGTAGGTAAGTCTTTTCCTTCTCCTGTGTTTTCCGTCTAGAGAAGTTTCTTAAGCATTTGTTGTAAAGCTGTTTTGGTGGAGCTGGCTTCTCTTAACTTTTTCTTGTCTGGAAAGCTTTTGATTTCTCCATCAAATCTGAAGGAGAGTCTTGCTGGGTACAGTATTCTTGGTTATAGATTCTTCCCTTTCATCACTTTAAATATATCATGCCATTCCCTTCTGGCTTGCAGAGTTTCTGTTGAGAAATTAGCTGATAGCCTGACGGGAGTTCCCTTGTATTTTATTTATCATTTTTCCCATGTTGCTTTCAATATTTTATCTCAGTCTCTAATTTTTGTCAGTGTGATTAATATGTGTTCCTCCTTGGGTTTATCCTTCCTGGGACTCTCTGTGATTCCTGAGCTTGGTTGACTATCTTCTTTCTCATGTTTGGGAGGTTTCCAGCTATTATCTCTTCAAATATTTTCTCAGGTCCTTACTCTGTCTGTTTGCCTGCTGGGACCCCTTTAATGTGAATGTTGGTACATTCAATGTTGTCCCAGAGGTCTCTTAGGCTGTCTTCATTTTTTTTTTCATTCTTGTTTTCTATGTTTTGTTCTGTGGCAGTGATTTCCACCATTCTGTCCTCCAGGTCATTTATCCATTCTTCTGCCTCAGTTATTCTGATACTGATTACTTCTGGTGTATTCATCTCTGTTTGTTTGTTCTTTAGTTCTTCTAGGTCTTCTGTAAACTGTTTTTGCATCTTCTCAGTCTCTGTCTCCATTCGTTTCCTGAGATCCTGGATCATCTTCACTATCATTATTCTGAATTCTTTTTCTGAAAGTTTGCCTATCTCCACTTCATTTAGTTATCTTTCTGGGATTTTATCTTGTCTCTTCATTTGGGATATAACTTTCTGCTTGTGCTTGCTGATTAAATAACTAGCTGTAATGTGGTTTTTAGCCGCTGAGACTGTGCTTCTTCTTGCTTCTTTTGTCTGCCCTCTGATGGATGAGGTGAAGAGGCTTATGCAAGTTTCCTGATGGGAGGGACTGGTGGTGGGGAAAGCTGGGTCTTGCTTTGGTGGGCAGGAACTTGCTCAGCAGCTCAGTAAAACTTTAACCCGATTATCTGCTGATGAGTGAAGTTGGACCCCTTCCCTGGTATTTTTATGGCCTGAGGTGACCTGTACCTCTATGGTTGGGTTAATGGTGACCTCCAAGAGAGATTACGTCAAGGGAGACATTCCCAGACTGCTGCTGCCAGTGCCACTGTCCCTGTGCTGAACTCCTCCTGACCCATGCCTCCACAGAAAACCGTCCAACACCAGCAGGTAACTTTGGTTCAGTCTCCTGTGGAGTCACTGCTCCTTTCCTTTGAGTCTTATTACTTGCAAGGTTTTGTTTGTGCCCTCCGAGACTGGAGTCTCTGTTTCCCCCAGACCTGTGGAAGTCTTGTAATCAAACCCCACTGGCCTTCAAGGTCAGATTCCCTGGGGATTCCCAGTCCTTTGGTTGGGTCCCCAGGCTGGGAAGCCTGAGGTGGGTTCTGAACCTCACAACAGTGGGAGAATTTCTTTGGTATTATTGTTCTCCAGTTTGTGGGTCACCCATTTGGAGGGTATGGGATTTGATTTTATCGTGATTGTGCCCCTCCTACCATCTCGCTACAACTTTTTCTTTATCTTTGGACATAGGCTATCTTTTTTTGGTGGGTTCCAGTGTCCTGCTATTGATGGTTGTTCAACAACTAGTTGTGATTTTGTTGCTCTTGCAGGAGGAGCTAAGTGCACGTCCTTCTACTCTGCCATCTTGAACTCGAAGGCTTATTCTTTCTCAAAGCCAAACATCCTAATGTGTAGATATACCAAAGTTTATTTAAATAGTCTTATATGGATGAGCAGTCAAGGTGATATTACTTTCTATTACTTTAGGAAAAACTCCTAACATTTGGGCTGCATCACACTTAAAAGTGGGCATTTTTTCCCCTACTTTTATCATATATTATCCCATGTAAATGCTAAAAACCTTGTTCAGATCCTGGCAAGGGGGGTGAGTATTGGAATTTTATTGTCATTATTATAAATTTATATACTAACTTGGCAAGATAACATCTTTATGATGCTATTTTTTTTTCTGTACAAGAACAAATTTGTATTTCCCTCTGTTCAGGTATACTTTTCAGTCTTTCAAAGTGTTTCTAAGTTTTTTTCATGTAAGTCTTGTACATTCATTATTGCATTTATTTATATGAATTTATCTTTTAACAGAGTTTTTATCTTTACATCAAATTGATTGCTATTTGTATATATATATATAGGCAAATTTTACACTAATTTTAGATCCTTATGCCTTCCTGAATTTTGTGTATTTGTGTATCTCTCTGTGTGTATGTAGATCTTGGTATTGACTTACTGGGGGTTTCCAGGTGAGTTGTTATACCATATACACGTAGAGTAACTTTTACTTTTTTCCAGTCCTCATGCTTCTTATAGCTCTGAAAGTATTAACCAATCAAATCAGACAAGATTTTTTAAAGTATTAAACAGTAGCTGTAGTGAAGATGATGAGATTGCTGTTTTCTTCTGAACCTTAGTAGAAATACTCCTATTGTTTATCCATGAGATGAAATTCCACATTTTAGACTGAAGTGTAAATATTTTATCATTAAAAAAGTATCCATAAATTCTGATTCTATTGAGTGTTTTCATGAAGAATGAATTTTGGCTTTTGTTGAAGACCTCTCTAGCATTTAAGGAGATAATCACATGCTCTATTAATGTTATTAATTATGTTAATGATTTTCTAATATTAAGCCATCTTTGAAATCCTAAGTAAGTACCACTCAGTATAATGTATTATTTTTATCTTTTTTGAATGATTATGATAATTTCAAACTTTCAGGATACTTAAGAATACTGCAATGGAGTTTCTTTCCTCAGACTCACAAATTGTTAGCAGTTTGCCATATTTGCAAGAGTGTATTTCCTTGAAAAAAGGTTATTTTATTACATAAGTGTCCCATAAAAGTCAGGAAACTTAGCATTGATATGATACCAATATTTAATTATAACCTAAAATTTCATTTTACCTTCTGTCCCCATAATGTTCTTCTTCAGTCCAGTATCTAATCCAGGACTACCATCTAGAATTTAGCTGGGTTTCAGTTTATTTTAACCTGGAACATTTGCTATTCTTTACTGTCTTTCATGACATTGGTATTTTTGAAGAGAAACAGGAAAATTGTTTTTCAAAATGTCCCTCAATTTGTTGGATGTTTTATAATGATCAGGTTTAGGTTATGTGTTTTGGGCTGGACTTCTACAGCAGTAACTTTGTTATTTTCAGTGCGTCATGTCAGTAGGCACCTGGTGTCAATTTGTTATATTACTTTGTTGGATTTTTGGCTATACCTCTTTGATCGCTTTGCTATTTGCCCCAGGGATTATGGTATGCATTTTTAACTGTTTTGTATTAACTTTTTTCACCAGATTCCTCCACTGTAATATTACTATGTTTCCTTTTGTAATTACTAAATCGTTTCCTGAAATGAATTTTGGTTGATTTGCTTTAGACTTTTGTCTTAGTCGATTTAAACCACTATAACAAAAATACCATAAACTGGGTGGCTTATAAACAGCAAACATTTATTCTCACAGTTTTGGGGGCTGTAACGTGCAAGATTACAATGGTAGATGATTTGGTGAGTGGCAGGGGCCTGTTTCCTTTTTGATGACTGTGTTCTCACTGGAACCTCACAGGGTGGAAGACACAAGTTAGCTCTCTGGAATCTTTCAAGGATGAAAAGAAAGTGAAAGTCATTCAGTGTCCGACTCTTTGTGACCCCATGGACTATACAATCCATGGAATTCTCTAGGCTAGAACACTGGAGTGGGTAGCCTTTCCCTTCTCCACGGGATCTTCCCAACTCAGGGATCGAACTCAGGTCTCCAACATTACAGGTGAATTCTTTACCAGCTGAGCCACAAGGGGAGGCCAAGAATTCTAGAGCTCGTAGTCCATCCCTTCTCAAATGGATCTTCCCGACCCAGGAACTCATCGGGGTCTCCTGCATTGCAGGCGGATTCTTTACCAACTGAACTACCAGGGAAGTGCAACTAATCCCAGTAGTGAGAGTTTCACCTTCAGGACATAAGCAGCTCCCAAAGTCCAACAGAGCCGTTCATTCTGCTACAGTGTCTAAAATCTGCCTGCTCTCCCAAGAAATTTCAGTTATGGTTATAGTGCATTGAACCAGTTATGGTTCAGTGATCCCATCAATTATCTTATCTAAAATAGTGATTACATTGTTTTTTCTAATTGTGCTTTTCTAACTTGATCATTTGTTTAAGATTTATTCTTCACAGAAGAACATTATTATGAATTTTTATTTTTAATTCTTGGTAATATAACCGAGCTCCATCATAATTTTTATGCTAAATTTGCTCTGTTTGTGGAGCATGAGAACCCCTGTAAGCTTATTTTAGTATTATTTTGACATATCCTTATCCTTTTTTCGAGTACTTTCATTATTTTTAAGTATTTGTATACTATATATTTTCCCACCTTTTTAACTTTCAATTTTTCTGTGTCTTTATATTTAATGTGTGTTTGTTATAGATAACATATCATTTGATGCTGTTTTTTAAAAAATTCATTCTGATGATCTCTTTTAATTGGAGTGCTTAGTCCTTTATACTTTATCTAATTATTTAACAGATGAATTATAAATTACATAATTTTAATTGTATAGTTGCTGCTGCTGCTGCTAAGTCGCTTCAGTTGTGTCCAACTCTGTGCGACCCCATAGATGGCAGCCCACTAGGCTCCCCCGTCCCTGGGATTCTCCAGGCAAGAATACTGGAGAGGGTTGCCATTTCCTTCTCCAATGCATGAAAGTGAAAAGTGAAAGTGAAGTCACTCGGTCGTGTCCAACTCTTCATGACCCCATGGACTGCAGCCTACCAGGTAGTCTCCTCCGCCCATGGGATTTTCCAGGCAAGAGTACTATAATTTAATTAAAATAATTATACATTAATTAAAATTAATTATAATTTATATAAATTATGTAATTATAAAACTTGTATCTTCTATTTCACTATTTGTTTTTGTGTTTTCCTTTTTGATTTTTATTTTTTGGTCTTCTTTTCTTATCTTCTCTTGATTTAGGTAAACATATTTTATGGGTTTTTCTATGTTTATTAGATTATTAGTTATACCAATGTGATTTTTTTTTTACTATTTGATTTAGAGATGGAAACATTCATCTTTAATTTTTCACAGTAAATTGAAAGTTAGAATTGTTTCTCATGCTCTGTTCCCCACTCTGTCCTATAGACTATGCTTGCCATATATGATATTTGAACTATATATATGGTTTTTCAATTAAAATGAGTATCTTCCATTTCCTACATGTTTACCAGTAATGGGACCCTTCATTCCTTTCTGAAAATCTAAATTTCAATCTCATATTCTTTACTTGAAAATTTCTTCTCAAGTTTCTCTTGTCTACTAGAAATGCATTTTATTAGTTTTAATTTATCTGAAAATGTCTTTGTTTTACCTTTTTCACTGGATAAAGAATTTTGTATTGATAACTTTTTAGTTCTTTCAGTTCTTTAGAGATGCCATTCCACTGTCTTCTGATTCCCAGTGCTTCTGACGATGTCAGTAGTTGCTAAGGTTGTTGCCCCCTTTAATGTAATGTACTCTAGCTGCTTTCAAGGTTTCTTCTTTATTTTATAGTTTCAGTAGTTTGCATACGGTGGGCCTAGGTGAAATTTTCTTTGTATTGCTTTTACTTGAAGTTTGCTGAGTTTTCAAGTCCTCAAATCTTTCACCAAATTCAGAAAGACTGGGGACATTATTTCCTCATATATATTTTTGTCACATTCTGACTCTCCTCATTCTTGTATTCCAATTATATGTGTGTTAGATCATTTTGTATTGTTACACAGATCTTTTAGCGTCTGTTCTTATTTTTAGTTCTTATTTTTATTCTCCCTTTATTGATGAGAAAATTGGTGCAATAGGAGCTACTCCAACATTACCAGCAGAATTCTCCTGGGGGGGTCGAGGGGGAATGTATGTTTTTAATGCATTTCATTTTTATTCTTGAAGGATACTTTGAGGGGCATAGAATTCTTATTTAACATACAATTTCTTTCAGCATAAAAAAAAGTATTATTTTATTTTTTTCTCACTCTTTATTTTCTATTTAGGAGTAAGTTTTCAATCTTATTATGGTTTTTCTGACAACAATCTCTTGCTTTAACTATTTTATAAAGGATTTTTTCTTTGGTTTATTCTTTAGCTTTATTATTGTAGCATAATTATGTGTTTCTCTCTTTTTTAAAATTCTCTTTGACATTTGTTCAGCTTCTTGACTCTGTACTTGATATCTTTCATCAGTTTTAGAAAATTCTCAAGCACTGCTTCTTCAAATTTCTTTGCATCATTCTCTTTCACCTCTCCTTTTGTAATTCCAATTAAATGTATGTTAGACTTCTCATGGGATCATCTTTGGCTCTTATTTCCTTTCTATTTTTTTTTTCCTATCATTATAAGATAGGATACCATAGGTCATATTTTTGTATATTTCGTTTGATACATCCTCCATTATACTAACTTTTTCTTAGCAGATTGCAATTTGTTGAAAAACTTACATAACAGGTTCTTAATTTCAGTTGCATTTATTGTTCTATAATATCTTTTTTTATTCTGCTATAACAATTTTTCAGAATTCTACTCTGTAAAAATTTCAGATCTTATATTTTTCTCTTTGTATGTAGACGTTATAATTATTTCGCAAAATTATTTTAAAGGCTGGGTCTTCCATTTTCATTATTTGGAGCCATAGGGATCTGTTTCTACTGTCTTATTTGTTAGTTTCCTTTCATCTTGTTTTCTCAAGCAATAAAACGCAGTCTCCTCTCTTTCCTGTGCTAGGTACCATACTGAATAATATACATGACCACATTGATATTTATTTCAATTGTCACCTCTATTTTGCAAATGAGATGGTCAAAGACATCAGATAACTTCCCAAAGCCACACTTAATATAAGTAGATCTCCTGGAATTCAGACCCACATCTATCTGCCTTTAAAGCTAAATCCTGGGTTTTTACCCCATGGCTACTTAGGAACGATTGAGCTGGTGAGACCCTGTTGTCCCCAAACCAAACCGAACAATTGACGAGGATGGATATAGTGGTCAATTCCAGTGGAATCTTCCTTCTCAAATTTCCTTTGCACACTGAATCTGTAGCACTGCACTGACAGTGAACAGTTTTTGGTCTATGACCTGGAGCTGGACAGCTGGCTCCCTTAGTGATGAGTGTAAAATAGAAGAAGCAGCAGTTTTATGATCATTTTAGGGAGGCTTCTCTGAGATTTAGAGCTGAGCAGTGGTGAGGTGCCTATCACCTTCTGCCAAGGCAGAAGGCAGCCAGGAATAGCTAACATAATAGACCCCAGGGCTTGCTTTACTGCTATACATTCCAAATCCTCTCTATCTGGGTGCTTAAACACACACACACACACACACACACACACACAATAATATATAACATTTATTGAATACTGTATAATCCACATGATTCTAGATCTTCACATTTATTAATGTATTTAGTCTTATACCAATGCTATGAGGTAAATTGTGTTATTGTTGACATTTTACAGATGAAAAATTACATAAAGGTTATGTATCTCTTCTAAAATGGTTCAGCTATTCAGAGTTATGCACAAGACCCATTCAGACAGTCTCATTGTAGAATCCATAGTCTGAAACACTAGTTAACTGTTTTGCTGGTAGCCTTTTGTGTTGGTAGCCTTTTGATGAGCGGAAAAGTATACAATGACCTAGAAATAAAACATAGGATGTGAATAGGAGATCTGACAGAGGTCAGGTTCTGGCTCAGTTGAGACTCAGGGGCCAGAAGCTGCAGAATAGTCAGTGGCAAGCCCTAGGGGTTGACTATGGAGGTGAGTGTACAGTGATAGCAGATTACACCCCAGCACAAAGAGAAACATTAAAATGGCCAGCACTAACGTCCACGGCTACCAATAAAATGTGTGTCTATTCTAAGCTGCTTATACTACAGATTTTAAATACACCATTTAATAGAAATTAATACTTTTACTCAGAATCTCTTATGCAACAATTCTTCCATATGTAGAAAAATGTGTCAGAAGAGATTCAACTGTTTTATTTGTAAAGTATCTCAGGGTCTGGGCAATTTTTACCCTTATAAAAGATGCTATTTTATTATTGATTCATTATTTTCCCCTTAATTTCCTGTTAGTTTTCTCTCTTTGTATATTTCCTGTAGCAGGCTCGCCCCATATCTTGGGTTCCTTTCAGATGATAATTGTCACTCAGTTCTTAATTACATGGGGTGGTGGTTCTGGGATCAAGGAGCCTAGTTCAACAGCTGAGTAATGGCAAAAATGTCCTGTGTGTGAGTTGAAGTTCCTGTTGTAAGCTGAGAGCACAGACTGGGCCGAGTTGGGGCCAACAGCCTCATGGGTAGGGGGGGTGCCAAAGGTTGTGCCTTTGTCCAGAGCCAGCCTATGGAATCAATGGCTGGAAAGCTCAGAGAGCATCACTGCACTTGAGGCTGCCTGGCCATCTTGGCTTTATCATGGAAAGGCTTTGATGGGCCTCAGCCTGGTTGATGGCTGGCTCCCATGCTTTCGTTTCTCTGCCTCTGCTAGCTCTAGAAAATAGGAATTAACATAAAAAGTAAGCTGATTCTTATCTAAACTCTCAGGCCCCTCACTCTGCCAGACACATAGATGCCAGGTGGAGCCATTCTGGGAAATCTAGGCTGAGTGTCCTACACATTTTGGAGTCTGGTTTAAGACCTCTTCTTAGCTCTGAGTTAGGCAGACCTTTGGGTGGAGATGTGGGGGTATGGATTGTGCTGTGGATGATGAGGGAAGCCATGTGATCCTGGAGGAGGAGCACTGGGCTGTCAGTCAGGAGATTCAAGTCTTGGCTAACTTGAATCTAAGCTCCAGGACTCCTTGAATACTGAACTGTTGGAGCCCAAGGGACATCCCCTCTCTTGCCACGTGACAGCAGCAGAAAGTAGTGAAGGGCACATCCATGAGCCCCCAGCAGACTTGGACAGCACCAGACTGTGGCCATTACTTTTTTTATGGCTTTGGCCAAATCACTTGAGAGTGTTTCTATGTACAATGAAACTGCTATTGCCTGCCCTTCACCAAGGGATGGCCAACCAGGACACCATACGACAACACGTCTCTGAGCTTTTGGCATGATCCTGGCTCAGCTGCACTGGTCTCACCCACATTGTCCTAATGTAGTGCCTCCAAAATGAAAGCACATCAAGGGAGTAAGAATTCCGACTGAGTGCCAGCTGCACATCCCATTCTCTTCTTACAATTCTGAGGGGAGATGTGATCCTCATTTTCCAAATGAGAACCCTGAGAGTGGATTAGGCTATGAGTGCAATCAGGACAGGGCGGGTTATTTCCAAGTCTCATCTCTAGCACACAGTAGGGTCTCAATGGGTGTCTGTCAGGTGAAAGAAGGAACACACTGAACCCACTCAACTGAGTCGGCTGCCACCTTTCTCCTTCCTTCCTTGGATGGTGAGGGCTGTGCAACCTCATGGCTTTTGTTCTGCAGTCACTTGTCATGGGGGTGGTGGTGCCCCCTTTCTGACCTCCTGAGGTTTCACAGTCACTGGTGTGAAAGCCAATCCTTTGCTGCCTCACTATTTTTTTTTCCTGGCAGGTAGGGACTGATGCCTTTTGCCATTTATGAAAAAAAAAAATGTAAATGGCTACAAAAGCTATTTTTGTAATGTTTTTATCTATTCTGTGACTGACATCAATAACACATAACAGTTTCATTGACATTGTATCGCATCCAATGGGCCCAGTGACCTGATTCAATGTCAGTAGAAAAGCCTCGTACATCATCTCTGTGGCTGAATTGCAACAGATCCATTATTGCGCTTCAACCCCAGAAGAGCCCCAGAACCAATGCCAAGTCCATTTCAAGGGTTTGCCTCTTTTCTGAGCTTTGTTTCTCACAACTGTCTTAGTTCTCTGACCATGGACATCCCCCTGTAGCTCAATCTCTTAAAATGGTTCTCTCTGACTTTGCTTTTAGACTTGATGATTCTTGAGGGGTAGGGCAGGTCTGTTCACGAAGCACTTAGCAGGGCACGCAGTAGGAGCTCAACTTGTGAACGAGTGAGAGAAAGAGGGAGAGGGAGAGAGGATGAATGGAAATCACACCTGCCTCTCAACTACAGGATACAGTAAGAGCTTCCTGCCCAGGGGCCCACACGCCTCACAGCCCCAGATGAGCTGACACATTAAGGGCTGTTTTGCTAGGGTCCTTGGAGTAATAAAGGTTGTTAGTAGGATATAAAATAGCAAAGGCTTTAGCATATTTTTGCAGAATACAAACCTAGAGAGAGGGAATGCTCTGACCCAGACCTTAACCACAGAACCTGGAAGCTGGCCAGCTTATGGAGAAGAGAGGAGGCTAGCTGGCCAGATCCTTGGGCTGGGCACATGAAAAGGCCCCCAACCAGTGAGCCCACCCTTCGTTCTCCTCATCTTCTCAGCCATGGAAAACAGGAACGAAGACTGACTCCACAGTCTTATGTGGATTTAAGCCAGCCCTCACTAATACTGCAATATATTTGTCATTTGCTCACTGGTAAGCCTGTTTAGTAGTCAAAACTGTAGAAAATTGAATATACACTCACTGTATAAAAATGATATGCTTGGTTAGTGATAGTTTAGAAGAAATAAGTACATCTATCATAGAAGAGCAGGCTGTCAGGTCTTTATATGTAAGAAAAATATTGAACACAAATGTGATAAATGTTGGGCACCGTTTACAAAAGTTGTCCAACAAAGTTGGTTTGTAATAAGTTTTCTCCAAGCAAAGGGGGAAAATGAATGGAGAAGAAGGAGACAACGGGGACCAGAAAGCAAGAGAAAATGAAAACAGGGGTGGAGAATAAGAAAGAGGGAATGAAGAGCTCAGGGATGATCAAAGAAACAGGGACCAGAGATGCTGCCCTCGCTCTGACATCACAGTAGCCTCTGCCTGCCCGTCAATTCCCTGGCTTGGGAAAACTTGTTCCTCAGACAGAGGAGGATAAATCTGCTGCAAAAGATTCCACATCACAGGAAATCATTGATGAACACTCTCCCAAACCACCAGGAAAGGCAGCTGGGATGAATCTTGCCACGGCCCAGAGGGGAGAGGTAGGAGGACTGAGGTCAGCAATGAACTGATACTAAACTAGAGGACATGGGGTTGTATCCATAAATCAGAAAGTGCCAGGTGAGGAGGGACCCTAAGAACAATGCTGAGTGCTCCGGGGGGACCTGGAACAGTAAAGGGGCCAGACGTGTGGCGAGGGACATAAGGCAGGGACCTTGGGAGTGAGCAGGCTGTGTTAGCACTGCCCACTGGTCTGGACACTGGGACCAAGGCAGGGTCCCTGTCTCAGGGTGGCAGGGGGAGGTGGGCTCCGACATGGGAGGAGTGAGGAGGCCACTGAGGCCACAGGCATCAGGTCGAGGAGCTAATGGGACAGTGAGTGAGCTGAAAGATGGCAGAAGAGGCAGAAGGTGCATTCCTGGAGGACATGGAGAGTGACAGAGCCTTGAGACAGGAGTGGGCAGGGAGGGCTTTCAATGGGGAAGAGCCCATGGTTGATGTGGAGGGTTCTATGTCCATTTTGTTGGGACAAAGGGAGGGGTCATTGGAGGGAAGGGGCTACAGATATAAGACAGGTGGGAGGCTGTTTGGGAGCAGCTCTTGGCCTGTGGGTAGGGCTTGAAATCAAGTTCAAACTGGCTTCCCTGGGATCCAGTCAATATAGGGAGCCTCTGAGGGCTTGGAGTTGGGCAGAGTGAGGAAGGAAGCCGTGAGGAGCGGAAGGGGTGGCTTTCCCTCTCAAGAGCGTAGACAGATCACAGCACACCCCCCTGCCCTGTGGTCCTTCCTTCCAGGGTGCCTCTGCTCTGTCTGGGATCTGCACTGTGTGGAAATTCAGAAGGGCTCAGGGGAGAATGGCGACGGGTCAGTAGGTGTGGCTTAGGACAAGAGAGGAGGGTGAGGAGGTCCTCTCACACTCAGGAGGAAGGGCGACAGGGGAAGGAGTTCTATGACTTGTGTTGGTTCTTCCTTCATCTCCTAGTAGCATTTCCCCCCACACTTTAGCCAACTCTTAGATAGATAGTGCTCACTACCTCCAGGAAGTTGTTTGAAACACTTTACGGATATTATTTCATCATCACAATAACCCTAATAGTGGCAGGTACTAAACTTAGCCCCATTTTACAGGCGAGGAAACTGAGGCAGATAGGAAAGAAAGCAACATGTTTAAGTCACCCCACCAGTAAGTTGCCGGGCTGGCACTGGAATGGCACAAGTCTAAATCTTGCTGCACTGGGTCACCCTCCTCCCCCAAGCCACCTCTCAAAGAGACACCAGTCCTTCTCTGGAGAGGACCCAGGTGTTTGGAGAGAGCATTTTGACTGTTCTATCTGTTCCTTTTTGGAGCTTGCCCTCACTGGAGATGGATAGATGGTCTGAGAAAGGGAAAGAATGGGGCTGAGTTAAGGAGTGTTCCCCCATGGGAGGCAGGAAGGCCAAGCTTTCACCAGCTTCTGCAGCTTTAAACTTGACAACTCTGGATTTGCATTCACTGTTTTCAGCTTCACATTCCTCCTCATTTTCAGAGAAGCCATTGTCATGGGGCAGCAAAGATGGGCTAGTTTGGCCAGTATCCACCGTCATACTCCTAGCCAGGCGTATTCACTTCATGAAAACTGAGCATTTACTGAGTGGGTTTGTCCTTAGGACTTCTTTTGAGCCCCTGAATCCAACTATAGCTGAAACCAACACCCTTGGACTTCTGCTCCTGTGATCCAACAGTTTTTTTTTTTTTTTTCTTTTCCTTCACTTACTATACAAATGAGGAGACTGTAGGCACCCCGGGAAATGTAATGGTATATTTATAAGCACAAGCAAATGGCAGAGCCAAGACCAGAACTCAGGTCCCCTGACATTTCACCAGCCTCACAGCCAGGCCATGGTAGCTGAGCTATCACATCCCTGAGGCTACTTGTTCACTCAGTGGTTGGTCTCCATCCTTCACAGCAATCGTTTGCCTGTCCAGCCCTACAAGATACAACATAGCTACTTTATATTCAGATGAGGTCAAGACTTCCATTCTTAGGCTTGCCGAGTGCTTGTGTGTGTGCTCAGTTGCTTCAGTCATATCCAACTCTTTGCAATCCCATGGGCTGTATAGCCCACCCAGCTTCTCTGTCCATGGGATTTTCCAGGCCAGCATACTGGAGTGGGTTACCATTTCCTCCTCCAAGGGATCTTCCTGACCTAGGGATTGAACCTGCATTTCCTACATTGGCAGGCATATTCTTTACCATTGTGTGACTTGAAGCTATATAGGAATTTGGGTATGAACTTCCTAAAGGAAAATTTAGGCATCTTAGATTTTTCAGATCTGTTACCTAGCACTGGAGCTGAAGTGGTGAGACATGTGACTTAAGGCCTGGTTTTAGTTCTGCTTGATTACACAGTAGCTTGCTGTGTGATCTTGAGGAAAGGCCCTCCCTTTACTGGGCCTCCGGAGGAATAAGTGCCTTTTTATCCTTCTTTTTAGCCTCCACTCTCCTCCCCCTCAACTAACAGTGCAGCTCTTCCCTTAGATACAAACAAGAAGAGTCCCAACCTTGTACCTCATTGGCTGTGCCCCTCCCCACAAGACAAGGACCGTGGCTGAAGCCCACGCCTCCTCCTCTGGACCACACTAGCAATACTGACCTCCTGCCCAAATGACGCTGAAAGGCCAAGTTTGCATTTACCTTTTCCTTGGGTCCCAGCTGTCAAGCGCAGACTGCAAACCCCAGTTGGAGTTAGGGCCATGGTCTGCTGTTTGTGAGTAGAATAGACAGCCTGGCATGTAGGCTGGGTGTTCACTTGTGTGAATGGGAGGGCCTTAGGATGCAGGAGAGAGCAGAGTTGGAAAGGAAGTGATCTGTAAGCTGGGAAGGGGCTTTTGTGGTGGTAGGGTAGAAATGAGTGTATTCTATTTGTATAAATATCTGCTTCTTCTTCATTAACTGCATTAAAGCCATTGACTGTGTGGATCACAACCAACTGTGTGATCTTATATTCTTAAAGAGATGGGAATGTCAGATCACCTTACCTTCCTCCTGAGAAACCTGTATGCAGGTCAAGAAGCAATAGCTAGAACCAGACTAGAACCAAAATTGGGAAAGGTGTACATTAAGGCAGTATACTGTCACCCTGCTTGTTTAATTTATATGCAGAATACATCATGTGAAATGCCAGGCCGGATGAAGCACAAGCTGGAATCAAGATTTCCAGGAGACGTATCAATAATCCATATATGCAGATGATACCATCCTAATGACAGAAAGTGAGGAGGAACTAAAGAGCCTCTTGAAAATGAAGGAGGAGAGTGAAAAAGCTGGCTTAAAACTCAACGTTCAAAAAACTAAGATCATGGCATCCAGTCCCATCACTTCATGGCAAATAGACGGGGAAAAAATGGAAAGTGACAGACTTTATTTTCTGAGGCTCTGAAGTCACTGAGGACAGTGGTTGCAGCTATAAAATTAAAAGATGTTTGCTCTTTGGAAGAGAAGTTATGACAAAGCTGCTGCTGCTGCTGCTGCTAAGTCGCCTGAGTCGTGTCCGACTCTGTGCGACCCCATAGACAGCAGCCCACCAGGCTCCCCGTCCCTGGGATTCTCCAGGCAAGAACACTGGAGTGGGTTGCCATTTCCTTCTCCAATGCATGAAAGTGAACAGTGAAAGTGAAGTCGCTCAGTCATGTCTGACTCTTAGCGACCCCATGGACTGCAGCCTACCAGGCTCCTGCGTCCATGGGATTTTCCAGGTAAGAGTACTGGAGTGGGTGCCATTGCCTTCTCCATGACAAAACTAGACAACATATTAAAAAGCAGAGACATCACTTTGCCAACAAAAGTCTATATAGTCAAAGCTATGTTTTTTCCAATAGTCATGTACATACATGAGTTGGACCATAAAGAAGACTTAGCACTGATGAATTGATGCTTTCAAACTGTGGTGCTGAAGAAGACTCTTGAGAGTCCCTTGGACTGCAAGGGGATCAAACTGATCTATCTTAGAGGAAGTCAACCCTAAACGTTCATTGGAAGAATTGGTGCTGAAGCTCCAATACTTTGGCTACCTGTTATGAAGAGTTAACTCATTGAAAAAGTCCCTGAGGCTGGGAAAGATTGCGGGCAGGAGGAGAAGGGGATGACTGAGGATGAGATGGTTGGATGGTATCATCAACTCAATGGACATGAATTTGAGCAAACTGTGGAAGATAGTGAAGGACAGGGAAGCCTGGCATGTTGTAGTCCATGGGTTAGCAAAGAGTCAGACACTACTTAAGCAACTGAACAACAGCTACTTGTGTAGACAGAATTCCAAGGCATTTGGGAATTCTAAACTCAAATCTGGTCTGACAGGCTGTTATAAAGCTATATTTATCCAGGTAGGAGGATATAACATGTTTTATTTAATAGTTTATAACTTAATTTATAACATTTAAAAATAGTGTACTCATATGAGGATTCCTTTAAGTGTTAGGTAGGATTGGACCTGTGACAGAACCCTTGGGAGAAGTGTTCTGTCTCTGATTATATGTCATTTGAGGGATACAGAGAATCCAGATTTATTCCTCTTTTACAGAGAAGTAGCAAAAGAAAGCTGAGCACTGAAGAATTGATGCTTTTGAACTGTGGTGTTGGAGAAGACTCTTGAGAGTCCCTTGGACTGCAAGGAGATCCAACCAGCCCATTCTGAAGGAGATCAGCCCTGGGATTTCTTTGGAAGGAATGATGCTAAAGCTGAAACTCCAGTACTTTGGCCACCTCATTCGAAGGCTTGACTCATTGGAAAAGACTCTGATGCTGGGAGGGATTGGGGGCAAGAGGAGAAGGGGACAACAGAGGATGAGATGGCTGGATGGCATCACTGACTCGATAGACGTGAGTCTGAGTGAACTCCGGGAGTTGGTGATGGACAGGGAGGCCTGGCGTGCTGCAATTCATGGGGTCGCAAAGAGTCGGACACGACTGAGCGACTGATCCTGATCCTGAGCAAAAGATCCTTGAGGCCTTTGCACCAGAATCTTTATTTTCTTGTCCTTTCAGGGATGAAGGTCAAGTATGTGACCTAAGCTCAATCAAACACAATTTTTCTTCCTGGACATGGACTTGGGACTAAGTTAATAGATGTAGGTGATGTTCACTCCAGCAGGAGTGGATCCTGGGGCTAAGTGGTCCCTGTTTTGGCTCCCATCTTGCTGCTCAGCCTTAGACTCCAGGTTCCTTATCCCATAGCTTCTGGAAGCTGCTTGATATCTTTTCTTCAGTGTTTAATTAGGTCAGTGTATTTCTATTGCTTATGCTCAAAGATCCCTTGGGTATTTCAGACCTCAACTTTCTGTTTTGTCAATGATCTCAAAAAGTCCTTCCAGCTCTGATGTTCAGCAGCCCATGTTCTAGAAGCTGCAGAAGCTACTCAGCTTCCTCCAAATGACAAGTTCTTATTTGTAGGTGGGAGGTTTCTCAGCAAAAGATGTCCTTACAGCATGTAGATACGGTAAAACAATGAATAGGCTATAGCATTGGTCTTGGAGGAGGGGGACGCAGATGCAGCCAGGGATGTGAAATAGACAGGTGTTAAGGAATTTCTGAATTTGGTCTTTGTACGAAAGGAAACTCTATATCTAACCTTGCTTAATGAATTCTGGATGACCCTAATTCTTGCCCACAGATCAGGAGAATCCAATTTCAGCTGCATCTTTTCATTTGATGATTCAGTTCAGCCCAATCTAGCAAGTTCAGATTAGTACTATATGAATGCACTGCAGGTCACTGGATCCTTCAGTGTGGGTGTGGATTAGCATCTGCCCTCAAGGAGCTTATAGGCCATCTGCCGCTTCACCAGGCTTTCCCAAAACATCTCTTTTTTTTCTTGTTCTGTCTCCTCCTAGCAAGAAAGTATTTGCATCAAGATTTACAACACACACATTTTAAGAATTCCAAAAATGATATGTGATTTTGCAGAATTCATGCAACCAAACCTTGCACCTTTATTACATCTTCAGCTTCCCCACCCCCACCCCAACTCACAAATGTGGAGAGTGATTCAGTAGAAATCCATTTGGCCAAGGCTAGAGTCGTGTCTAAAATACTTCTCTGAACTGATGGCAGACAAAAACCTTCTCACTCTCCAGATCTGAGACTGCGTTACTGGATTGTAAAGTGGTGGTGTTTTGTGTTGTACTCCCAAGTCCTTAACATTAGGAGGTTCTGAGAGGAGACGGGGTGGGGTGACTGGCGGTGTTGGAGGGTGGGGTGTTTGGGGGCTTGACGCATTTGTGCATTTGTTCTTTCATACACAGCTCACTCTGTTCCTAGCCCCCTTTACAGATGACAAGAGGCGCTAGACAGTGGAGAGTAAGATGTGTGGTGCTGCAGGAAGAAACTTGATATGGTGTAATTACTTCACATTAAAATAGATGGAATTTGGATATGAAATCAGAGCAGACCATATCTTACATGATCCTGAGAAGGGAGACATCACCTCTCTCTGTGTGTGCATGTGCCTGAAAGAGCATTCTAGTCTCCGAAAATGGTACACGGGCCAAAAAGTCCAAATAAACACCTCATTGCGGGGAGTGGGTGAGGAGGAGGCTCTCACCATGGCAGATGAGCGTAGATGTGAATCAGAAACCACACTCATATGAGCCATCTTTTGGGTTGAACTTTTACTCAAATGTGAGGAATTACGTTTCTCTTTTCGGAACCAAACTAGAGTGATGCCAGTTCCTTTTTGGGGGCCAAGAAAAGGAACTCAATTTCTGAAGACTTTACTGAACAATTGTGCTAGACTAGGTCATGGGAGAATAGGTTACCACAAGCCCCAAGTAGCTTATTAGTTTATTTGACAGTGAGAATCAATTTTGAGAATACTGAGTATTATTACACATAGATCAACTAAGGGTGTAAAAAAATAGAAGGATCAATTACAGGTCAAAAAATTCTTTGGGAAGGTATAACTTGAATTAAGCCTTGATGAGTGGATTCAACTAGACAGAGGAGTGGAACATGTACCATCTAGCTAGGGGTACAAAGAGCATGAGAAACAGTTCAGAGGTAAGTCCTGAGATTGTATATGTGCAAATAGATGGGAGAAGAAAATGAAGGATGCTTTGGATGGTGTAAAACCAAGGGAGTTCAAATTCCAGATAGGGACTTGACTAGAATCTAAGGATTTCTTACTACCCTTATCAACCTTAAGAATCCCTGATCATAAAATATCAGGATAAAATAAAGGGCTAAGCTTCAGAGAGTGGGACGGTGCCGTGGAAGTGGTGCACATGGGATTTACTGGAGAGGGTGCCAAAAGAGTAATACTGATCTGCAACTTTTGACTGAGTTTTGTGTTTCCTTTTTGATAGCCTTTTGATCACAGCACCAGCCACGGGAGAGACAGAATAACACAGTCTTAATTTCTCTGTGACGGATTACTGAATTTTTAGAAAAGAGGATGTCACATCGAGTGTCCTGCCCACTGGACGGCTGGCTTTCTGTGAGTCTGACTTTGATTTTTATGATCTCTTTCCCAGGTGGCAGGGCACAGTTACCACTGAAATGCACCTGTTTTAGTGATTTTCTAAAATTGCCCTTAACATACATCTAAATACATGAAAGTCATTCCTGGAGGTATGGCCATTTTGAACATCCTTGGCAATTGCAGAGCCAGAGGAATATGGACCAGCTAGTCAAACCTATGGTTTTTCCGGTAGTCATGTATGGATGTAAGAGTTGGACCATAAAAAAGGCTGAACGCTGAAGAATTGACGCTTTCACACTGTGGTGCTGGAGAAGACTCTTGAGAGTCCTTTCGTGAGGAAGAAGATCGAACCAGTTGCTCTTAAAGGAAATCTACCCTGAATATTCATTGGAAGGACAGATGCAGAAGCTGAAGCTTTAATACTTAGGCCACCTGATGCAAAGAGCCAACTCATTGGAAAAGACCCTGATGCTGGGAAAGATTGAGGCAGGAGGAGAAAGGGGTGACTGAGGATGAGGTGGTTGGATGGCATCACTGACACAAGGACATGAGTTTGAGCAAACTCTGGGAGATAGTGAGGGACAGGGAAGCCTGGGGTACTGTAGTCCATGGGGTTGCAGAGTTGGACACGACTGAGTGACTGAACAATAAAATCAAGAAGGAACTGGAAATAAAGCCCAGCCTGCTGATGCCATAACCAGCCTTTGCAAGCTGAGGTAACAGCTTAGGCTCCATCACTTTTCTTTACTCCGCCTCACTGAGGTCTCTACCATGTTTGACTGATGGCAAAATGAAGGATGGAGAGACAGCAGATCTAAGGAAGGTCACTTCCTGTTCAAAAGAGCATCTGGCTAGAAGACTTTGATTTCGCTCCACCTCCACACTCATCACACATACACGACACATACACATACACATACACACAGATATTCTGCCCAAGTACTGATGGAGACAAATGGGGAAAAGGCAAAACTCACACTATCACCCAAACAGAAGGTAATACATTAACGGCAGTAGATGGAAGGAATTTTACCCAAGTGACAATGTCTTTAGAAATACAAAGAAAATTGGGACGAACACAATTATAATGATTTTTTAAAATTGATTTTATCTTTGTCAGATCAATAGGAAAAATAAGTGAGAAATTCTGAATCATAAACATCACTTTTTAGAGAATATGCCTTATATTCTGGCACCCATATAATGTTTATTAAAAGTTAATCTTATTAATCAACAAAAAAACACTAATACCTGCTTAAAAATTAGAAGTTTATGTTTCATACTTAACCAAAATATAAAGGAATAATTAATAACATTTAGTAAAAATAACAATTGTCAAAAAATTAAATCATACTCTTCAATGTTAACTTAAAAGAGTTAAAATTTAATTTATATTTATATAAAAATAACAATGAAAAATCTATATATCAGGTATTAAAAATGATCAGTTTGAGATAACATTTTTAAACATTGCATATTTTCATTTTTGACAAAAATTTTGATGAATTGAACTTTAACTCAAAGACTTTAGAAATAAAGCAATAAAAGAGTCACAGAAAAAGTGGAATCAGTTAAGACCAGAATTTAAAGGAATTAGAATAAGTAAAGAGGTAGAATATATTGTGTATATGCACATATTGTATACATCTGTGTATATACTAATATTTTAAGCTACTTTTTCTTTGAAAGTTCTAGACATTGCAAAAATTCTAAAAATACATGACCAGTGTAAATTTGGGGAAAGAAAATAAAATTATTATAATTTACAGTTAATTATATTATTTTTCCCTAAATGCTAAAACAACTATGCAACGATTAAAAATAACAGGAAAGGTGATTGGAATAAATTATGCGAATTTTTAAAAGAAATTCAACAAAATGACTTTAAGGTCTATAAAAGAAACAGTAAGTTAAAAAGTCAAGAAAAAATTTACATTCAGGAAGTCTTGCATTTATACATTATATATCTACAATAATAAAATCAGTGTGGTTTGATATGCTATGACAAACCAATGGATCAGAAGAAAACTTTCAGAAGCATGACCAGGTTGATGTAATATGGAATTTAAATCTGTGGATAAAAGATAAATGGCTCATTCAGTGTGTTAGAACAATGGCCAACTTTTTTTTAAAAAGATAATTTTTTATCTAATCATAATCAATAATTCATACCAATAATCAAATAAAGTGTCATGTAGGTAAAACATTTAAATGTAAATAATGAAATCATGGAAGTATTAGAAGCAAACCTGGCAAATGGGTGGGATGTTAATTCTAAAATATATAATATTTTATCCAGTTTGTTTTTGTTTTAACTACAGTAAATTGAAATTATATTTGCTGTATCAGTTCCACATATTAACTCATTTGTGGTGTCTGCCTTTGGTGGTTTGCTTGGAAACTCACGTGCTCGCTTGCATGTGTACCTCTGTGTGTTTGTGTGTGTATATATGTGTGTGTGGGTGTGTGTACATTCTAAAAACAAGGAGCCCATGAAGATCAACTACTGTAATATTTAAGAATGCAACAGTGTAAAGTAATTATCCTCTAATTAAAAATAAGTTTTAAAATATTTAAGAATACAGATTCTGCCATGTGACATACTTAAAATCCAACTTTACATGGCCTTAGGCAATTTAACCTTTTTGTGCCCCAATTTTCTTATCTGTAAAATGGAAATAATATCATTACCTTTGGGGTTTCTGGAGGAGTAAGTTAGTAAGCATACGTAAAGTACTTAAAACAGCAGTTGACAAATCTAAGCATTATGCAATGCTACTATTAAAATAATACTAATGTACTTTAAAAGATTATTTAGAACTGAAAAAATGGCTAAAAATACACTAAAATAAATTTTACATTTATTTGGCCAAAAATGCAGTTAAAATATTTATGTGTCCATATTTTTCACCTAAAAAAGTAGCAAAGACAAAAAAAATCAGTTCTAAAGTTAGCAAGTTGGCAGAAAAATAAATTGGTATCAAACTTCATACAGCAATTTGGAAATATATACCAAAATATTATCTATATATATAGTTAATATTTTATGATCTATACACATAGATAATATTTTAATCTAGCTATTTCTATCCAAGAATGTATCTTAAGAAAATTATTATACATGGACAAATATTCAGCTGCAAAGAAAGTCTTTCTAGTGTTGTTTACAGAGGTGATAGAAGCTCTTTCTTAAATGCTTGATCAACTTCACCTCTGAACTGGTGATCTTTTTGGAAAGGTTGTTAATTATTGATTCAATTTCTTTAATGAATATAGACCTATTCATATTGGCTATATCCATGTCTGAGTTTTAATAGATTTTTCTTTCAAGGAATTGGTTCACTTCATCTAGGGCATCAAATTTATGGGGGAAGAGTTGTTCATAGTATTCCTGTATTATGCCTTTAATATCCATAGAATAAGTAGTGTAGACCCCTTTTCATTTTTGATATTAGCAATTCATGTGTTCTCTCTTTTTTTCTTGGTTGGCCTGGCTAAAGGTTTACAATTTAATTGATCTTTTCAAAGACAAGCTGTTGATTTTTCTCTATTGATGTCTCATTTTAAATTTCACTTGTTTCTGTTCTAATTGTTATTATTTCACTTATTATACTTGCTTTGGATTTAATTTTCTCTTTTTTTCCCTAGTTTCCTAAGGTGGAAGCTCAGATCATTGATTTTAAGTCATTCTTCTTTATTAATACATGCATTCAATCCTATAAATTTTCCTCTAAGTACTGCTTTTACTGCATTTCACAAAGGTTGATAAGTTGCATTTTCATTTTCGCCTAGCTCAAACTATTTTTTAATTTCTTTTAACATTTCTTGGACTCATGTGTCATGTAGAAAAGTACTGTTCCATTTCCAGATATTTGGGGATTTTCCAGCTATCTTTCTGTTATTGATTTACAGCTTAATTTCATTGTGGTTTGAGAGCAGACATTGTATGATTTCTATTCTTTTAAATTTGTTAAAGGTATGATATGTTCCAGAATGTGGTATATCTTGGCAAATGTCCCATAGGAACTTGAGAAGACTATGTATTCTACTATTGTTGGATGAAGTAGTCTATAAACGTCAATTAGATCCAGTTGATTGATGGTTCTATTCAGTTTGACTGATTTTCCGCCTGCTGAGTCTGTCAATTACTGATGCTGGGGTGTTGAAGTCTATAACAGTGGATTTATTTATCATTTTATCATTTTTGCCACCTGTATTTGACTCACGTTAAATATTGCCATGTTTTCTTTAAGAATTTATCCTTCGATCTTTACGTAATGCCCCATCTTTATGTCTGATAATTTTCCTGGCTTTGAAGTCTGTTTGGTCTGCAATTAATATGGTGATTCGATTTTCATTAGTGTTAGATATATTTCTTTCTCTATCCCTTTACTTTTAATCTATTTGTGTCTTTTTTATTGAAACTGGATTTTTTTGTAGACAGCATACGGTTGCATTTTTTTAAATTTTATTTTATTTTTAAACTTTACAATATTGTGTTAGTTTTGCCAAATATCGAAATGAATTCGCCACAGGTATACATGTGTTCCCCATCCTGAACCCTCCTCCCTCCTCCCTCCCCATACCATCCCTCTGGGTCGTCCCAGTGCAGCAGCCCCAAGCATCCAGTATCGTAGATCAAACCTGGACTGGTGACTTGTTTCATATATGATATTATACATGCTTCAATGCCATTCTCCCAGATCTTCCCACCCTCTCCCTCTCCCACAGAGTCCATAAGACTGTTCTATACATCAGTGTCTCTTTTGCTGTCTCGTATACAGGGTTATTGCTACCATCTTTCTAAATTCCATATATATGAGTTAGTATACTGTATTGGTGTTTGTTTTTATCCATTCCAACATTTTCCATCTTTTAATTGGTATATTTAAACCATTCACACGTACAGTGATTATTGATGTAGTTGGAGTAATAACTACCATAATTGTAATTTTAAAATTCTTAACCTTATTCTTTGTTTCTTTTTTTCTCCTTCCACTCTGTCTGCTCTCTCTGGTTTTAATTGAGCATTTTATATGATTTCACTGTCTCTTCTCTTAGCATATCAATCAAACATTTTTTTTAGTAGTTGCACTAGAGTTTACAATATATTTATACATTTACAACTAATCTAAGTCTATTTTCAAATAACTTTATACAACTCCATGATAAGTATAACTACTATATAAGTATCCTCAGTTCCTCCCTCCTATCCTATGCAATATTATTGCCATTCATTTCCCTTATCTATAAGTTGTAATCCCCCAATATATCACCAGTATTATTATTTTGAAAAACTAATTATATATTAGCTCAGTTAAGAATAAGAAAATACATTTTTAAAATGTTACCTTTATTTATTCCTTCTCTAACACTCTTCCTTTCTTCGTATAGATCCAAGTTCCTGACCTGTATAATTTCTCTTTTCTCTAAATTGGTGTTGTTTATAATAGAAAACATTTGGAAACAGCAGAAATGTTCAACAATTGGATAAAACTCTGGTAAACCCATGTAATGGTAAACCATGAAGTTGAAAATGATTGTGAACCTGCGTCCTTCCCTGTTTTCCATCTCCTGGTGGTCTATTAATTAATCATAGCTGAGCAAAGTTCATTGGGAATAAATTACAGGCACCCTGTGATCATATCACAGGGAGAACTCACTGTTTCTTCTTCCTCTTGTGCTTCTGAGACTGTTTCCCACTCTTGGTGTAGGGAAAGGGACTGCGTGGAACGCGAAGAGTGCCCAGCCAGCTGCGGCAGACACAGAGTGCAGATTCCTGGATGAGAGAGGCTCTGAGAGCAAGGGCCCCCCGCTAAGGTTTGGGAATGTGGGATTAGTTGCTGGAGAGGGGGCTTTTTCCTTGACCTAGTGATTCTGAGGTTTTTACTAGAGGAGTTGGAATACGACTTACGACCCCCTCCCCTGCCCTACTGCCCCCATCACCAAGCACCATCTTTGCCCGGCCCTCATTCAGAGAACTAGGCTTTTTATTTTCTCCTGCTTTCAAGAAAGGATAAGTTCCCAAAAGTGGAGGAGGAAAAGGCATCTCTTTCTTCAGAATTTCAATAGCCTTGGAAAAATTTCAATGCCTTTGGAAAAATTGCAGGACTCTAGGTACAGACAATATTTTAAAAGAAAACATTATGACTGAGCATCTCCTCCCAAGTCTAGTAAAGGATTTCAGGCTGGAGTGAGGGGAGAGAGTTGGAGAAATCCATGTTCCCTGCAGGGATTACTGTGACCTGTATCCTAGGCTGAGCCCCAGAGAGTGGAAAAACAACCCAGACAAGTTTGTAGGAACTCTAAAACCATGGTGGCTTGCACATTTCCCTGGGAAGAGACCAGGAAAGCAGGAAGCTCAGTGGAGACAGAAATGCTTTGGGTAATTTAGTGGATTTTCCAGATAACAGGGAAATGCATAAGAAGGAAGCATTTCAATTCTGGTGTGTTCAAAGACAGCAAGGAAATTGCTGGGTGAATTGTTCTGGGTCTGGGGATGTGAGACATCTTGTAGTGCGTGGAATGGACCAATGACTCAGATTAGACTTGAGAATGGGCAACCTGGTAAATGGCAGTGTGGTCAAACAACATTGATGTATTAAGCACCTGGGCACTAAATAAGCTTTAACACCTAGAAGCAACTGGTAGGACACGGGTTGGAGTAGCCCTTACCTTTGCTGAAGTTAAATTTCTCCAACTGTGACAGAATGATTGCTCAGAATAGATGAAAATGGAATTACAAAAAAAAAAAAAAAGTTGTATTTATTAAACACTTATGTTTGTGGACCAATATTCTTATTTAATCATTTTATGGTAATTTTCGCTCCAGACTTCCTGAGGGTGATGACATGAGAATGAAGAGTAAAGACAACTATCAGCAGTTCTTGGGTCTGAAAATACCCTCCTGCTAAGGGTTAAGACAGGCCATTTCTTACCCACACTGAACAAGCCAGCAGCCTTAATTGTAAATAAGGAATTAATGTGTGCATCAAAGACAATGTCGAGATTGCATAAAAAATGAGCAGTTCACACCTTTTTTTCAAAGTTAACTTTTCTTCAGCTTAAAAACCTGATAAATGATTTCAATTAACAGTTACAGAAAAAGAAAATTATATTGCAAATTCATGCAAAATCTTCCTACAAAAATCGCTTGCCTAATTACACAAATCAATTCTTCAGACTGAGAATCCAGCCTCAAAATAGAAAGTATGGAAGTTTCAGCAGCAGTTGCAAAAGTAAGGTGGGAACCTCAGGGTGGTCTGCTCTGGCCACTATTTCGTCATGATAAGATGAGTTAAAGATGACAGAAATCTAGTCTTTCAGGACCCTGTGCTGCTCATAGAAAACTCAGCACAGTGCCTTAGGAGGTGCTCCATATCTAGTTCTCTCTTCTCTTTAGGCAAAATGAATAATGAGCTCCTTTAACCATGGGGAGTTATAGAACATGTTAGCTCTGGAGCAACTGAGAATTATCAAGCAGTACCAGACACACCGTGATCCAAATAGATCATCATTACCATTGTTGTCATCATCACCACTTAGGAAACTTGTGGTCATTTGGATGGATCCCGATGTAGTAGGAAAAGGATTTGGGGTTGCAAGTTCAGGATGCTAGATTGACTCCAACTTTACCCACTTGTTTCATTTTGGCAGGTTGCTGCCCTGCTCTGGTACTCACTTTATGCATGTAAATCTGAGTGGGGAGTCTATGGACCAAGCATTCTTCATTTCAGCAGTCTTTATTGTTTCACACTTGCCCCTACTTTCATAGTTTGTGAGTCTTTAAGGTATTTGAGGGTAAAGATCTTGTCTTGTTGACTATAACATCCCTCAGAAGGTCTATCTGACCTATCTTAGGGTTTGTGCCTAACATCGTTGGCTGAGGTGAGTTAGAGTTTTGCTTTGTTTGCAGAAGGGTCTGAAAGGAAAAGAGAGAAGAGGTAGTGGTATATGCTGTCCACTTAGAGGCATTGATTTCCCTCATCCTGTCCCCATCTCAAAGGAGAGAGTGTAGAATCCTAGAATTTTGTCTTCAGTTTCTGGCAAACACACGGGAGTCACAGAACATGTCTGTTTGCATTCAATAGCTCTATGGTTCCATACTTCCCCAGAGAACTGGTGTGGGGAAATTAACAATATGGCACCAACCAGGTTCTCTCACCCCACACTCTCATGCCCTCCTGCCCCATGTTCTGTGGACAATGACTTTGCACGGTTATGTAACAAGTGAGATCACATGTAGCACTGTGCATGCACACCCCAAGGTGCTTGCTTGGTCACGGGCTACTGTGTGGTACATCTGTATGAGCTTCACTGTGCAAGCCCTGGCTGTTGCTGCACCAGGGCTACACTGGAGCAGCATCATGGTTATGTCATATAAGGTTATGTTATGGCTACGTCATGGCTACTTTATGGTTATGTTATAGCCGCTGCTATGGCTGCTGCATCTGCCAGAAGAGAGGCTGTATTATGGCTGCCATGCCAGCCAGGAGAGGATAAACGTGTCTGCAGTTCCTGTGGCTCCTCACATTTCCCTCCAGCCTCTTAGCTCACACCTTGCCTGCCATGGGTTCAGCAAACAGTGTGCACAGAGACACAGCGAGACAATCAGCATCACAAACAGCATCAGCAATGCAACTGGGAATTGCTTTTATGTTTTACTCCTGAGTCTTGGCTGTGCCGTGAAGGTGGAGTTGCCTCCATTTGTTTGATATTTAGCGGTGGTGCCACCTCACTAAGTCTATATCATTAATGCTCTTAATGACTAAAGGATGAACTTACACCAGGGATTCTGCGAATGACCCCTAGTCCCCCTTGATAGAGATAACATTTTTGGCTTTAACAAACACAGATACAATAAAGCACACTCCAATACACACACACAAAAAAAGCATCCAGAAGAACAGGAAATAGGAAAGAAGGATGGAGAATGGAAAAGAAGGGGAATTTCCTAGAATACTCCTGACTGAAGAAAACTAAGGCTTTTGAGTACAATTCTTGGTCCTGAGCTTCTGGGGATCCCAGGAAACAGAGGGACCAGAGACATGCAAGGTCTCAAAACAATGTCACGGTGGTGCATCAGAAGAAACGCATTTCCAGATCCTGGGTTTTGAGATGAGCTGGGTTTTAATAAAATGACCAAGAATCTTCTGGATCAGCTATTGCTACATAATGAATCATTCATTTTAAGCCTATTAAAGGATGAAAATAACAACCTAATTTTAAAAAATCTCTTTTGAGTATATAGGTGCGCTAGGCAGTTTTGTTGATCTGGGCCAGACCAGCTAACTTCAGCCAGAGAAACTCATGCTTCTGTGGTCAGCTGGTGGATCAGCTATGCTAACTGCTCCTAGCCTCAGCTGGAAGAACTTTTCTCTGCTGCATGTAGTCTCTCCTTTTCCGGCAGGCTAACTGGAGCCAGTCCGGTGGTTACAGAGTTCAAAAGGGACTGGAGAGGTACAAGAGGATTTTAGGGCCTAGACTTACAGCTGACACAGCCTCAATTCTTCAGCAATTTCTAGGCCAAAAGCGAGTCACAGGGGCAGCCCAGAGGGGAGGAACAATAGTCTAGTTCTTCATGGGATGACCTATGAAGTCATATTGCAAAGCTCATGAACACCGACAGGTAAAGAATTTGGGTGATTTGGGCTACTTTTGTAATAAACCTACCACAGTCAAGCCTCTGTCCACAATTACTCACATTTTTCCTTCATACAAAATACATCACACCCCTATGAGATCCCTACATCCCAATTCCAGTGGTAATATCATGCTTCAAGTCTAACAACTGTGATCCATTCAGCTCCAGACTCAAATCCTGTTGATCCTGAGACCAATGAACTAAAAGCCAAATCTTTAGTCCTCACTCACTGTACATATAATGTTGAAATAAACAGTAAAACCACAAAGAACACTCATTCAAAAGTGACAAGAATGGGAGGTGTGTGGCAGGTTTTGGTCAACAGGAGTTCTGAAATTCCATTGGGTAAATGGTTGGATGTGTTACTTGATGGAGCAATGTTTCTACTCCCTTGGAGCGGCTGCTCCACCCATTGGTTTTTAAAAGTCTTGGCTTAACTGTTTGAGAATTCTTCCTTTTCTGTCATCCTCTTTTGTTGTTGTCCAGCCATTTTGTCATGTCCAACTCTTTGCAACCCCATGGACTGCAGCATGCCAGGCTTTCCTGTCCTTCACTGTCTCCTGGAGTTTGCTCAAACTCACTTCCATTAATTCAGTGATGCCATCCAACCATCTCATGCTCTGTTGTGCCCTTGTCCTCCTGCCCTCAATCTTTCTCAGCATCAAGATTTTTTCCAATGAGTCAGCTCTTTGCATCAGGTGGCCAAAGTATTAGAGTTTCAGCTTCAGCATTACTCCTTCCAGTGAATACTCAGGGTTGATTTCCTTTAGGATTGCCTGGTTTGATCTCCTTGCTGTTCAAAGGACTCTCAAAAGTCTTCTCCAGCACCACAGTTGGAAAGCATCAATTCTTCAGTGCTCATCATTCTTTACAGTACAACTCTCACATCTGTACATGACTACTGGAAAAAAGATAGCTTTGACTATACAGACCTTTGTCAGCAAAGTGCTGTCTCTGTTTTTAATATGCTGTCTAGGTTGGTCATAGCTTTTCTTCCAAAGAGCTAGCATTTTTTAATTTCATGGCTGCAATCACCATCCACAGTGATTTTGGAGCCCAAGAAAATGAAATCTGTCACTGTTTCCATTTTTCCCCATTTATTTGCCATGAAGTGATGGGCCATGAAGAAAGCTGAGCACCGAAGAATTGATGCTTTTGAACTGTGGTATTGGAGAAGACTCTTGAGAGTCCCTTGGACTGCAAGGAGATCCAACCAGTCCATTCTGAAGGAGATCAGCCCTGGGATTTCTTTGGAAGGAATGATGCTAAAGCTGAAACTCCAGGACTTTGGCCACCTCATGCGAAGAGTTGACTCATTGGAAAAGACTCTGATGCTTGGAGGGATTGGGGACAGGAGGAGAAGGGGAAGACAGAGGATGAGATGGCTGGATGGCATCACTGACTCGATGGACGTGAGTCTCAGTGAACTCCGGGAGTTGGTGATGGACAGGGAGGCCTGGCGTGCTGTGATTCATGGGGTCGCAAAGAGTCAGACATGACTGAGCGACTGAACTGAACCGAACTGAACTGATGGGCCATGATCCTCACTTTCTGAATGTTGTGTTTTAAGCCAGTTGTTTCACTCTCTTCTTTCACCTTCATCAAAAGGTTCTTTAGTTCCTCTTCACTTTTTGCCATTAAGGTAGTATCATCTGCATTTCTGAGTTTATTCATTTATCTCCCAGCAATCTTGATTCCTGCTTGAGCTTCATCCAACCCAACATTTCACATGATGTACTCTGCATATATGTTAAATAAACAGGGTGACAGTATACAGCCTTAACATACTCCTTTCCCAATTTGGAACCAGTCCATTGTTTCACATCCAGTTATAACTGTTGCTGCTTGACCTTTATACAGGTTTCTTAGGAGGCAGGTCAGGTGGTCTGGTATTCCCATCTCTTGAAGAATTTCCCGTGGTTTGTTGTGACCCATACAGTCAAAAGCTTTAGCATAGTCAATGAAACAGTTTTTCTGGAACTCCTTTTTTCTATGATTCAATGAATGTAGACAAGTTGATCTCTGGTTCCTCTGCCTCTTCTAAATCCTGCTTGTACATCTAGAAGTTCTCAGTTCACATACTGTTGAAGCTTAGCTTGAAAAATTTTGAGCATTAACTTCCTAGCATGTGAAATACAGCAATTGTGTGGTAATTTGAATATTTTTTGGCATTTGCCCTTCTTTGGGATTGGAATGAAAACTGACCTTTTCTAGTCCTGTGGCCACTGCTGAGTCTTCCAAATTTGCTAGCATGTTGAGCACAACACTTTAACAGCATCAACTTTTAGGATTTGAAATAGCTCAACTGGAATTCTACCACTTCCACTAGCTTTGTTCATAGTAATGTTTCCTGAGGCCGATGTGACTTCACACTCCAGGATGTTTGGCTCTGGGTGGTCATCCTCTTTGGTTGTTTCTAAGTTAAGTTGTCTGCCTTGGCAGCAAGTTGCTTTCTTAGCCTTCTTCTTGACATTAAGAAGTTGGAGGCACAGGAGTCTTTAAAATTTAAAAAGAAATCTCAGTCTTTTTATTACACAGGAATAGCATTTGCCAATTCAATTGGCTTTAAAACTTTGTGTGTTTTCTATGTACTATTATTTATTCCTTGCATTGAAAGCCACAACTAAAATAACTTCTAGACAGACCTCACTTTTTGAAGTCACTTCTAGTTTAGAGTTTCGCTTTTATATTCTTAAGCTTCCCTTTAGCCCAGTTGAGAAAGTCTATACAAATTTAACATTCTTGATTTTATCTTTGTACTTATGGCTCATTTTATTCATTTTTAAAATTAGTATACAACAAAAATGACTTTTATTGTATGCACAGTCCTTTGAGTCATAATATATGGATAGATTTGCATAATCATCATTACTGAGAATACAAATAACCATCCCATCACCCTAGAAACTCCTTTGTGCTCTCCTTTTAGAGTCACACTTTCCCCACTCCTAACCTCTGAGAACCTCTGATCTGTTTCCATCACTATATATTGAACTTTTAAGAATGCCACACAAATGGAACCCCATACAGAATGCAAGTTTTTGACTCTAGACTTACTCAACATAACGAGTTCAATATACTGCTCCTATAAATGATGCATTCGCTATTACTATTTAATAGTATTCCAGGGTATGAATGAACCCAGTTTATGTAACCATTCACCTACTGAAAGATATTTGAGTTCTTTCCAGTTTGGGATAATTATGAACACAAAATTTCTAAACAGCCTTCCTCAGTGATCAATGGAAATAAATAGAGGGACAAAATACAATGGGAAAGACTACAGATCTCTAGTCAAAACTATGGTTTTGTCAGTAGTCATGTATGGATGTGAGCATTGAACTATAAAAAAAGCTAAGTGCCAAAGAATTGATGCTTTTGAACTGTGATGTCGGAGAAGATTCTTGAGAGTTCCTTGGACTACAAGGAGATCCAACCAGTCTATCCTAAAGGAAATCAGTCCTGAATATTCATTGGAAGGACTGATGCTGAAGCTGAAACTCCAATACTTTGGCCACCAGATGTGACAAACTGACTCATTGGATAATACCCTGATGCTGGGAAAAATTGAAGACAGGAGAAGGGGACAACAGAGGATGAGATGGTTGGATGGCATCACTGACGCAATGGAAAAGAATTTGAGTAGGCTCCAGGAGTTGGTGATGGGCAGGGAAGCCTGGTGTGCTGCAGGTCATGGGGTCTCAAAGAGTCTGACATACTGAGCTACTGAACTGAACAGATTGAGAGATCTCTTCAAGAAAATTAGAGATACCAAGGGAACATGTCATGCAAAGATGGACACAATAAAGGACAGAAATGGTATAGACCTAACAGAAGCAGAAGATATTAAGAAGAGGTGGCAGGAATACACAGAAGAACTATACAGAAAACATCTTCATGACCCAGATAACCACGATGGTGTGATCACTCACCTAGAGCCAGACATCCTGGAATATGAACTCAAGCAGGCCTTAGGAAGCATCACTACGAACACAGCTAGTGGAGGTGATGGAATTCCAGCTGAGCTATTTCAAATCCTGAAAGATGATGCTGTGAAAGTGTTGCACTCAATATGCCAGCAAATTTGGAAAACTCAGCAGTGGCCACAGGACTGGAAAGGTCAGTTTTCATTCCAATCCCAAAGAAAGGCAATGCCAAAAAATCGTCTAACTACCAAACAATTGCACTCATCTCACATGCTAGTAAAGTAATGCTCAACATTCACAAAGCTAGGCTTCAACAGTACATGAACTAGAATTTCCAGGTGTTCAAATTTGATTTAGAAAAGACAGAGGAACCAGAGATCAAATTGGCAACATCCATTGGATCATCGAAGAAGCAAGAGTGTTCCAGAAAAACATACATTTGCTATATTGACTACACCAAAGCCTTTGACTGTGTGGTTCACAACAAACTATGGAAAATTCTTAAAGAGATGGGGATACCAGACCACCTGACCTGCCTTCTGAGAAATCTGTGTGCAGGTCAAAAAGCAACAGTTGGAACCAGACATGGAAAAACAGACTGGTTCCAATTGGGAAAGGAGTATGTCAAGGCTGTATATTGTCACCCTGCTTATTTAACTTATATGCAGAGTACAGCATGCAAAATCCTGGACTTGATGAAACACAAGCTGGAATCAAGATTTCCAGGAGAAATATCAGTAACCTCAGATATGCAGATGTCACCACCCTTATGGCAAAAAGTGCAAAAGAACTAAAGAGCCTCTTGATGAAAGTGAAAGAGAAGAGTGAAAAAGTTGGCTTAAAACTCAATATTCAAAAAAACTAACATCATGGTATCCGGTCCCATTACTTCATGGCAAATAGACAGGGAAACAATGGAAACAGTGACAGACTTTATTTTCTTGGACTCCAAAATCACTGCAGATTGTGACTGCAGCCGTGAAACTAAAAAATTCTTGCTCCTTGAAAGAAAAGCTATGACCAACCTAGACAGCATATTAAAAAGCAGAGACATTACTTTACCAACAAAGGTTTGTCTAGTCAAAGCTATGGTTTTTCCCGTAGTCATGTGTGGATGTGAGAGTTGGATTATACAGAAAACTGAGCACTGAAGAATTGATGCTTTTGAACTGCAGTGTCGACGAAGACTCTTGAGAGTCTCTTGGACTTCAAGGGGATCCAGCGAGTCAATCCTAAAGGAAATCTGTCCTGAATACTCATTGGAAGGACTGATGCTGAAGCTGAAGCTCCAATACTTTGGCCACCTGATGCAAAGAACTGACTCATTGGAAAAGACCCTGATGCTGGGAAAGATTGAAGGCAGGAGGAGAAGGGGATGACAGAGGATGAGGTGGTTGGATGTCATCACCAACTCAATGGACATGAGTTTGAGTAAGCTCCGGGAGTTGGTGATGGACAGGGAGGCCTGGTGTGCTGTAGTCCGTGGGGTCGCAAAGAGTCTGACATGACTGAGTGATTGAACTGAACTCAACTGAACTGTAACAACTGCATATATCTTCATGTAGAGGTTGGGTTTCTGTTTGTTTTTTAACTTTTCTAGGGTAAATACCTATGAGTGGAATTGCTGAGTCATAGGGAAAGGTATGCTTGTATTTATAAGAAAGTACACTTTTGCTTCATGCTTATACAGTTTTGCATTCCTACTATCAATGTATGAAAATTCCAGTTGCTTTCCATCCTTGGGAATACTTAGTGTTCTTAGACAATCAAATAGGTGTTCTTCTTAATTTTAACTTGCATTTCCCCAATGACTAGTGAGAACATACTTTTATTGGCTTACATGACATCTATATATCTTCTTCAGTGAAGTTTCTGTCTTTTAACCATTTCCTAACTGAGTTATTTGTTTCTTTAATGTTTTTTATTTGTTTATTTAATGAATCTTGAAAGTTCTTTATATATAACTACATATGAAGTCTGTTAAATATGTGATCTGAAAATATTTTTCCTAAGATGTGTTTTTTTTTTCCCATCTTAACAGGATCTTTCACAAAGTAAACATTTTGAATGTTGTTAAAGCCTAAATTATCGATTTTTTAATTTTGATGAATCATGCTTAGACATCATTTCTAAGAACATGTTCACCCATCCCTTTGTCCTGAAGATTTTCTCATGTTTTCTTTGAAATGTTTTATAATTTTATGCTTAAATTTATGATTAAAGTTAAGTCAGTTTTTGTATAAGAGTTGTGGTTTACAGCATGGTTTATTTTTTTGTCTTTGGTAATAAACAGTCTTTTATCTAGTATTCTTGTCTGGAAAATCCCATGGATGGAGAAGCCTGGTTGGCTACTGTCCATGGGGTCACAAAGAGTCGGACACAACTGAGTGACTTCACTATCACTCTCACTATATAGGTAGGACATAGTTTGGTTATGTTTTTAAAAATTTATTCTCCCTATCTCCACCTTTAAATTTAAAAATTAATCTATTTACATTTAAGGTAATTATTGGTACAATAGGATTTACATCTCTCATTTTGCTGTTTGTTTTCATATGTCTTGTACGGGTTTCTTAATTCTGACATTGCTATCTCATTTTGTGTTACATATTTTCTTTTGTACCATTTTTTTTATTCTTGTCATTTCTTTGTATGTTTTTAAATTATTTTCTTAGTTGTTTCCTTGGGGATGGCCATTAACATCTTAATAAAATTCTTCTTTGGATTAATACCAATTAATTTCACCAGTGTGCAAACATTGTTGGTGCTGTTGTTTTCCAGTCACTCAGACGTGTCCAACTCTTTGTAACCTCATGGACTGCAGCACACCAGGTTTCCCTGTCCTTCACCATCTCCTGGAGCTTTCTCAAACTCATGTCCATTGAGTTGGTGATGCCATCCAACCATCTCATCCTCTGTCATTCCCTTCTCTTCCTGCCTTAATCTTTCCCAGCATCAGGTTCTTTTCCAATAAGTCAGCTCTTTGCATCAGGAGGCCAAATTATTGGAGCTTCAACATCAGCATCGGTCCTTCCAATGAATACACAGGACTGATTTTCTTTAGGATCGACTGATTTGATCTCCTTGCAGTCCAAGGGACTCTCAAGAGTCTTCTCCAACACCACAGTTCAAAAGCATCAATTCTTCAGTGCTCAGTTTTCTATATAATCCAACTCTCACATTGACACATGACTATGGGAAAAACCATAGCTTTGACTAGACAAACCTTTGTTGGTAAACTAATGTCTCTGCTTTTTAATATGCTGTCTAGGTTGGTCATAGCTTTTCTTCCAAGGAGCAAGCATCTTTTAATTTCGTGGCTGCAGTCACCATCTGCAGTGATTTTAGAGCCCAAGACAGTAAAGTCTTTCACTGTTTCCATTGTTTTCCCATCTATTTGCCATGAGGTGATGGGACTGGATGCTGCATTGCTGTAATACAACTCTATTACCTTACTCTTTTATGCTGTTAATGTCCTAAATTACATGTTTATACATTGTGTAAACACCACATATATTTGTAATTATTGCTTTATGTGGTCGTCTTTTAAGAAAGAGAAAAAAATTTACACACAAACATATTTATGTTGTAATTTGTATTTATGGATATACACACACACACACACACACATACACAGTTATTGGTTTTTTCAGATGTGTGTGTATGTGCTCATTTGCTTAGTCATGTCCAACTCTTTGCAACTGGACAGGCTTGTCTATCAATGGAATTTTCCAGGCAAGAATACTGAAGAGGGTTGGCATTTCCTACTCCAAGGTATCTTATGAATCTAGGGATTAAACCTGCATCTCTTGAGTCTCCTGCATTGGCAGGCAGATTCTTTACTGCTGCGCCAGCTAGGAAGCCCCTTTTATGGATGTAGTTACTTTTAATTGCTCATATATATTCAATATACTGTCGAATGTCATTTCACTTCAGCCTAAAAGACTCCCTTGAAGTATATCTTATAGGCAAGTCTACAGGAGATATTCTCTATCTTAATTTCTCTTTCATTTTCAAAGGATAATAATATTTTATATATATGTTAACCAAGAATTATATATATATATATATATATATATAAAATTCTTGGTTAACAGGTTTTTTTTCCTTCATATTTTGAAAATGCCAGCCCAGTGCCTCCTGGACTTTGTGGCTTCTGATATGAAATCTGCTGTTAATCTTTTTGAGGATTCATTGTACATAATGAATTGCTTCTCTTCTGCTTTCAGGATTCTCTTTGTCTTTGACCTTCAATGATTCAATTACGATTTTTGTGTGGATATATAAGTTTATTCTACTTGGAGTTTGTTAAGCTTCTTAGATGTGTAGGTTAAAATTTTAATCAAATTTAGGAATATTTTTTGGAGAAGTCGATGGCACCCCACTCCATTACTCGTGCTTGGAGAATCCCATGGATGGAGGAGTCTGGTGGGCTGCAGTCCATGGGGTCGCTGAGTGTCAGACACGACTGAGCGACTTCACTTTCACTTTTCACTTGCACGCATTGGAGAAGGAAATGGCAACCCACTTCAGTGTTCTTGCCTAGAGAATCCCAGCAACGGGGGAGCCTGGTGGGCTGCCGTCTATGGGGTCACACAGAGTCAGACACGACTGAAGTGACTTAGCAGCAGCAGCAGGAATATTTTTGCCATCAAATATTTATTATTCTCCTTTCTCTCACTCTTTCTCTTCTCCCATTTTGAACCATTATTATGTATACATTGGTATTTGGGTGTTGTCTCACAGGTCTCTTATGCTCTGTTCATATTTCTTCATTCTTTTTTTTCAGTTCTTTAGATTGGATAATCTCAACTGGGCTACCTTTAAGTTTACTGAATCTTTACCTGCCTGCTCAAGTATACCATTGGGTTTCCAGGTAGGCTGCAGTCCATGGGGTCGCTAAGAGTCAGACACGACTGAGCGACTTCACTTTGACTTTTCACTTTCATGCCTTGGAGAAGGAAATGGCAACCCACTCCTGTGTTCTTGCCTAGAGAATCCCAGGGACAGGGGAGCCTGGTGGGCTGCTGTCTATGGGGTCACACAGAGTTGGACACAACTGAAGCGACTTAGCAGCAGTAGCAGCAGCAGTAAATTTTATTTTTCAGTTTTGTAATTTTCAATTTCAACAACTCTATTTAGTTACCAAAAGTATCTCTTTAGAACAAAGATACATATAGTTTCACTATATATTACAGTTATTTTTTAAGTAAATAAAGATTTTTAGATGGAGTTTCATTATCCAATTCTCAGAAATTAATAGAATTAATAGACAGAAGGGTAGAAGGATATAGTAGACCTGAAAAGCACTATGAACCAATTGAACATAGCTAAGATTTATACAATTTTCACACAACCACAGGGAACAAATTCTATTCAAGTTCCCATAGACTATAAAGCAGGAGACACCGGAATACATCCAGGGACATAAAACAAGGTGTAAAATTTCATGGTCTAAAGGCATTGAAATCATAGAGTGTGTTCTCTTATCACTGTGGAATTATGCTAGAAATCCATATCAAAAGATATTTGAAAATAACCCACATATTTTCAAGTGCAATGTGACATTTACCAAAAGAGATCTTTGACTTACCCACTGAAAGCCTTAATAAAGGTAAAAGACTGAAAAGCACAGAGGGTGATTACAGAAAAGAAAGCATTTAAATGAGAAGTTAATATCAAATGAGAATTAATATCAAAGATACTTTTAAAAACCCATGTATTTGAAAATTAAATGTATGCTTTTAAATGATGAACTGGTTTATCTAAGAAGTGATAACAAGGAAAATTAGAAAATACTTGTAACAGAATAAAAATGATAAGAGAATTTATCAGAATATGTTGGATGCAAGTGAAAGTTGCTTAATGTAACCAACCATAATGTGGAATCTTGAATAAGATGTAAAAACAAATAATGGACACTAGCATAAAATTCTGTGAAATTTGGACAAAATCTGTAATTAAGTTAATAATACTGTGGATCACAACAAACTGGAAAATTCTTCAAGAGATGGGAATACAAGACCACCTTATCTGCCTCCTGAGAAATCTATATTCAGGTCAAGAAGCAACAGTTAGAACCGGACATGGAATAACAGACTGGTTCCAAATGGGGAAAGGAGTACATTAAGGCTTTATACATGCAGAGTACATCATGCGAAATGCTAGGCTGGATGAAGCACAAGCTGGAATCAAGATTGCTGGGAGAAATAACAATAACCTCATATATGCAGATGACACCACCCTTATGGCAGAAAGCAAAGAAGAACTAAAGAGCCTCTTGATAAAAGTAAAGAGGAGAGTGAAAAAGTTGGCTTAAAACTCAATATTCAGAAAATGAAGATCATGGTATCTGGTCCCATCACTTCACGGCAAATAGATGGGGGACACAAGAGAGTGACAGACTTTATTTTCTTGGGCTCCAAAATTACTGCAGATGGTGTCTGCAGCCATGAAATTAAAAGATGCTTGCTCCTTGGAAGAAAAGCTTTGACCAACCTAGACAACATATTAAAAAGCATAGACATTACCAACAAAAGTTTGTCTAGTCAAAGCTATGGATTTTCCAGTCATCATGTATGGATGTGAGAGTTGGACCATAAAGAAATCTGACCCTTGAAGAATTGACACTTTTGAGCTGTCGTGTTGGAGAAGTCTTGTGAGAGTCCCTTGGACTGCAAGGAGATCAAATCAGTCAATCCTAAAGGAAATCAGTCCTGAATACTCATTGGAAGGATTGATTCTGAAGCTGAAACTCCAATACTTTGGCCACCTGATGCAAAGAACTGACTCATTGGAAAAGACCCTGATGCTGGGAAAGATTGAAGGCAGGAGGAGAAGGGGATGACAGAGGATGGGATGGTTGGATGGCATCACCAAGTTGATGACATGAGTTTGAGCAAACCCCAGGAGTTTGTGATGGACAGGGAAACCTGGCGTCCGTGGGGTGGCAAAGAGTTGGACATGACTGAGAGACTGAACTGAATAATGAGTGACTTGAGTATCTTTTCATGTGTTTACTAGCCATCTGTATGTCTTCTTTGGAGAAATGTCTGTTTAGGTCTTTTGCCTACTTTTCTACTGGGTTGTTCATTTTTCTGGTACTGAGCTGCTTATATATTTTGGAGATTAATTCTTTGTCAGTTGTTTCCTTTGCTATTATCTTTTATCATTCTGAGTGGTGTCTTTTAACCTTCCTTATAGTTTCCTTTATTGTACAAAAGCTTTGGAGTTTAATTAGGTCATATATATACATATACATATACATATACATATATATATATATATATATATATATTTCCATTACTCTGGGAGGTAGGTCATAAAGGATCTTGTTGTGACTTATTTTGGAGAATGTTCTGCCTATGTTTCACAGTTTTTGGTCTATTTAGGTACTTAATCCATTTTGAGTTTGTTTTTGTGGATGGTATAAAAAAGTGTTCTAGTTTCATTCTTTTATATGTAGTTGACCAGTTTTCTTAGCACCACTTGTTGAAGAGACCATCTTTTCTCCATTGTATGGCTTTGCCTTCATTGTCAAATATAAACTGTTTATAGGTGTGTGCATTTATCTCTGGACTTTCTATTTTGTCCCTTTGATCTGTATTTCTGTCTTTGTGCCAGTATCATACTGTCTTGATGACTGCAGCCTTGTAGTATAGGCTGTAGTCAGGAAGATTGATTCCTCCAGTTCCATTCTTCTCTCTCAAGATTGCTTTGGCTATTTGGGGTCTTTTGTGTTTCCATATGAATTGTGAAATTTTTTGTTCTAGTTCTGTGAAAACTACTGCTGGTAGTTTGTTAGGGATTGCATTGAATCTATAGATTGCTTTGGATAGTATACTCGTTTTCACTATATTGATTCTTCCAATCCAAGAACATGGCATACTTGTGTCATCTTTGATTTCTTTCATCAGTGTTTTATAGTTTTATGTATAGGAGTCTTTTGTTTCTTTATATAAATTTATTCCTAAGTATTTTATTCTTTTCACTGTAATGGTGAATGGGATTTTTTTCCCTTAATTTCTATTTTTGATTTTTCATTGTTATCATATAGAGATATGAGGGATTTCTGTGTATCAATTTTATATTGTGTGACTTTACTATATTCATTGATTAGCTCTAGTAATTTTCTGGTGGCATCTTTAGGGTTTTCTATGTAGAGGATCTTGTCACCGGCAAACAGTAAGAGTGTTACTTCTTCTTTTCCAATCTTTGTGCTTTGTATTTCTTTTTCTTCTCGGATTGCTGTGTCTAGGATCTCTAAGACTATGTTGAATAGTGGTGGTGAGAGTGGGCACCCTGGTTTGTTCCTGATTTTAGAGTAAATGCTTTCATTTTTTTTTTTTTTTTGCAATTGGGGATAATGGTTGCTGTGGGTTTGTCTTATATGGCTTTTGCAAATAAGTTCATCTCTACCATTTTTCTAGATTCCATATATAAGTGGCATTATATGATATTTGATTTCTCTTTTGACTTACTTCACTCTGTATGATAATATCTAGGTTCATCCACTTCTCTGCAAATGCCTCTATTTCATTCATTTTTATGGCTGAATAATATTCCATTGTATAATATGCACTGCATCTTCTTTATCTGTTCATCTGTGGATTGTAATTTAGGTTGCTTCCATGATCTAGCTATTGTAAATGGTGCTGCAAAGAACACCAGTGTGCATGCATCCTTTTAAATTATGGTTTTTCTCTGGATGTATGCCTGGGAGTGGGATTTCCAGACCACACGATAGCTCTAATTTTAGTTTATTAAAGAACCTCCATACTATTCTCCATAGTGGCTATACCAATTTACATTCCCACCAATAGCAAAGAAGGTTTTCCATTTGTCCACACCCCCTCCAGCATTTATTGTTTGTAGATTCATTGCTGATGGCCATTCTGACTGGTGTGAGATGATACCTCATTATAGTTTTGATTTATATTTCTCTAATACATTTTTATGTCTTTGGAGAAATGTCTAGGCCAACATCCGCTGGATCATCAAAAAAGCAAGAGAGTTCCAGAAAAACATCTATTTCTGTTTTATTGACTATGCCAAAGCCTTTGACTGTGTGGATCACAATAAACTGTGGAAAATTCTGAAAGAGATGGGAATACCAGACCACCTGACCTGCCTCTTGAGAAACCTATATGCAGGTCAGGAAGCAGCAGTTAGAACTGGACATGGAACAACAGACTGGTTCCAAATAGGAAAAGCTGTATATTGTCACCCTGCTTATTTAACTTATATACAGAGTACATCATGAGAAACGCTGGGCTGGAAGAAGCACAAGCTGGAATCAAGATTGCCAGGAGAAATATTAATAACCTGAGATATGCAGATGACACCACCGTTATGGCAGAAAGTAAAGAGGAACTAAAAAGCCTCTTGATGAAAGTGAAAGAGGAGAGTGAAAAAGTTGGCTTAAAGCTCAACATTGAGAAAATGAAGATCATGGCATCTGGTCCCATCACTTCATGGGAAATAGATGGGGAAACAGTGGAAACAGTGTCAGACTTTAATTTTTTGGGCTCCAAAATCACTGCAGATGGTGATTGCAGCCATGAAATTAAAAGATGCTTACTCCTTGGAAGGAAAGTTGTGACCTACCTAGATAGCATGTTGAAAAGCAGAGACATTACTTTGCCAACAAAGGTCCGTCTAGTCAAGGCTGTGGTTTTTCCAGTAGTCATGTATGGATGTGAGAGTTGGACTGGGAAGAAAGCTGAGCCCCGAAGAATTGATGCTTTTGAACTGTGGTGTTGGAGAAGACTCTTGAGAGTCCTTTGGACTGCAAGGAGATCCAACCAGTCCATCCTAAAGGAGATCAGTCCTGGGTGTCCTTTGGAAGGAATGATGCTAAAGCTGAAACTCCAGTACTTTGGCCACCTCATGCAAAGAGTTAACTCATTGGAAAAGACTGAAGCTGGGAGGGATTGGGGGCAGGAGGAGAAAGGGACAACAGAGGATGAGATGGCTGGATGGCATCACCGACTTGATGGATGTGAGTTTGAGTGAACTCCGGGAGTTGGTGATGGACAGGGAGGCTTGGCGTGCTGCAGTTCATGGGGTCGCAGTCAGATATGACTGAGCAACTGAACTGAACTGAACCCATTCTTTGATTGGGTTGTTTGGGCTTTGTTGGTTAGTTTTTTGTTTTTTTAATTGAGCTGTATGAACTGTTTCTATGTTTTGCAGATTAATACTTTGTCAGTTGTTTCATTTGCTAATATTTCTTCCATTCTGAGCATTGTCTTTTCATTTTGTTTATAGTTTCCTCTGCTATGCAAAAGCTTTTAAGTTTAATCAGATCCCATTTATTCATTTTTTCTTGTATTTTCATTACTCTAGGAGTTGAGTTGGAAAAGATCTTGTTATGAATTATGTCAAAGAGTGTCCTGTCTATATTTTCCTTTAAGGATTTCATAGTGTTCAACCTTACATTTAGGTCTTCAATCCATTTTGAGTTTGTTTTTGTATATGGTGATAGATAATATAATTTCATTCTTTTACATATAGTTGTCCAGTTTTCCCAGCACCACTTATTGAAGATACCATCTTCTCCATTCTGTATTCTTGCCTCCTTTGTCATAGATTAGGTGCCCCTATGAGTGTGGGTTTATCTCTGAACTTTCTATTCTATTCCATTAATCTATATTCCTGTTTTTGTTTCAGTACCATACTTATGGATTACTGCAGGTTTGTAGTATAGTCTGAAGTCAGGAAAACTGTTTTCTCCAGCTTAGAATTTTTCACAGAACTAGAACGAAAAATTTTATGCTCTGCATTAAAACACAAAAGACCCTGAATAGCAAAAGCCATCTTGAAGAGACTGTCTTATCTTCACTGTATATTCTTACTTCCTTGTCATAGATTAATTGCTCATATAAGTGTGGGTTGATTTCTGATGGCTCTATTCTATTTCATTGATCTCTGTGTCTGTTTTGGTGACAGTATCATACTCTTTATGCTACTGTGGCTTTGATAATTTGAAATCAAGAAGTGTAATACCTCCAGCTTTGTTCTTTCTCAAGACTTTTTTTTTAGCTATTTGAGGTATTTGTATTTCCATACAAATTTTAGAATTATTTATTCCAGTTTTGTGATAAATTCCATTAGCATTTTGATAGGAATTGCACTGAATCTGTATAATGCCTTGGATAATATGGTAATTTTAACAATATTCAGTTCAGTTCAGTAGCTCAGTTGTGTACAACTCTTTGTGATCCCCTGGGAATGCAGCATGCCAGGCTTCCCTGTCCATCACCAACTCTCAGAGCTTGCTCAAATTCTTGTCCATCAAGTCAGTGATGCCATCCAACCATCTCATCCTCTGTTGTCCCCTTTTCCTCCTGCCCTCAATCTTTCCCAGCATTAGGGTCTTTTCCAATGAGTCAATTCTTCACATCAGGTGATCAGAGTATTGGAGCTTTAGCTTCAGCATCAGACCTTCCAATGAATATTCAGGATTGATTTCCTTTAGGATTGACAGGTTGGATCTCCTTGCAGTCCAAGGGACTCTAACAAGGCTTTTCCAACACCACAGTTCAAAAGCATTGATTCTTTGGTGCTCAGCTTTCTTTATGGTCCAACTCTCACATCCGTACATGACTACTGAAACAACCATAGCTTTGACTAAACGAGCCTTTGTCAGTAAAATAACGTCTCTGCTTTTCAGTATTCTGTATAGGTTGGTCATAGCTTTTCTTCCAAGGAGCAAGCATCTTTTAATTTCATGGCTGCAGTAACCATCTGCAGTGATTTTTGAGCCCAAGAAGATAAAGTCTGTCACTGTTTCCATTGTTTTCCCATCTATTTGCCATGAAGTGATGGGACTGGATGCCATGATCTTAGTTTTTAGAATGAGGAGTTTAAGCCAGCTTTTTCACTATCCTCTTTCACTTTCAGCAAGAGGCTGTTTAGTTCCTCTTCACTTTCTGCCATAAGGATGGTGTCATTTGCGTATCTGAGGTTATTTATATTTCTCCTGGCAGTCTTGAGTGCAGCTTGTGCTTCATCCAGCCCAGCATTTAGTATGAGGTACTCTGCATATAAGTTAAATAAACAGGGTGACAATATACAGCCTTAACATACTCCTTTCCCAATTTGGAACCAGTCCGTTGTTTCACATCCAGTTCTAACTGTTGCTTCTTGACCTGCATACAGATTTCTCGGGAGGCAGGTCAAGTGGTCTTGTATTCCCATCTCTTTAAGAATTTTCCAGTTTGTTAATGATCCACACAGTCAAAGACTTGAGTGTAGTCAATGAAGCAGATGGTTTAGTCGCTAAGTCGTGTCTGACTCTTGTTACCCCATGGACTGTAGCTTACCAGGCTCCTCTGTTCATGGGATTCTCCAGGTGACAATACTGGAGTGGGTTGCCATTTCCTTCTCCAGATGATCTTTCCAACCCAAAAACCGAACCTGTGGTCTCCTGCATTTCAGGCAGATTCTGCAATGAAGCAGAAGTAGATGTTAATTCTTCCAGTTCATGAACATGGTATATCTTTCCATCTGTGTGTGTCAACTTCAATTTATTTTATCAGTGCCTTATAGATTTCTATATACAGATCTTTTGCCTCCTTAATTAAATTTGTTTCTAGGTATTTTATTCATTTTGATGCGATGTTAAATGGGATTGTTTCCTTAAATTCTCTTTGTGGTATTTCTTAGTGTATAGAAATGCAATGTATTTCTGTTTATTGAATTTGTGTCCTGAAACTTTACTGTTTCATTGATGAGTTCTAGTAGTTTGTGTGTGTGTGGCATCTTTAGGATTTTTTATGTATATCATGTCATCTGCAAACTGTGACAGTGTTGATTCTTTTCTTTCAAGAATCAAGAATTTGTTTTTCTTGTTTGATTATTGTGGTTGGGAACTTCAATTCTATGTTGAATAAAAGTGGCAAGGATGGTCATCCATGCCTTGTTCCTAATATAGAATAAGTAATTTCACCTTTTCATAGCTGAGTACAATGTTAGCTGCAGACTTGTTATATATAGTCTTTTGAGGTGATCATGTGATTTTTCTTCTTCTATGTGTTAATAAGGTATATCATATTGATTGATTTGTGATACTAGACCATTCTTGCATTCTTGGGATAAATCCCACTTAATCATGATTTATAATCCTTTTAATGCATTGCTCAATTCAGTTTGCTAGTATTTTGTTGAGGATTTTTGCATCTATATTCTTCAGTGATATTGGCCTTTAATTTTCTTTTTTTGTGATATCTTCGTTTGGCTTTAGTATCAGGGTGATGCTGGCTTCATAGGATGATTTGGAAGCATTCCTTCCTCTGCATATTTTGGAATAGTTTAAGAAAAATAGGTGTCAACTCTTCTCTAAATGTTTGGTAAAATTCAACTGTGAAGCCATCTGGTCCTGGACTTCTGTTTGGGGGAGGTTTTGTTGTTGTTGTCATTACTAATTCAATTTTGTTACTGATAAGTCATCTCTTCACATTTTTTTTTAAAATTTCTTTGTGGTTCAGTCTTGAGAGATTGTCCTTTTCTATGAATTCAAACATTTTTTTTCTAGGTCTTTCCCATTGGCTCAGTGGTAAAGAATCCTCCTGCAATACAGGAAATTCAGGAGACATGGGTTTGATCCTTGGATCAGGAGGATCCCTGGAGGAAGAAATGGCAACTCCCTCCAGTATTCTTGCCTAGAAAATCCCATGCACAGAGGAACCTGACAGGCTACAGTCCATAGACTCACAAAGAGTTGGATATGACTTAACACACATACATGCAAACGTTTTTTTCTAGGCTATTTTATTGGCATATAACTGAACTGAACTGAATTGTTTGTAGTAATTAATCTTTTATGATCCTTTATATTTCTGTAGTGTCAGTCTTGACTTCTTTTTGCTTTCTGATTTCATTGACTTCTGCTCTCTCTTAAGGTTAAATGCACTGTAACAACTCTGCATTTTTACCCAACCCTCCTCCTCCCTCGATAACAGTTTACTGTTATCAATTTCCTATTTTACATGTTTTTGTGTATTCTTTAACTACTTATTGCTGATATAGATGATTTTACTACTTCTGTCTTTTAACCTTCCTAATAACTTCATATATGGTTAATTTACAGTCTTTACTGTACATTTATATTTACCAATGAGACTTTTGTCTTTTGTTATTTTTATATTTCCAGTTGTGTACTTATCCTTTTTACTTAGAGAAATCCCTTTAACATTTCTTGTAAAGCTGGTTTGGTGGTGGTGAACTCTTTTAATATTTGTTTACAAAACATTTAAAAATTTTTGTTTTTAATTGAAGGAGAGTTGCTTTACAATATTGTGTTAGTTTCTGCTATACATAAACATGAATCAGCCGTAGGTATACATATGTTCCCCTCTCTTGAACCTCCCTCCCACTTCCTACCCATCCCACCCCTCTAGATTGTTACAGAGCACCAGATTTGAGCTCCCTGCATCATACAGCCAAATTTTCACTGGGTATCTATTTTACATATTATAATGTATATGTTTCAATTCATCCCTCCCTCTCCTTCCCCCACTGTGCCCACAAGTCTGTTCGCTATATCTGTGTCTCCATTGCTACCATTCAGATAGGCTTGTCAGTACCATCTTTTTAGAGTCCATATATATACATTAATATACATTTGTTTTTCTCTTGCTGACTAATTTTATATAATAGACTCAAGGTTCATTTACCTCATTAGAACTGACTCAAATGCATTCATTTTTATGACTGAGTAATATTCCACTGTATATATGTGCCACAACTTCTTTATCCATTCATTTGGCAATGAGCATCTACGTTGCTTCCATGTCCTAGCTATTGCAAATAAAGTTACAGTCAACATTGGTGTACGGAGAAGGCAATGGCACCCCACTCCAGTACTCTTGCCTGGAAAATCCCATGGATGGAGGAGCCTGGTAGGCTGCAGTCCATGGGGTCGCTGAGGGTCAGACACAACTGAGCGACTTCACTTTGACTTTTCACTTTCACGCATTGGAGAAGGAAATGGCAACCCACTCCAGTGTTCTTGCCTGGAGAATCCCAGGGATGGGGGAGCCTGGTGGGCTGCCGTCTATGGGGTCGCACAGAGTCGGACACAACTGAAGTGACTCAGCAGCAACATTGGTATACATGTGTCTTTTGATCTCTCCATCAAATCTAAATGAAAATCTTACTGGGTAGACTATTTTTGTAGGTTTCTCCCTTTCATCATCATGCCACTCTCTTCTGGCCTGCAAAGTTTCTGCTGAAAAATCAACTAATAGACTCATGAGAGTTCCCTTGTATGTAGCTTCTTGAAAGCCTGTTTCTCTGGAGGCTTTTTAATATTTTCTCTTTATCTTTAATTTTTGCTGCTTTAATTATAATGTTTTTTGGTGTGGCTCTCTATGAGTTGATTCTGGTTGAGACTTCCTATGTTTCCTGGATCTGGATATCTATTTCCTTTCCAGGTTGGGGAAGTTTTCAGTTCTTACGTATTCAGATATGTTCTGTGACCCCTTCTCTCTCTCTCTTCTCCTTCTGCTGCTGCTGCTAAGTCACTTCCGTCGGGTCCAACTCTGTGCGACCCCATAGACGGCAGCCCACCAGGCTCCCCCATCCCTGGGATTCTCCAGGCAAGAACACTGGAGTGGGTTGCCATCCCCTTCTCCAATGCATGAAAGTGAAAAGTGAAAGTGAAAAGTGGAAGTGAAGTCGCTCAGTCATGTCCACCTCTTAGCGACCTCATGGACTGCAGCCCACCAGGCTCCTCTGCCCATGGGATTTTCCAGGCAAGAGTACTGGAGTGGGTGCCATTGCCTTCTCTTCTCCTTCTGGGACTCCTCTAATGTGAATGTTAATATACTTGATATTGTTACTGAGGTGTCTTAATCTCTCATTTCTTTTTATTATTATTTTTTGCTGTTTCAGTGGTTTCCACTATGCTATCTTTCAGCTCACTGATGCATTTCTCTGTATTATCTACTCTAGTGCTGATTTCTTCCAGAGTGTTTTTGTTCGTTTGTTTTAGTTATTGTAATTTTCATCTCTGTTTGGTTCTTTATATTTTCTCTTAGTTCAAAGCTTCTAACATATCTTGTTCATCCATTCTTCTCCTGAGTTTTTGAACATCTTTATGATCATTATCTTGAATTCTTTACTGGATAGATCACTTATCTCAACTTTTACTTAATTCACTTTGGGGGGACTTTGTCATATTCCTTCATTTGGAATATATTCTTCTAATTTGCTGTTTTTATTTCTGTATATTTGGTGTGTTGATTATGTTTCTCGACCTCGGAGAAGTGACCTTTAGAAGATGCCCTATATGTCCCAGAAGCACACTCCTCTCCGATCACCAGAGCTACATGTGGTAGGGGGTCTTCCCATGGAAGCTGCATGGGTCCTTCTGTTGTAGTGGACTTACTTCTATAGGTGACCTCCAGTCTGGCTTGTTTCCAGGCCTGCCTTCTGTGGAGGTTTCTGACTGCTGGTGGGCAAGGTGGGGTCATGAAGCAGCTTGCTGTAGAATTCAAGGAACCTCAGAACTTGTGCTGGCCTACTTGTGGGTGGAGCTACCTTTTAAGGTAGATGGTTGCAGAGCTGGGCATCCCAGATGTGGCATTAACTTGTTTGTGGGCAGAGCCTGTTTTTTTTACAGGACTGTCTGTGGAGTCTGAGTTGTTTTAAAGCTGGTATTGGCCTACTGGTCAGTGGGTCTGGGTCCCAGGTCAGATTTCTGAGGGGTCTAGAGTTTTAGAACGGGTATTGGCCTGCTGGTTGGTGAGGTTGGGGTCCTGGGGGATCCCAGAGCTGATAACTGCTGGTAGATAGAAGCAGGACATGCGGCCTCTGGCTACAGGGTTTTGGGAGTCCTAGTGGAGCTGGTGTCAGCTCACCAGTGTATGGGGCCAAATCCTGGGGCAGCTGGACGAGGGGCTCAAGGTGTGCCAGGGCTGGTGTTGGTCTGCTCATGGGAGAGGCTGGGTGATCTTTGGGGTTGGTGCTGCCCTTTTTGTAGGTGGGCTGTATCCTGACATGGCAGGCTGAGAGGCTGTGGTGGTACTGGTGCCCACTGATATATGGAACGGGGCACACAGCATCCTGGGGCTGGTGCCTGCCTCCTGATGGGTGGATTTGGGCCCAGAGTTTCTGGTTGCAGGGCCCAGGGGCTCCTGGGCCTAGTGCCAGTACACTGGTGTATGGTGTTCTGGGACTTGTAGTGAATAAGGCCAGGTCCCACTATTTCCCATGGTCTTCTTCTGGCTTTCCTGAAAGTAAGTCCCACTGGCCTTCAAAGCCAGTTGTTCTGGGGGCTTGTCTTTCCACTTCAGGACCCCTAAGCTGAGGACGCTTATGCGGGGCTTGGACTCCTTGCTTCTTGAGAAGAATGTCTGTAATTACCATAATTATTATCACTTCCTTCTGTTTGTGGATCACCCACTTAGGGGTGTGGGTCTTGAAGGCACCGCATCGCTACCCCTCCTACCCATCTTGCTGTGTTTCCCTCTTTATATCTTAGTAGTATATCTTTTTTTGCTAGTCTTCCAGTCCTTCTGGTCAATAATTCCTTTGTAAATAGTTATAGTTTTGGAGTGCCCATTGGAGGAGGTAAGCCCCGGGTCTTCCTACTCCTCCATACTACTGGTCACTCTTTTGTTGAGTGTATTTTTAATCAGTCTTTTTAGTAGTTGTGTTTGGTTACACACATATCCAAGTCTACTGATGACTACACTTTACCATTTCAAATGGATTCCAGAAATTCTACCTCCTTTTACATCCTTTTACCCTATCCTTTTATAATAAAATTATCTTACATGTTCTCTCTACATATATTGAAAATCACATTAGACTGTATTCTTTTCTTCAATGATAAAGCATTATTCAGAGAACACAGAGGTGTAAATTTTGTGTTGACCTATATTTTTGCCCTTATCATCTTTTTTCTTCCTTCCTGATATTTCAAATTTCTTTCTTTTGTTATCGCCTTTCTTTTTAGAGAACTTCCTTAGCCATTCTTTCAGAATAAGTTTGCTAGCAACACATTCTCTTACTTTTCCTTTATTTGGGAATGTTTTATTCTCTCTGAATTCCTAAAAGATATTCTTGCTGGATTTAGAAGTCTGGTTTAACAAATATTTTATTTCAGTTCTTGAAAAATATTGTGCCATTTCCTTCTGGCCTTTAAGGTTTCTGATAATAAGTTGTTATCATTTGAGACTTTTTCTCCTATTGCTGTATTAATTGCTCAGTTGTGTCTGACTTCTGTGACCCCATGAATTCTGTCCATGGAATTCTCTAGTCAAGAATACTGGAGTGGGTTACCATTTCCTTCTCCAGGGGGTTCTTTCTGACCCAGGGATTGAACCCAAGTCTCCTGCATTGCAGGTAGATTCTTTATCATCTGAGCCACTAGGGAAGCACTTTTCCTCTATAAGTAATGCATTGTTTTTCCTCTAACTGGTTTCAACATTTTTGTGCTGTTTTTAATTTTCAGAGGGTTGATTATAATATATCTTGGCATGAATTTCTTTCAGTTCAGTCGCTCAGTTGTGTCCAACTCTTTGCGACCCCATGAATCGCAGCATGCCAAGACTCCCTGTTCATCACCAACTCCTGGAGTTCACCCAAACTCACGTCCATCGAGTCAGTGATGCCATCCAGCCATCTTATCCTCTGTCATCCCCTTCTCCTCCTGCCCCCAATCCCTCCCAGCATCGGAGTCTTTTCCAATGAGTCAACTCTTCACATGAGGTGGCCAAAGTATTGGAGTTTCAGCTTCAGCATCAGTCCTTCCAATGAACACCCAGGACTGATCTCCTTTAGGATGGACTGGTTGGATCTCCTTGCAGTCCAAGGGACTCTCAAGAGTCTTCTCCAACACCACAGTTCAAAAGCATCAATTCTTCAGTGCTCAGCTTTCTTCACAGTCCAACTCTCACATCCATACATGACTACTGGAAAAACCATAGCCTTGACTAGACCAACCTTTGTTGGCAAAGTATTGTCTCTGCTTTTGAACATGCTATTAGGTTGGTCAGAACTTTCCTTCCAAGGAGTAAGCATTTTTTAATTTCATGGCTGCAATCACCATCTGCAGTGATTTTGGAGCCCCCAAAAATAAAGTCAGCCACTGTTTCCACTATTTCCCCATCTATTTCCCATGAAGTAATGGGACCAGATGCCATGATCTTCGTTTTCTGAATGTTGAGTTTTAAGCCAATTTTTTCACTCTCCTCTTTCACTTTCATCAAGAGGCTTTTTAGTTCCTCTTCACTTTCTGCCATAAGGGTGGTGTCATCTGCATATCTGAGTTTATTGATACTTCTCCCGGCAATCTTGATTCCATCTTGTGCTTCTTCCAGCCCAGCGTTTCTCATGATGTACTCTGCATAGAAGTTAAAAAGAATACATTTGAATCAGTTCTAATGAGGTGGATGAAACTGGAGCCTATTATACAGAGTGAAGTAAGCCAGAAGGAAAAACATCAATACAGTATACTAACGCATATATATGGAATTTAGAAAGATAGTAACAATAACCCGGTGTACGAGACAGCAAAAGAGACACTGATGTATAGAACAGTCTTGTGGACTCTGTGGGAGAGGGAGAGGGTGGGAAGATTTGGGAGAATGACATTGAAACATGTAAAATATCATGTAAGAAATGAGTTGCCAGTCCAGGTTCGATGCACGATACTGGATGCTTGGGGCTAGTGCACTGGGACGACCCAGAGGGATGGTATGGGGAGGGAGGAGGGAGGAAGGTTCAGGATGGGGAACACATGTATACCTGTGGCAGATTCATTTTGATATTTGGCAAAACTAATACAATTATGTAAAGTTTAAAAAAAAAAAGAAACAACAACAACAACAAAAATAAGCAGGGTGACAATATACAGCCTTGATGTACTCCTTTGCCTATTTGGAACCAGTCTATTGTTCCATGTCCAGTTCTAACTGTTGCTTCCTGACCTGCATATAGGTTTCTCAAGAGGCAGGTCAGGTAGTCTGGTATTCCCATCTCTTTCAGATTTTTCCACATGAATTTCTTTGGGTTTACCCTATTTGGAATTTGCTTAGCTTTTTGAATCTATAGGTTATGTTTGTCGTCAAATGTAGGAGCTTTTCAGGCATTATTTCTATGAATATCTTTTCAGCTTTTACCTCTTTCTCTTCTTCTTCTGGAACTCCAGTGTCACAAAAATTGGACTTTTTTTTTGGTATCATTCACCCATTTGATGATATTTTGAATGCTAGTCTTTTTCCCAGTATGCATAATACTGTTTACTTTCAAAGTCATGAAAGAGCTGTTTTGTGCATTTTTTAATAGATTTTACACTTGCAGTCAGTGGAAGAAATCAGATGGGATGTGCTTCCTTCACCTAACCCAGAACTAGAACCTTCTCATTTTATTTTGAATCTTTACCCAACTGGAGGGTCTAGAGAGAAAAAAAAAAAAAACAATTTTATTTTTCTAATTCTGCAAGTTCTTGCCTTTCTATACTCTGTCTATGTTCTGATTGCAAAGTGGCTAGTGTTTGACTCTTATCTCTTTTACTATTTTACTATATACAACTAGATTAGTTGTATAGTAATTAGTTGTATAGTAATTAGTCAACACTTTCAAAACTCTTGCTGCAAATAATATTTTCAATGTCAAAATCAAGTTAATTTTTATTCCCCATGTTGCCACAGGAATCAGTTTTTAACAATTTCTGGACCATTAACAACATAAGTTGTCATTTTCCTGCTTGTGTTAAGGGTTTCATTGCTGCTTTTCCAGCCTTACTCTCTACCGAGTCCTGAAGCTGATGCTACCTATTTTCAGGGTTTTATTTCAGTATAGCCCCAATCTTAGGTACTGATTTCTTTATCCGTTTGCTTTTGAGGCATGACCACTCCAAAATTAAGTCCTTTAAAAAACCCAACTATTTGTAATTTTTCATGAGTGTAGGGATCTGTTGCATGGTTTTGCTTAGTGGATTTTAGTTGGGTCTGCTAATGTGTCTGTGGTCAGCTTGAGGACCAAAAAGAGGCAATTTAAATAGAACATTATTGGTTTTTCAGCACAACAGAGGGACACACAGGAAGAACATGGATGCCACTCAGCAGGCTGGCATCCATGGGAATCATGTGGTCATGGAGAATGCAACATCTCCTGGCCCCTTGGAGTTCCAAAATCTTAAATATATTCTTACTTATTATGGGACTCCATTCCAGACTCTTTTGCACCTCTCTTGGTGATAAAACATTCACTGAGACACTCTAATCCATTTCTGGAAGGCTGTTAAAACCAGTTTATTTAGTCTTCTGTGAGTCCTGTTAGCTCACCTGGGACTGCTTTTTCAGGCTCCATGAAGGTGAGCATAGCAGCTGGATTGCTTTTGCCCTAATGAGGTCTCAGCTTCTCTGCCACTGGTTGGAGTTAAACAGCTTCAGGTAACAGCCCCAGACACCCTGATTGTCAGGCCCTTCTGTAGAGATCCAGAGATGATAGAAACACACAGGGATGGTAGTGGACACATTTAAGATGGGGTTGAGTGTCAGAAAGTGGTCAGGGCCTTGAGGCAGGGAAGCCATCCCCAGGCAGTGGGCTTAGCAAGCCACTGTCCTATAAGTAAAACACATTGTCCTTTTTACTTTAATTTGCCGGGGTTTTTTCTCTTTTTTTAAGTGAGATTAGGTCACCGCCTCTGCACTGCTTTCTCGAGAACTGACACTTTCAGTGCGAATGAAGCTAATGATGAGAGACAATATTTTAATGTTAATTAGATATTCCATGTGTCTTAGTTCATCAGAGAACCATTGCGCTTTTATGTATCAGATGAAAGCACAGCTCTTGCTTGGAGGAAAACAGAATACACAGAAAAAAATATTTTCCGTTTTGTAATTATTCAAATTATTGTTGCTTTTTAGAAAAATTCAGAAGACTTTGAGAGGGCAGAAGGATACTTAGCAATAACACAACTGCATGGCAGGAAGCCACTGAAGAGCCTCAAAGACCCTCTTCGTTCTCTTTCAGAAAACATTGTTAAAAGCTGTAATCTCCAATTAGGAAACAATCTCTCCAAGAGTTACTCGGAGTGGCCTTGTTAGATGAACGAGAGGTGGTAGGACCAAGCCTCCTTCTGAATGGGCCTACCCAGGAGAAAAGAGCCAAAAAGCATGCAAGAAGTCCCCTGGGTCCTTCGGACTCTAAAGTGTCAACACTTAAGTTGGAAGAAAAACACTGGCATAAACGTGGTGAGTTAATACCTCTTTAAGGTCACTTAAAAATAATGATCGGAAAAAGAATGAAGACAATTCTGTTCTCTCTGTGAGTTCCATTTTCCTGTCAATAAAATGAACATATTGAACTAACGCAGGAATTCTAAATAAACTATACCATGTTTTCTCTAACCTCTAAGATGTATAGTTCAGTTACAGGGTCAAGGTGGAAACTTTTAAATTGCATATGTCTAAGTGATCCTGTTACTGATGGGAATATGTTGCACCCTTCTGGCAGGTTGTCCTGCCAACTGTCCTTCTTTAGTTTTAGAATTAGCTGACCTCACTTGATAGGTGAATGTGTTTTGTCGCTCATTCATGTCCAATTCTCTGCGACCCCATGGACTGTAACCCTCCATGTTACAGTTTCCCCTGTCCGTGGGGATTCTCCAGGCAAGAACACTGGAGTGGGTTGTCATGCCCTCGTGAATTAATGGTTGAAATTTATGGATGAAAGACTTATTTATTGTTTTTATTTTTTTACTTTTGAAGTTTTTTCTCAAAAATTTGAAATAATTTTGGATTTACAGAAAAGTTGCAAAGAGTCCTTTTAGCCAGTTTCCCTTAATGTTGATATTTTGCATAATTATGGTAGACTTGTTGAAACATTGATGAATTATTATTAACTAATCCAAACTTTATTTGGATTTCATCACTTTCCCCTCTAATGCCCTTTTCCTGTTCCAGTTTCCAATGCTACTATCTAGCATTCAGAAAATTTTATTTTTATGTGTAAATTTCTATGCCAAGTACTATTTGGTTGGGTTTATGAATCAAAGAATGGTTCATGGCCCCCACTCTTCAGAAACACATGAGCCTGGAGGCAGTACCATATGTGCAGAAAAATTCAAGCATCCTTGTTCCTAGATCATCAAGACATAATGCACGAGGTTTGAGGGCAGATGGTTCAACCTGGTCAGGTAAGACCATGTATATTGGCAGCCTTGAAATGTGGTGGGAATGTGGACTTCTTCCCTTTGGATTCTCTGACCAGGACCAGTAAGTGTATGGGATCAGTAAGTCAAATTCCTGAAAAATATCTCAACAAGTTTCTCTCCACCACATACCCAATATATCTTTCTTTTACTTCTTTGCATTATGCAGACTCAACTTGGAGTGTATGGATAATTACTCTTCATCAGAAAGAATAACCCAAATAAAATTGGCAAAACTTTTTAAATGGTTAACATCAATTGTAGTCAGTGTGGGAAAATGGACACTCCTTTGAACTGCCTTTGGAAGAAAAAACCGATGCATTCTTCAAGGGAATTTGTATTTTATGTCATCAAAATATGCCTCCTCATTGACCCAGTTAGCTCAAAAGTTACTTGGTACAGTATTGTTTACAATAGCAACACATTAGAAGAAACAAACATTTAGCCAAGATTATTTAGACAAAGTATAAAATACACATATAAAATTAATGCATATCTTAAAAATGAATTATAAAAAAAAAATTTCATGACACAAATGGTTATGTAATACTACTCCAAAGAAAGAATTTTACAAATAGTTATGTACAGTATGACTTATTTTTGTTTATATACATGTTTGTATCTTGAGCATTTCCCTTTCTAAATATATCAGTAGTGATTTTCTCTGGGAAGTGGGAATTATTAAAACCAGCTCTATTGAGATAAAGTTCACATATCACACATTTCCTACAATTAAGTTGTGCAATTCAGATTTTAGTACATTTACAGGGTTGTACATTACAACCTGTAGAAGTGAACAGTTTGTACATTTTCATCAAAGATGAGAAGATGGTGGAGTAGAAGGACGTGCACTCATCTCCTGCGAGAGCTCCAAAATTGCAACTTGCCGCTGAACAACCATAGACAGGAGAATGTTGGATCCCACTGAAGAAAGATACCTCACATCCAAGGGCAAAGGAATAACCTCAACAAGATGGTAGGAGGGAAATTCTAAATGTTCAAGCTGGATTTAGAAAATGCAGAGGAACCAGAGATCAAATTGCCAACATCCGTTGGATCATAGAAAAAGCAAGAGAATTCCAGAAAAATATCTACTTCTGCTTCATTGACTATACTAAAGTCTTTGACTGTGTGGATCACAACAAACTGGACAATTCTTAAAGAGATGGGAATACCAGACTACCTTCCTTGCCTCCTGAGAAATCTGCAGGTCAAGAAGCAACCAGACATGGAACAATGGACTGGTTCCAAATTGGGAAAGGAGTACATCAAGGCTGTATATTGTCACCCTGCTTATTTAATCTATATGGGGAATACATTGTATGGAATGTCAGCCTGGATGAAACACAAGCTGGAATCAAGATTGCTGGGAGAAATACCAATAACCTCAGATACACAGATGATACCATCCTTATGGCAGAAAGTGAGGAGGAACTAAAGAGCCTCTTGATGAAAGTGAAAGAGGAAAATGAAAGAGCTGGCTTAAAACTCAGCATTTGAAAAACGAAGATCATGGCATCTGGTCCCATCACTTCATGGCAAATAGATGGTGAAACAGTGAGAGACTTTATTTTGGGGAGCTCCAAAATTACTGCAGATGGTGACTGCAGCCATGAAATTAAAAGATGCTTACTCTTCGGAAGAGAAGTTATGACAAACTTAGCATATTAAAAAGCAGAGACATTACTTTGCCAACAAGGGTCCATCTAGTCAAACCTATGGTTTTTCCAGTAGTCATGTATGGATGTGAGAATTGGACCATAAAGAAAACTGAGTGCCAAAGAATTGATGCTTTTGAACTGAGGTATTGAAAAAGACTCTTGAAAGTTCCTTGTACTGCAAGATCAAACCAGGCAATCCTAAAGGAAATCAGTCCTGAATACTCATTGGAAAGACTGATGTTGAAGCTGAAGCTCCAATATTTTGTCCACCTGATGCAAAGAACTATTCCCCTCATTGGAATAGACCCTGATATTGGGAAAGATTGAGGGCATGAGGAGAAAGGGATGACAGAGGATGAGGTGGTTGGATGGCATCACTGACTTGATGGACTTGAGTTTGAGAATGCTCCAGGAGTTGGTGATGGACAAGGAAGCCTGACATGCTGCAATCCATGGGGTTGCAGAGTCAGACATGACTGAGCCACTGAACTGAACTGATACTTACCATCACAATCTAATTTTAGAACACTTTCTTCACCCCAAAAAGAAATCCTGCAATACTGTTGCTCCCTATTACACTTCCCTACAAGTCCTGGGAACATGAAACACTAACTTACATTTGTTCCTATTGTTTTGCCTGTTATGGACATTCTGTGTCAGTGGAATCAAGATGTGGCCTTTGGGGACTGACTTCTTTCAGTTAGTTCAGCCGTGGTTCGGCCATGTTGCAGCATGTATCAAGTAATATATTCCTTTTTATTGCTGGATTATAATAATACATTTTTTGTATATACCACAGTTACTTTTTTATTCATCATTTGATAGGTGTGGATTGTTTCCTTTTTGTAGCTATTATGAATAATGCTGCTATGAATGTTGATTTGTATACAAGATTGTGTTAGAGGTCTACTTTTACATATTGGGTATATACCTAGGAGTGAAATTGTGGGGTCACATGATAATTCCATGTTTAACTTTTTGAGGACTTTCCAACTATTTTGTAAAATGGCTGCACAGTTTTACATTCACACCAGAAATGCATGAGGGTTTCAATTTCTTCACATTCTCATCAACACTTGATATTGTCTGTCTTTTTAAATACATTCATTGTGGTATATGTAAAGTGGTTTCTTAGAGTTTTGGTTTGTAGATCCTTAAAGTCTAATGATGTTGAACATCTTCATATGAACTTAATGGGCTTTGTATATCTTCTTTAGCAAATTGTCTATTTGGATTATGTGGCCAATTTTTAATTGGGCTATTCATCTTTTTATTATTTAGTTTGTTATTAGGTTGCATGAATTCTTTTGGGCTTCCCTAGATATTCTTGATATAAATGCCTTATGAGATATATGATTTTCAAATATTTTCCCTTATTCTGTGTGTTACCTTTTCACTTTCTTGATTATATAATTTGTAACACAGAAATTTTTACTTTGACAAAATCTAATTCATTTATTTATTTTTGTCTTTTGTCCCTGTTTCCTCGGTGACTCAGATAGTAAAGAATCTGCCTGCAAGGCAGGAGGCCGGAGCTCGATCCCTTGGGTGAGAAGGGCCCTTGGAGGAGGGCATGGCAACTCATTCCTAGTATTCTTGACTGAAGAATCCTAGGGACAGAGGAGTCTGGCAGCCTACAGTCCATGGGGTCACAAAGAGTCAGACATGACCGAGTGACTTAGGCTGCATGCTTTATGTGTTGTATCTGACAGCATTTCCTAATACAAATCACAAACATTTTTGCATGTTTTCTCCAAGGAACTTTATAGATTTAACTTTTACATTTAAATGTATTACCAATGTTGAGTTAATTTTTATGTGTAAGTGTGAGGTAGGGATACAACTTCTTTCTTCCGCATGTGGATATACAGTTGTCCTAGCACCATATGTTGAAAAGACAAATCTTTCTCTATTGAATGTCTTGGCACCCTTGTCAAGACTCTATGGAATCGTTGCATATATATACAGGATTTATTTATTGGACTGTGGTCTCTATCCCTTACGTCACTACCACACTCTCTTGATTACCATGCTTCATAATAAGTTATGAAATAGGTAGCCTTGTAGTAAGTTATGAGATATGTGAGTTCTTTTCTAAGATTGTTTTGGCTATTCTCTATCATAAATTTCTGAAATTTCTACAAAAATGTGACTGGATTTTGCAAGGGATTATATTGAATCTGAAGACCAATTTGGACAGTATTAAGTCTTCCTCAGTGATCAATGCAAAGAAATAGAGGAAAACAACAGAATGGGAAAGACTAGAGATCTCTTCAAGAAAATTAGAGATACCAAGGGAACATTTCATGCAAAGATGGGCTCAATAAAGGACAGAAATGGTAGGGGCCTAACAGAAGCAGACAATATTAAGAAAAGGTGGCAAGAATACACAGAAGAACTGTACAAAAATGATCTTCATGACCCAGATAAACACGATGGTGTGATCACTCATCTAGAGCCAGACATCCTGGAATGTGAAGTCAAGTGGGCCTTAGAAAGCATCACTACGAACAAAGCTAGTGGAGGTGATGGAATTCCAGTTGAGCTATTTCAAATCCTGAAAGATGATGCCCTGAAAGTGCTGCACTCAATATGCCAGCAAATTTGGAAAACTCAGCAGTGGCCACAGGACTGGAAAAGGTCAGTTTTCATTCCAATCCCAAAGAAAGGCAATGCCAAAGAATGCTCAAACTACCACACAATTGCACTCATCTCACACGCTAGTAAAATAATGCTCAAAATTCTCCAAGCCAGGCTTCAGCAATACGTGAACCATGAGCTTCCAGATGTTCAAGCTGGTTTTAGAAAAGGCAGAGGAACCAGAGATCAAATTGCCAACATCCACTGGATCACTGAAAAATTAAGAGAGTTCCAGAAAAACATCTATTTCTGCTTTATTGACTATGCCAAAGCCTTTGACTGTGTGGATCACAATAAACTGTGGAAAATTCTGAAAGAGATGGGAATACCAGACCACCTGACCTGCCTCTTCAGGAACCTACATGCAGATCAGGAAGCAGCAGTTAGAACTGGACATGGAACAACAGACTGGTTCCAAATAGAAAAAGGATACGTCAAGGCTGTATATTGTCACCCTGCTTATTTAACTTATATGCAGAGTACATCATGAGAAATGCTGGGCTGGAAGAAGCACAAGCTGGAATCAAGATTGCCAGGAGAAATATCAATAACCTCAGATATGCAGATGACATCACCCTTATGGCAAAAAGTGAAGAGGAACTAAAAAGCAGCTTGATGAAAGTGAAAGAGGAGAGTGAAAAAATTGGCTTAAAACTCAACATTCAGAAAATGAAGATCATGGCATCTGGTCCCATCACTTCATGGGAAATAGATGGGGAAACAGTGGAAACAGTGTCAGACTCTATTTTGGGGGGCTCCAAAATCACTGCAGATGGTGATTGCAGCCATGAAATTAAAAGATGCTTACTCCTTGGAAGGAAAGTTATAACCAACCTAGACAGCATATTCAAAAAAAGCAGAGACATTACTTTGCCAACAAAGGTCTGTCTAGTCAAGGCTATGGTTTTTCCAGTGGTCGTGTATGGATGTGAGAGTTGGACTATAAAGAAAGCTGAGCACCGAAGAATTGATGCTTTTGAACTGTGGTATTGGAGAAGACTCTTGCAAGTCCCTTGGACTGCAAGGAGATCCAACCAGTCCATCCTAAAGGAGATCAGTCCTGGGTGTTCATTGGAAGGACTGATGCTGAAGCTGAAACTCCAATACTTTGGCCACCTCATGCGAAGAGTTGACTCATTGGAAAAGACTCTGATGCTGGGAGGGATTGGGGGCAGGAGGAAAAGGGGACAACAGAGGATGAGATGGCTGGATGGCATCACCGAGTCGACGGACATGAGTTTGGGTAAACTCCGGAGTTGGTGTTGAACAGGGAGGCCTGGCGTGGTGCGATTCATGGGGGTCGCAAACAGTCGGACACAACTGAGGGAGTGAGCTGATCGACTGAATTCTATCCATGACCATGGGATATCTTTGCCTTTATTTATAGTTTCTCTAATTTTTCCACAATGTTTTGTACTTTACATATACAAATTTTGTACCTTTTGGTTTAGTTTATTTATAAGCAATTTATTATTTCTAATGTTATTGAAAATGAACTCATTTTCTTAATTTCATTTTCAGATTGTTTATTGTCAGTGTATAGAAATTAAATTGGTTTTGTATATTGATCTTATATCCTACAACTTTGCTGAACTCATTTATCAGTCTGATAAGTGTATTTGTGTGTTTTTGTGGGTGTATTCCTTCATTGTTTCTTTATACCAATAGAAGAATTTGTGCTTCCTCCTTTCGAATCTTGGTGCTTTTCTTTTCTTTTTTCATCTAATTTTCCTGGCTGACTTGAGTAGAATATGTTGTGAAGTGGCAAGAGAGTCTTGTCTTCTTTTTTCTTATCTTTATCTAAAGGCAGAATATATATTCCTCCTCCCACCATAAATTTTAATATTGCTGATTTTCTAAAAATCTTTCTTCCTTTGCTTACATGTATTTGTTAATTTTACATAATGTACTGGCACTTTTGTAATTTAAAAGTTAGTAAGAAAAAGGAATAAATGTCAAAGATCCTAACAGCTAATATTTGTCTGTGGTGGGGCAGATATGGAAGAGGAGTCTAAATGACCTGCTTTTGTTGTGGGGACCATGTACTGATGTTTTCATATTTCTGTTTTCTCTGATGATCCAAGGCAGCCAAGGAACAAGTAGTAGGGTAGAGAGGAGCAGAAGCTATTCATGAATGTGAGAACCATGCCACACTTTCCAAGGAACCAAAGGAGAGATAGTCCCAGGGTCAGAAAGTACACTGCTAAAAAAATGGGTTCAGTTCAATTCAGTTCAGTCGCTCAGTCATGTCCGACTCTTTGCGACCCCATGAATCGCAGCACACCTGGCCTCCCTGTCCATCACCAACTCCCGGAGTTCACTCAAACTCATGTCCATTGAGTCAGTGATGCCGTCCAGCCATCTCATCCTCTGTCATCCCCTTTTCCTCTTGCCTCCAATCCCTCCCAGCATCAGAGTCTTTTCCAATGAGTCAACTCTTCTCATGAGGTGGCCAAAGTACTGGAGTTTCAGCTTTAGTATCATTCCTTCCAAAGAACACCCAGGGCTGATCTCCTTTAGAATGGACTGGTTGGATCAAGCAAATGAATTGGGTGTTGCCAAAAGGGCTTTCTCTGGTGGTTTAGTGGTAAGGAATCCATCTGCCAATGCAGGTGACACAAGAGGTGCAGATGCAATCCCTAAGTCAGGAAGATCTCCTGGAGAAGGAAATGGCAAGCCACTCCAGTATTATTGCCTGCGAAATCCCATGGACGGAGGAGCCTGGCAAGCTACAGTCCATGGGTTGCAAGAGTAGGACACAACTTAGTGATTAAATCATGAAAGCAGGTTGAGTTTCCCCCAAAGCAAACCCTGAAACAAGAATTTAAGTGCAGGTCACTTATTTGGGAGATGACCCTGGGAAGAACCAGTATGGGAAAGAGGAAGTGAAATTGGGAAGGGAAGGAACCAATGTAGAGTATGTCGATGTGTAAGATATGTCAGTGGGCAACTGGGGACTCCAGAAAGCTGTGAAAACACCTCAGGGTGGTCCCATATGAAGGTCAAGGAAGCTGGAGTGTTTATCATCAGCTATCTCTTGTCCTTTGAGACACAGCAAGAACATACATTGCCCAGTACATCAGGCCTGACTGAGGGGTTGCCATGCTCCTGTGGTCAGTGAGGGTCTGCAGACAGAGGCACAGGGCTGACAGTGAAAGCCCTATTCATGTTTGGGAACTGAAAGTGCTGAGGGGATATACCATCCGCTATGAAGAAGGAAATGGCAACCCACTCCAGTATTCTTGCCTAGAGAATCCTGTGGACAGAGGAGCCTGGTGGGCTGCTGTCCATAGGGTGGCACAGAGTCAGACAAGACTGAAGTGACTTAGCATGCATGCCATGCATTGGAGAAGGAAATGGCAACCCACTCCAGTATTCTTGCCTGGAGAATCCCAGGGAGAGAGGAGCCTGGTGGGCTGCCATCTATGGGGTCGCACAGAGTCAGACACGACGGAAGCAACTTAGCAGCAGCAGCAGCAGCAGCAGCAAGGGAGCAATCTGCTTTTATTCAGTGGTCCTCTCTGGTGTAGTCAGTTGCTAAGTTGTGTCTGACTCTTTTGCAACACCATGGACTGTAGCCCACCAGGCTCCTCTGTCCATGGAATTCTTCAGGCAAGAATACTGGAGTGGGCAGCCATTCTCTTCTCCAGGGGTTCTTCCCGACTCAGGGATTGAACCCAGGTGTCCCACATTGCAGGCAGATTCTTTATCATCTGAGCCAGCAGGGAAGCCTTACCTGGCTCTGGGTCCTCCTTAATCAACTGGCTGTTAAAGGAATTAAAATATAGTGTGGCTTCAATAGTTTAGATGATCATACTTTGCAACAAACTTTGAATCTCTGGATAAGGGAACCATTTATTATCCAATCCCCCTCCCCACTCCTCTGCATTTGCATTTCACCTTGGGTCGCAAGTAGAATGGGGGCCCCATAGGGTTTTGTAGACTTGACCAAGGAAATACAAATGTGTCTGGGTTACACTTCTGTAGTTGGCAGGTGTGAGTCTGGGGCCATGTTTAGGAATAATGGGAAAAATTTTAACTAAAACAAGCCAAGCGCTGTGTCCCTGCAGCTGAGGTAGGGATGGATACATGTGGGGGTACAGGCCTTCCAGCCTTTAAGAAAAGAGATCCCTGTGTGCTCTATGACCCTGGGGAGCTAGTCTTGTGAAAGATCCCTCATCAAGGCTCTTTCATAAACAGAATCATAACTCAGACTCACCTCAAAGGAAAGGGAATCTGTTGGTTCATTTCACTGGGAAGTTCCAGGGATGCCCTCAGGCAGAGTCATCAACAAAGTCACTAGGACCCAAAGTGTCCTCCTCTCTGTTCTCCTCCTTGCCCATGGGCTTCACTCTTAGGCAGGATGTCCTCCTGTGCTGTCCCCTGGAAAGTCCAGAATTACGTGCTCCAAGTCTATCAACTCCAACTGGAAAAATGTCTTCCTCCTCAGCTCCAACAAAAGGCAAGTGTTAAGTTACCTTGGCCTAATTCAGGTCATCTGCCCTTCCTGCAACAGCAACCCTAGGGGGACCGTGGTCTGACTGAACAGGACTAGATTCTGTGTTCATTCCTAGAGGGAAGAGATGAGGAAAGTTGCATGAAAACTGTGTGGACAGATAAGAGAAGATATCTCCCCACTCCCTATCCCCAAAAAGAAAAAAAAAAGAGAGAGAGAGAGAGCTGCTGTCAGATGCACAGGTGACATTGAGCAAGCCAAAATGACCGAGCTCCCGGTTGCAATCAAAGTCAGTGTTCTCTTTGCCTACGGGCACCATCTTCTGCCTTAAGATCCATTAATCCATTTATTCTTCCTTCTCTATTCTCTGTCTATATAGAAACTTAAATTTATATATATATGTATATATACATATATATTTATACTTAAACCTATTATGTAACAGGCATTGAGCTAGCCAGAGAACCATCAATCATATTAACACAAGGCTGAGTGTATATTTAAATGCAAATGGTGTGGAGAGACCAGAAAGCTGATCTAACCACTGATCACAGAGGTTCCTCCCTGGTTGCCCGTGTGCTGATCCAGCTGGTACCAGCTGACTCACCTCCAGCAAGAGGGCTTGTCCTCAAATTCAACCTCCCATGGGCCAAAGGTCCCTAAGGTCTTCCATGGCTGGGCATCTGCCATATCCTAGACACTGCTCTAAACAATATAAAATAAATAAGCAAAATATTACTTATAAAGCATTGATAAATATATAATCATAGTAAGCTATTTGATACAATCCCAATAATTGCAAAGAAAGCAACAAAAAACATTAAGGTTGTAGAGCATTTAAACAAAGCTAGTATGATACGTTCATGGTCATATATACAGACAGCCCTAAAAACCAACAAAAATAGAACACGTTATTTTCAAGCGTATGTGAAATACTAACCCAAATGACAATATTCCAGTTCATGAAGTTTGTCTCAGAAGATGCCAAAGTGTTAAATATCATAGACGCAACATTCTCTGACTATAAAGGAACCAGTTTAAAAATTAGTAACAAATATAAGTTAAAAACCCCCCACAGTTTTAGGGGAAAAATATATGTTTCTAAATAAATCATGAGTCAAAAAAAGTAAAAATGGAAATTTGACAATATTTAAAGTTGAACAAAAATGAAAATGCTACATACTAAGCCAGAGCAAAATATATACTCTTAAAAACTTGTGGTAGAGAAAGAATTCTGGAACATACAGAAAATGTTAAAAAAAAAAAAAAAGTAGAGTAAATAAAAGAATATAGAAAAAGAAGCAATAAAGGTAAGAGAAAAGATTAATGAAACAGAAAACAAAGAAGTGATAAAAATAATCAGATCTTTTCTGTTTTTTAAAAAAAGATTATAAAAATAGACAAACCTCTGGCAAGACTGAGCAAGGCAAAAAAAGATCAAGTACAAATAATTTTAGGCCTGAAAAAGGAGCCACAACTACAGATATTGTAGAGATATAAAAAAAATAGAAAATACTGGGAAATTTCACAGCTCTAAATTTGAAAACAGACAAAAAATATTTCTTTAGAAAAAGACTTCTGAAAACTGACTCAAGATGGGGAGAAAATCTTTACTATATATTTATATCTGTGTCTATAAATAGATAGATATAGATAGACAGATATCTGTCAAAGGACTTGTGTGAGGAATGCACAAATAGCTAACTATCATTATATAAGAAGACAGCTTAATTTAAAAAAAGGCAAAAGATTTAAACAGACACTTCAAATAGGAAGACACGGTTGCCAATAGTCACATGAAAAGTGCTCAATATTAGTATCTCTGATGAAATGCAAATCAATACAACAATAAAATATCATTTCATACGCAGCAGAATGGATTAAATTAAAATTCCCAAAACATCAGATGCTGGCGAGGATGTGGAACAAAAGAACTCTCTTATATTGGTGGTGGAATGCAAAATGCTAAAACTACTTTAGAAAACTCTTAGGCATTTTTTTGTATAAAATTAATCCTGGGCCTATCACAGGACTAAGCAATTATACTTTGAAGTAATTATTCAAAGAGTTGTACACCAATGTTTACAGCAGTTGTACACCAGAAGTACCTAGAACAGCCCCAAACTGAGATAACATATGTATCTATCAAGAGAGAAATGGATAAACAAATTATCTGTATTCATACAGTGCAACTTTACCTAGCAAGATAAAGAATGAACCACTGATAAACCAGTAACACAGATAAATCTCAACAAAAATTATTTTGAGTGAAAGAAGCCAGACACAAAATAATGCATACTCTGTGATTTTTTTAAAATGATGTTCTACAAGAGGCAAAACTAGCTTGTGATGAAGGAAATGATAGCAGTTACTGTCTGGGAAGAGAGTGAGGAGCATTAGCTCTTTAGGGAGGGATTTACATGAGGGATTTTTCTAGAGTGATGAAAATATTCTATATCTTCATGGGGATGTGGGTTATGCGGGTGTATGCATTTGTCAAAATCCATCAAATTGTATACTTAGAACCTGCATGTCACAATATATAATTTATACATCAATAAAATATCTTAAAAACGGACTGAACAAAAGAAAAGGAAATGGTTTAATATCTATGCACACACATATGTACACACACATACATACTGGCCTTCCCAGGAGGCTCAGTGGTTAAGAATCTGCCTGCCAAGGCAGGAGACACAGGAGACTAGTGTTTGATTCCTGGGTTGGGAAGAAGATCCCCTGGAGGAGGAGACAGCAACCCACTCCAGTATTTGTGCCTGGAGAATCCCATGGACAGAGGAGCCTAGTAGGCTATATAGACCATGGGGTCATGAAGAGTCAGACACAACTGAACAACTGAGCATTCATGCATGCATACATACATACATACAGCTAGCAAATGTGCCTACATGGTTTTACAAAGCTCTACCAACCCTCGAGGAATAGGTATGCTCAGTGGTAATGATTCCATGGGCTGGGGTACTTCCTCCAGGCCAATAGCAAGGATCATCTGTACCTCAGTGTGTAGGGTAGGAAGGCTTGTGGACCACAGCAATGTATGGGGAGGGTGGCCCAGAATGAAGCTGGAGTACTCAAAGGGCCATACCTGCTGGGTCCTGGAAGCACATGTGGCAGACAGACATTGGTGGCTGACTGCTGAAATGTCACATTCCCCTAATGTCCCTTCATTCTTGCTAATAAAACCTTAATTTCATTGAGGTAAGAGTCACCCTCAACTCCAGGAGATGAACCTTCATTAGTGTAACCAATGGAACACCATTCTTCTTACCTTGATTGGTTTTAGGGCTGACAGGTGACACAATTCTGGCCAATGGGAGTGGGATCTGCTAGTAGAGAGGCAGGAGTGGGCAGAGAGGCTTTCAGAAATCTTTCCTGGACTTTATAAAGGACAAGGAAAAGGGATATTCTGTCCTCTGACTTTGGGCACTGCTGTGTGTGAATGTGATACTCTGAGTGCCTTCCTTCAGACATCTTGGGCCCTGGGGGACCATCCCCCAGAGAAAAGCCAGTGTAGAGGATGCCAGGAAAGCTGGAAGGATGCTACATCCTTGATGACGTTACCGGACCACGAAGTTAACCAGTTCTTGATGGAAGATCATAAATGCTCTTGTTGTTTGAGTCATTTTGAGCTGATTCTGTTACTCTATCACTCACTGCCCAAAGCATCATAAATAATTCTTCATAATGAGGATTTGAATACTTATTTGATTTGAGTAACAAGAAAGTATTTTAAAATATTAAGCCCAGGATGGGACTGACATGCTTAGGTTACGGTCTAAAATGCCTGCAGAGCGGACTGGGGGAGAAGGAAAGAAGAACTGATGTGAATAGCCTCCAGAAGAGATGAGGACAATGACACTTTAGACTTTGATGGTGGAAGTGATAATGGAGAGAATTGAATGGATTCACACCTATTTAGGAAGAAAAAATTCCTATGTTGCCTCTTTCAGAAAGCCTCTGACTTTCTCAACTAGATTCTGGTTGTAAACTCTCCTTCCTCTAAACCCTCCAGTGATGGTGTGTGGCCTTCTCTTTGGGTACTGGTTTTGTCTCATATGGACTTCCTTGGTGGCTCAGACAGTAAAGAATCTGCCTGCAGTGCAGGAGACCCAGATTCAATCCCTGTGTTGGGAAGATCCCCGGGAGAAGGGAGTGGTTACCCTCTCCAGTATTCTTGCCTGGAGAATTCCATGCACAGGGGATCCTTTCTATCTTATATCATTTGAACATGCCCCCCGCCAACATGACCTGTGAACTCTCTGAGGATGGAGACCCAACCTCTTCCATTGCTTGGTCCCATGTATGCCCAGCACAGTGCCTGACACTCAAGATCAATCAGCCACTGCTCAGCTTGCCTGAAAGAAGACAGGCTCTGTGCAAGCTTCGCCTTTACTCTGGTCCGCCCACCCATCCGTCCATACTCCTCAACAGGGATCTGTGCACTGTGAAGCGCAGGACCGACTCAGTGTCGAGAGGAGCAGTGAGAGAGGCCCCCACGCTCCATGCACAGGTCCAAGTGGGGAGACCAGCCAGCCGTGCCTCTGCTGCCTTGGGAAAATCTTTCCTGCCAAACAGGTGGGGCTGGGGGAGGGGCTGATCATTAAGGTTGAACGGTGACCTCCTGGTTGAAGGGTGGCCTGCCTTCTTCACAGGCTCCCAATGTTTCAGTTTATTCCTGGGAAATGAGTTCCATTGCAAGAGACTGGGAGCGGCAGACTGAGGAACCTGCTCCAACAGAGAACAAAACAAAGCTTTGCATTGTAAAACGTTTCTTTCTCTACAGATTCACAGTTTGTGCTTTCAGTGAGAAATGGAAAACAGGGCTGTTGGCTTTTGAGGATTGTTTATTTCAAGGAAGCAGGTAGATGGTGGCCATGGATGGTGATGGATCCATTCTCAGACAATAGCCATTGTTTGTGGCCAGGCAGAATGCGTGGCTGCACCCCAGGTTCCTGGCCTCCCCGGGGGCCCCTCTACACCTGGGGCGCCGTAGTGGACAGACCCTTCGCAGGTTGCCCGGCTCCAAGACATACCAGAAGGACATAAATAATCAGCCACCGATCCTTCAGCTCGACTATAAAAAGCATGCATATGCTCTGTGCAGGTTTTCTTAAGGTAAGGGACAGAGCCTGGGCAACGCTGAGCTTCTGGAGCTGCCCATATGGGGAGGCGGTCTTTCACCGATGATTCTGCAGACAGAAATTGCCCATCTGCACCGTTTGCAGGTGTTTTGAATGATTATATTATTAGCTCTGTCTGTTCAACTTTGCTTTTTTATGGTGGCTTTAGTATTGCAGTAAAAAAAAAAAAAAAAAGGAGAAGAAGAAAGAAAAAAAAAAGAAATATAAAGGCAGCCATCTGGTTCTCGGTTTGTGATAGCACTCTGTCAGGAAGGGGGACGAAGCGTCCCCTGCTATCTGGGGGCTGGGGCATACGTGGGGTAGACCCTCATTCTGCCCTTTTCTGAGACAGGAGAATTTGGGGGAAGCGAGGTCTTTCACTGCAGTGAAGGAAGCTGATTTATTTTCTCATTTCTCTTCTTCCCACCACCTTGATGCTCTGCCATTGCCTTGCAGCTCACCTGGGTACTGGAATTGGGGATCAGCATGTCCCCCAAAGCCTCAGCCTGGCCATGAGAACTGCCTGGGTATGTCAGTGAGGCCCCAGAGGGCTGTGCTGAGCTATCCATTCCCCCAATGATTCTGGATCTTGATATAATCTGTGCTGTTACCTGGGATGCTTTGCAGGGCTCTTCAACTACAGGTAGTAAGACAAAGATGTATTGGATTATCCGTGTATGGGTAACTCATCAGGGAAATGCTCTCTGTGTCAGATGGTGCTGAGCGGGGTTATTTAGGGTTGCGCAGTCCATCCAGGGCAGGCAGGATGCCAGGAGCCCCAAGACCAGCCAGGTCATGGTGCCTCCACACCACAAGAGATTCCAGGCAGATCTCCAGTCACACTTGAGCCAGAAAGGTTCCTTTCCACTGCTTTGGATGAAAAGAGAATTCTGTAGGTCCCCACCCCCCAAGACAGACAGAAACAATGCTCTGATGTAATCTGAAGAAGCAAAAAGGAGTCTGACACCCAACCTGTTCTTCCTTCCAGGTGCCCCAGGCCAAACGTGCCTGCATGCTAAATCGCTTCAATCATATCCGACTCTTTGCAACCCTGTGGACTGAAGCCTAGGAGACTCCTCTGCCCATGGGATTCTCCAGGTAAGAATACTGGTATGGGTTGCCATTTTCTTTTCCAGAGAATCTTCCCAACTGAAGGATTGAACCTGCATCCCCTGTGGCTCCTGAAGTGGCAGGCAGATTCTTTACCACTGAGCCACCTGGGAAGCACCCCAGACCAGACAAACCATTGAATTAAATGTGTCATTGATCCCTGTGGCTACTCTTCTGCAACACTCAATTGTGCTGGTAGAAGGTGACAGGTGAATGCACAGGTCAGCTGAATGGCAGGGGCAGCATTAGGCCATGATATGTCTTAGAGATCCCAAAGGAGGAGGTGGGAGGAAGGGTCTAGAGAAGAAAGAGGAGATTCCTTGAAACCATACTTCCTTGATGTTTTGTTCTCAATGAACAGAACCCCATCCAATGCACCAGAAACAGAGGCTTACTGGGCCTCCAATTGGGATGGGAACTAAATTCTGTTCTTTTCACTTTTCTCTCCCCACTGCACTTCACTTCCAAAAGCAAACTAAGCACCTTGTATTTTCCTTTTCGGGTATACATGCAGGTTTAAAGCTGTGGGTAATCCCTCTTCCTTTGTTTTATGCAAGCTCAAGTCATGAGGACTGTGCCCAGAAAGGAGGTTCCTTAGGGTAGGTGAAGACCCTGGAAAGCAGCTAGGGAGAGGAAGAGTATCCCTCAGTCTGGAAAGAGAACAGAACTTGGTGGTCCTCAAGTGGCCAGCATGACTCCCTTGCTTGTTGGCAGTGCCTGAAGCTGATAAGACCTTGAAGAGGATGACTTCATGGGGCACCTGGTGGGGATACAGCCAAGTCCTTATGGTCCCCAGGCTTGGCAACGGATCATGGATCTGTTAGGATCATGGGCAACTGGGGGTAACTGTTACTGAGGAAAGAAAGAAGGCCCCTTTCTGGGATGCTTTGCTTTGCATAACATTTCAGAGGTTTGTCTGACCATGAAGAGGTGGGATAAGTAGCAAAGAGTTGTATAAAAATGCTTAAAATGGGGACTTCCCTGGTGGTCCAGCAGTCAAGACTCCATTCTTCCAATGCAAGGGCCAAGGGTTCTATCGCTGGTCAGGGAATGAAGATCCCTGCATGCTGCATGGTGTGGCCAAATTAAAGAAAAAAAAAAACTTTTAAAAAAAGCCTGAAATGGTGCATTTCTATTGAATGAAGTGATCAAGAATTAAGGGCCTAATATCTTTGATTACAGTAATATTGAGAAATGAGCTACTTCTGGTTTTTGAGCCTGGAGCTGCAAATTCACATCTGATATTTGAGAGGTGTCAGAATAAAGTCCAGAAAAGACAAAATCAGGAGCCACAGAGCTGGGAGCAAGGGGGCCCATGGCTTTCGGCAGGAGGAGTCTGTGGAGGTAGGCCCCAAGGTCCAAGTCAGATGCACAGCGCCAGGCTGCGCTGCAGAGAACAAGGCGTGAAGGAGCAAGACACTGGCTGATGATTTCATACTGCTGAGAACACCCTTAAGGGGGCAGACTGCCTGCTTTGAATTTTGAGTTTTCTATTTATTAGTTGTGTAACCATGAGTAAGTCTTTCGTTCTCCCACCCTCTCTCCCTCCTTTCCTTCCCCACTTCTTTTTTCTTTCTTTGATAATAATGCTAGGATTGTTGAGAGGATTACTTATAAGACGACCTGCCATGTGATGAGTACTCAATAAAGATTAGCTAGAACTAGCATGATTTTTATTTTCTGCATATCTGCTTCCTGTTTCTTTTTTCTCCTTATATTTTATTTTCTCCTCTTTTTTATTGTCTCCTTATATTATTCTCTATACGGAGAGCAATACCATGTAGAGATAAGAGAACAAACTTTGGAGCCATGAGGCCAGGAATCAAAACAAAATGTGTTAATCATTTAAAATTATTAGCATCATCATCACAGTCATTGAATGGTTGCCCCCTGTCCCAACCTATGTTCTCATTTTTTCCTTCATCACACTCTACCTTTGGGACCCCAGCTCGCCCTCTGGGATCCACCACTGCAGGAATCTTCGTTCTTTCCTTTTGGCCCCACGTCCTGCCTCCTTGCAGGGCTCAATTCCCCAGTGAGAAAGGAACCCACGTAACTGTCTTCCAGGTCAGCTCACCCAGGGCCTGAACAGAGAACGCTGCACCTCCCGGGTATGGCTCTTGCCAAGGCAGGTAAATCATGACATTGACCAAGAGGACAGAGGTCTTCTCCAGGGTGTAAAGTTTACATTTAACACAGCCATTCATCCTCAGGTTCTTCCTCGTGATACCATACCCAGGGAGTCTCCCAAGCTTTCCCCAGACCTCCCTGCAGGAGGGCCAAGACGCATGACTGTTTACTCACTGGCACAAGTTTTTCTCCTCAGTGTGGGGTTGAGGCAGCAGGAGGTTGTGAGTGCACATGCAGGCCAGCCTCAGGTAGACCCTGGTGCTGTGGTCACCCACAAGTGTTCCCTTGACTTCCCTTTTGGCCCAGATGGCAGAGAACTCACGTGGTGCCTCTTCCCCTTCCCCACATGACCTCCCTCAGTCTCTCCAGATCCTTTGAGAACCCATACATACCCCGCTGAAGACACTGATTTCAATTATAATTAGCAGCAAAAATTGCCTTAAAAGTTCTTCCACCTCAGAATTCTCCCTCTGAACCATTTTACAGTAGAGTGTTAGCCACTCAGTTGTGTCCGACTCTTGCAACCCCATGGACCGTAGCCTGCCAGGCTTCTCTGTCCATCAGATTTCCCTGGCAAGAATGGGAAACCCACTGGAGTGGGTTGCCATTTCCTTCTCCAGGAGATCTTCCCAACCCAGGGATTGAACCTCGGTCTCCTGCATCACAGGCATACTCTTTACCATCTGAGCCACCAGGGAAGTCCATATACTCAGCAATTTTCATGTTTTTGACTTTATAGTCCCAAGGCAGAAAATCAGATGGGCCCAACTCATCTATTCCAAGGTCCCTTCCTGGTTCCTCAAACTCAGCTAGGAAAGGGATGGAGGCTCACGGAGCAAAAGAAGTTGCCTCCCTAGGGTGTGGGTTCTGCAGCGGAACTGGGTGAGAAGACTTCTCATCTTGAGGACACCAGGAGCTCTGCAGTAAACCCTTGTCTTAACAGTTATCTTTTTCACATGAGGAAAGAATTACTCCTTTATAAAGGCTAGGAAAACAGTGCCGCTATGCTGTGCAAACTCGGCCAGTTGGAGGCAAAGCTGGTCCAGATTCTATCCCCTCTACCAAGTTCAAGCCTCACAAGAGTCCCGCACACCCTGAGGTCTTAGAGAGCTTTAGAGCCATTTGTCAAAGTCTAAATGGTGGCCACAGGCTCAGATACCCCAGTGAAGCTTCCTCTGACCCCCACTACAAGATAGGTTTTATTTTTTTTTATTTTTTTGTAAATAATCTTTTTCTTTTGTTTTTTTTCTTTTTTTTAAATTTTATTTTATTTTTAAACTTTACAATATTGTATTAGTTTTGCCAAACATCGAAATGAATCCGCCACAGGTATACCTGTGTTCCCCATCCTGAACCCTCCTCCCTCCTCCCTCCCCATACCCTCCCCCTGGGTCGGGCTCTCTTATACCACAATTCTGTCTTTAAGAGCTTCTATGTCTTTATGATTATATATTCCTCATTTGATTTTTTTTTCATTCAGCACATGCTTTTTTTTTTAATGGAATATATTTTCTTTACAATGTCATGTTAGCTTCTGCTGTACAACGAAGTGAATCAGCTATATATAAATACTTATCCCCTCCCCTTTGGACCTCTCTCCAAGCCCTCCCTGCAATCCCACCCCTCTAGGTCATCACAGAGCACCGAGCAGGGCACCCTGTGCTATACAGCAGTTTGCCACTAGCCATCTATTTTACACATGGTCGTGTATATATGTGAGTCTTAATCTCCCAGTTCATCCCACCCCTGCCCCTCCATGTCCACATGTCTGTTTTCTATGTCTGTGTCTCTATTCCTGCCCTGCAGATGAACACACAGGTCTCTGCTCTCATGGAGCTTGTGATGGAGTGAAGAGTGGAGACGGGGAAACATCACAGCAGGAGGAGGACAGGAGGGCTGAGAAAGAGAGGGCTCCTGTATACAGGGCTCAGTGCAGACCTTTCTGACAAGGGACACTGCAATGGAGACTGGGATACACAAGAGTGTGCTCTATGACATATCTGGGGAAGGAATGTTCTAGGAGGAAGATTAGTGTTGGTTGCTCAGTTACATGAGTGACTATTTGTGATCCCATGGACTTCTGTTCTCCAGGTAAGAGTACCCAGGAGTGGGTAGCCATTGCCTTCTCCAGGGGATCTTCCTGACCCAGGGACTGAACCCAGGTCTCTTAAGAAAGTACAAAGGCATTGAGACAGGGTTCTTTTCACTTATTTCAGAAAGAGCAAAAGGACAGTAGTGTGGAAGCTGAGTGAGTGAGAGGTGTCTGCAAGTCAGGGAATGGAGCCATATAGGATTTTCCCCTGCATAAGAGAAGAGCTATGGAGGGCTCTGGCGGGTGCCAGTGGACTCACTCCAGGCTTCAAGGGACCACGTTGCTTCAGTGCTGAGAACACTAGTCAGGAGACCTTTGCAGTCCTCCATGTGAGAAACAGTGGCTCTGTGTGATGGGGACGTAGCAGAAGGGGATGCTTCCCTTACTGTGTTTAGCCAAAGACTTGGGGGGAGGGGCGTTGTTTGTTACAGAAGCTAGCACGAATTATCCTGACTACTAAAAGCCCTACCCATCATAGACAAGGTCCCTGCTTTCAGGGGACTTGCTGCCTAGGTGAGAAGACAAACACTAACCAAAGTTCATTTCTTGCTCAAAATCCAGTTTGAGTTAGATAGCTCTCGTGGGAAGTTTCTTCCAGGTCGTTACTCAGGAATTCAGGCTCCTTCTACATTATGTCTTTAGCATTTTGAAAATTTTCACATCCAGCCATGAGGATGGAGGAAAGATAGAGAGATCTAAGAAAGAACGTTGCCAGAGGACCTCAGAGATGCAGAGGACACTTCTGGGGGAATGAGGCAGTGGTGAGGGGCTGGACATTCAGCCTCTGTCCCTGCTTTCATCAGAACAGTCTCACTTTTAGCTGTTCTGCATATCAGGGTTTGACATATGATTTTCTTTTTTAGATGAATTCTATTGCTGAAATTTGAAAAACTCCAGATTTCATGATAATCCCAAGATTCTTGAATTTCCACATATGTGTTGGGGAGGGGGTATGGGGGAGAGTTGTCCTCAAGATCATTTGTTGTTTTTAATTCAGGTTCTAAAAATAATGGGAAAGCTGGTCTCTTTCACTCAAATAGTAATCAAAAGTTTTGTCTCTGTTTCAAAATGAAAATTTGAAAAGGTCTAGAAAATACCAAAGGGACAAGCTAATGATCGAGCAGCCAAGGGAGTGTAACGAAATGCTGCACTGTGGATCTGATGCCCAGGACCCACAGCAGGGCACCATGCCCTGTCAGTCCTCAAGCCCTGGCACTGCTCCCTGAGCCATCTCACTCTGCCAGGTCTGCATTCTTCTCCCCCTCCCCTCCCCTCACCAACCATCTGAGCTGTGGGTGGATTGGGGACCACAGGGGGTGGCTGTCACTGGTATCTTGTCTGCCAGAGTGATAGAATGACTAGCATTTTTCAGCTCATTCCTTCCAAACCCTTACTTGCGATTGCTCTGATGTCTACCTTGGAGAAGAGAGAGGGACTGTTCCTCGGAATCACTGCTCCTTGATCTGTGGAGCACTGGCCTGGGGGAATGTACTGGACCTGCAAAGCATCCTGTGGCTCCACTCCACGTGTGGCACCATTATCTGTACAACAGTGGGCGATTCTATTAACTCTCCCCCAAATTCTAGTAGTTGAGAAGTGACCATTTTTCAGCTTCTAAAGATGAGAAAACCAAGGCAATGAAAGGGAAAAATATGTCTATGAATTCTCTGTGATTCTATAACATATAATTCTCAGATGATTTAATTAAAATCTAATATGGATTTCAAATTTTAATTCACACCTTGCAAATCATCATCATTATGTTGAACCTGATGAGAAGTCTTGGTTTGGACTTTCTCCTTTTTTTTAATTGAAGTGTAGTTGATTTGCAGTATTGTGTCAGTTTCAGGTATGGGGGGGCGGATGTTGTCTCTCATCCTGGTACTGAGTCTCTTAGAGGGAACACCCTCCACACAGGCTGTAGCCACATCAGAAGTGCAACTGATAAAGGTACTGTCATCACCACTTTGGACACTTGGAATGAGCAAATGTGCAGAGCTCAGAGTTTCTTAAATTGTCCTCAGGACCACACTTAGGCACTGGGAATTTTCCTGATGATCAGAGTAAAGATAACAGCCAAGTCCAAGTCCTCTCTCCCAGGATCCTGAAGTTGAAAGCAGACCAAGGCATGACTTGTCATACAATTTTATACAATGCAATTGTCAAAAACTGTATCATAATTTGTAAAATCCCATCACAGTTAACTATGGGTTTGGATACAAAACAGAACTAAAAACTGGGTCGACCGTCCCCAGGCCCCACCCTATGGTTGATGCATTCATTCATTTATGTAATCAGCTGATACCAGTCAAATACCTATGACTTGGAAGTCACCACAGAGAGAAAAGAGAGGGTGGCTGCCCAAGGGACCCCAGCACAATGCCCACCGTGGACCTCAGCTCAAGGCGAAAAGAGTAAGGGACCAATGGGAAGTGCAAGGACATTGGTGCTCCCAATGAGCAGGGTTATTTGTTTTTTGTTTTTTTAATTTTATTTATTTAACTTTACAATATTGTATTGGTTTTGCCATATATCAAAATGAATCTGCCCCAGGTATACATGTGTTCCCCATCCTGAACCCTCCTCCCTCCTCCCTCCCCATACCATCCCTCTGGGTCGTCCCAGTGCACCAGCCCCAAGCATCCAGTATCGTGCATCGAACCTGGACTGGAAACTTATTTCATATATGATATTATACATGTTTCAATGCCATTCTCCCAAATCATCCCACCCTCTCCCTCTCCCACAGAGTCCAAAAGACTGTTCTATATATACATCAGTGTCTCTTTTGCTGTCTCGTATACAGGGTTATTGTTACCATCTTTCTAAATTCCATATATATGTGTTAGTGTACTGTATTGGTGTTTTTCTTTCTGGCTTACTTCACTCTGTATAATAGGCTCCAGTTTCATCCACCTCATTAGAACTGATTCAAATGTATTCTTTTTAATGGCTGAGTAATACTCCATGAGCAGGATTATTTGAATGTATCTGTTTCACCTAACAGGATAAAGTCAGCTATGACAGTCTAGAAAATTGAGGGTTATCTAGTCTCATAGCACAGAGATCTGACATAAAACCCTCACTTCTCTTCGGATTATCAGTTTGTTTTTAAAATATCAGAAGGCTGTAAACAACGAGGGGTGTTTTTTTCTGTTGTTCTATAACTACATCTTGTTCTTGGAAGCCCTTCACCTTATGCATGTCAATTCTTAAAGTGGTTGTGTTGTCAGTCATGTATAACTCTTTGTGACCCTATGAACTGCAGCAGGCCAGGCTTCCCTGTCTTTCACTATCTCCAGGAGTTTGCTCAAACTTACGTCCACTGAGTCAGTGATGCCATCCAGCCATCTCATCCTCTGTCGCCTCTTCTCCCCTTGCCCTCAATCTTCCCCAGCATCAGGTTTTTTCCAGTGAGTTGGCTCTTCTCATCAGGTGGCCAAAGTACTGGAGCTTCAGGTCAGCCTCAGTCCTTCAGTGGATATTTAGGGTTGATGCCTATGAGTTGAACATTTAGAATGCAACCAACTCTAAGATGGAAGCCCTATTCTCGTGGGTGTCACTGGGGTAGAAAGGCAGGCATATACCTACGGGACCGTTCTCTCCCTGCAAACCAGGCCAGAGCTGAGGCCTCTTGGGGTTGCCTGTGCTGTGACCTTCACCGACTTTCTGAGCCCTTGGGAGGCACAATAGTATACTGACAGTGCTGATCAACAACCAAAGTGGCAGTTTTGGCTGAAGCTGGAATGTGGGTTGGGTTGGGTTGGGCTTTGCCATCCCAGATTGAAAAAGCAAAAAAACAGAAAAGAAATAGTTAATAGATTAAAGCAGTCCATGGTTTATGTTAAAATTGTTGAACTGAAGCCATGAGACAGACATTGTCTAGAAAGCAGACTCTTTGGGTCTGCTCATTACAGAACCTAATGTGTAACCAATTACACAACCGAATGTCCCAAAATAAGCTCAGATGGAGGATTCTGCCCTCCTCGGTCTGGCTCTCCCTTTCTTTTCTTCTCTGTCACTCTCACTGTTTATTTTTTGAAATATAGGGCCAATGGAAAAGTGTATCATTTTGGGTGAGGAAAAGAGAAGGGTTCTGGCTTTCTTTGGACCTCAAAATGGTATCAAAGGCAAAGCCTAGAATATTATAAAGGACCATTTGGAAGCCTCCACCTTTCTACTCCCATTAATGCTGTTCCCTCCCCATCCTCTCAGATTGCCAGCTCCTGTCTCACCTCCACAGGGGAAGGGGTGAAAACACCCAGGCAGTGGGGAGAGGGCTGGCAGAGTCCCAGGCTCTTCCACTTACTCAGTGCAATTGATAGCTTGGTCAAATGTCTGAACATATCTGAGACTCAGTTAACCTATCCATAAGTAGGCACAGTGAACTCTAGCTCAATAGACTGTTATAAAAACTAAAAGGACTCTAAGGCACCACCGGGGTGTCATGTGTCATGCCTCCCAACCTCATGCCAGACAGTTGGGTATCTGGTAAGGCTTGTTGTGGGACCAGAGGACAAATAGGCTCAAGCCACCATTAGCTGGCAGATTTTCTGTGGATGAAATGATCAGCTTCTGGTTGTATTGGGTGAGAATGAAGGTGTCTGGGTCATACTCTCCAGCTGGGATCTGAAGAGTGGTCCCAAGTCTCTCCCATCAGATGAGACCTGAGGATGCTCGCTGGTAAGAGGTTGGGCCACATAAGCAGGGCACAGATACCAGCAGGACTGGAATTTCAGTTTATACGATTCATGTTATCAAGGGGCCCATCTGAAGTAAGGGTGTTGTTTGGGATGGGCTTTGGGCTGATTGGACAAGGAAAGAGACTGGGTTGACAGGAGGGTGTGAGATGGAGCCAAAAGGCCCCCTCTCTCAATGTGGGCATAGCCAGGATCATCTGGGGGGAAGATGAAAACACTGTGAGCTACTTGCTTTAATAAATGAGAAGTGTCCACATGTTCTAGCTTGCTGCTTTGGAGACACCAGAATCTGCTAGAAGAAAGGTGAGGTGGTTCTCTAAGGCTGTCCACTTCATTAACTTGGCTCCCGTGGGGAGGCCGGTCCTGCAGAGGGCTTCTAAGTGCCACCAATGACCACTGATCACAGGACCCCGTAAGTGAGGCCTTCTCCTTTCCTTCACTCTGCCACGTAGTCCCATGTGCTATGGGCAAGCCCTTCCCTCTCTTGGGTCTGTTTTCTCAGGGGTGGCATGAGGGTCCCCACTACACCCAAGGTGAGTATCTTTGCTGGGAGTTGGTGACCCAGCCTTCAAGGGGTAAGCCCTTTCTTGGGTCAAATGTTCACAAGAAAACTATCAAGGACCAGGTGGGGTCCCAGAGAGTCAGGGGTATGAACAGTCCCTGCCACTCTGCCTGGTGTCCTCTCCAGGCTAAGGCCATCTGTGCATTCCTGGGTCAACCGTCAACCTGTAGGCATCCATGCTTCCCTTTCAAGGAGGGACGCCCTCAGCTTAGCCCTGGGCCTGGACAGCATTCTACAGTTCAGTTGGCTACATGATCAGATAACTGAGCTGAAGGTTTGCCCAAAAGTTCTCAGTACCAGCCTGTCCCTTGGGCCTCCCGCAAGCCCATTCTTCCCATGGTTCTCTAAAGTTTAACCTGCAGAGACCAGTGGTCCAATAAGATCCAGTTTGGCCTGGGCCGTGCTTCAGATATACAAGATAGGAACACTCCGGGATGTTTTTAAGGAATTTCCTTCTCCAAGTTACACTTTTCCCTTGTGTACTAGTTTTGAAAGAAAAATAGAGTCCACACATGCAGGGATTTCTGCAGATTTACTCAGTATCTTAGAGGAAAAAGTAGAGATTCTTTGATAAAACTTTAGACAGAGTCTCTACTTCTCAGGACTTCAGGAAATGGGCATAAACTACCCTGTGTAAAGGGCTTCCCAGGTGGTTCTAGTGATAAAGAACCACCTGCCAATGCAGGAGACTCAAGAGACCCAGTTTTGATCCCTGGGTAAGAAAGATCTCCTGGAGGAGGGCATGGCAACCCACTCCAATATTCTTGTCCATGGGAGAATCCCATGGACAGAGGAGCCTGGCAGGTTACAATCCATAGGGTTGCAAAGAGTCAGGCACAACTGAAGCGTCTCAGTACATACACACCCTGTGTAAAACCACAGGAGAGTCTGATCTGGAGCTTAATATTTTATGTTCCATAGGATCTTGGAAGAGACACCCAGGCAGCTGCAAGAACAATGTCTCAAACACAATACAATCTTGTTACATCTGATATTTATTTAGTTCTTGCTCTGGGTGGGGCCCTATTTTAAGCACTACTTTCTCACTAACTCATTTAATCCTCACAACAGTCCTCAGAACTAGTTAAGTTATTGGATGCACAAGGCGACTCTTTGCTGCCAAATAAAGATGAACTTTCCATTTTTTTGCAAAACATGCCACTGAGCAGATGCTCCATTTAAACCAATTCAACAACCTATGCACCACTGCATGAGTTCTGGAGGCAAGAAATCTTTCCCTGAAGGAATTTGACTTCCTATAGGGAAGTAAAGTATCTGTCTTTTATACAAACAACTGAGAGGACACAGAAGAAATACCAAGTATATGAACAAGTGAGTCACTCCTCTGTGCTTCTATGCCCCGAGCAGACATCACTAGTCAATCAGAAGCCTTCTTTCTTGATGAACCCAGATGCAGCCTCAGGATCCTTCTCGACATCCTGTTCCTGGAAGCCACTTTTGACATCCTTGGGATGTGCTTTTACAGAACAAAGGTTTGCCTGTATCCTTTCTCAGTATATCTGCTGGCAGCTCTGTGAAAGATGCAGATAGGATTCATTATCTCCAAAATAGAAGGCAGAGGACTGATGCCCAGAGAGGTCAAGTGACTTTCCTAAGGTTACACAGCCTCTTTGGGGCAGTGTCTAGTTGGTCTCACTTCAGACACATGCCTGCTGCTTGCCCAGTCGAACTGAGACTCCTTAGTGTACAGCCCATCAGACTACAGGTATGGGGGTAGAACTCATTTCTAAAGAGACACCCACGCACTTTTACAAAAACAAAACAAAACAAAAATTGTTAAATATTGAAGAGTCAAAAAAGTTTCCCTGTACCCTGAGTCTGATTTTGATACAACATAGCTCCACAATATCTTTTTAGCTTGAACTTGAACTCATCTCAAGTTCTCAGTCGACTTTCAGCATTGGATCTGTTCCTGGTCTTGGCATTTCTACACCTACCACAGGAAAGCCTGTTCACTTCACTTTATTTAACTCCTATTAAGCGTCATGTGAGGCATTTTCTGGGTGAGAAAACTGAGACTTAGAGACTTAAGAAACGCATTCAAGGTCACTCACCTAATAGGTTCTAAAACTGGATCAAGAGTCTTCTCAAGGTCTTTCCATAAAGTCTAAGATCCATTTATGTATTAAATAATTAATTCACTTATCATTTGTTGAGCACTGAATACCCTTTAGACTTGCCTTCCTTTGTGACTTTGCTCATAAAGGCCATCCCTTTGGGAGTACCTCTATCTCATCTCCATGGAAACCTAACCCATCTTTCCAGACCCACTCTCTGGGTACCATCTTCAGACAGAAAATGATTTTCCATTGTTACAGCCTCTGTTTGCGCACTTCTGGTGCTACTCCACCCAGTTAGTCTGAGAATCTTAGTTCACTGTCTCCTCACCCTAAGTTCCTGCAGGCTGGTGCTATGTTTCCCGCATTAAACACAGAGCCCCCAAAGCTGGAAAACTCAGTAATGGGGGCTGATATAAGCTACTGAGGTGGGACTATTTGAAGTTGCCAATAACCGACCATTTTTTAACCTGCAAAAATTGCCATCTCATGTAGTTCAGCAAAATAAATTGCATCTGACTTTATTGGGGTTTATGATTTATCAATAAGCAATTCTGGACTTTATATACTGGGATTTGTGATCTCCTATGCTCAAGATATTTCCCCACTGTAGCATCCTGTTATCAGAAAAGCTTAGATTTTACTTTTAGTTTTTCATGTTAAGAATCTTAAAAAGGTGGATTCATTTCAATATTTGGCAAAACTAATACAATATTTTAAAGTTTAAAAATAAAATAAAATTAAAAAAAAAGAATCTTAAAAAGGTAAAGCCATATACAAAAGTAAAGAGAAGAACATACTGAAGACCCAGACACTCCTCAACCAGCTCCAAGACTATCAAATTCATATTCAGTCTTATTTCATTCCCAACCCACCCACCCACCACCTCCTTTCCCCATGCCAATTATTCTTACGCAACTCCCAGACACCAAGATAGCAAATTATTGGAAAACAGTTCAGCATGTGTTTCTAAAAAATAAGCAATCTTTTAAATATATATAGCCAAAATATTTAAAAATAAATTAATGACAATTTCTTAATATTGTCAGATTTAGTGTGTGTGCACACACATACACACACACAGACATACATGCAGAAGAGAGACACTTGCCTTATATATCACTTGACATATATATCCAATGAAGTACAGTCAGACAAAAGATAGTTTGAAGCAGGGTCTAAATTAGTTTTACACATTGTGTTTGGGGGCCATTACACTAAGTTTCTTTCAGTCCTCAAGTTTTCCCTCCCTGATTCAGTTATTGCCTGAATCAAATAGTTCTCTAACAGTCCCCTTTGACTCAGTGGAAACTGGGACCCTTGATTAACTGGGCTGTGTCCAATGTCCCAGATCAAGCCAGTGACACAGGCCAGGGATGGAGCCCAGATGTTGGGCGGTGCGAGCCTCCCCATCCCTCACCCGGAGGCCCCACCCAGGCCCACTCCGGAGGCCCGTCCTAGGGTCAGCACCACTGCCCTCTACAGATCACCACTTCCTGTTTATCTTTCCAGGAGGCAGTGAGCACTGCTGTGAAAAAGGTTCAATGGGTTTCCTGACACACAAAGCCCCTAAAAGGCAATATTTTGATGATTTAAGTATAAATGATCAGAAACATGTGGATTTCATTTCCTTCAGAATACACTTGGGTATGAAAATTAAGGGGAAATGTGCTTGGCAAAGTACAGCCCGGGCTTCCTCAACCCCCTGACAGGGTTTAAGATGTTTAGCGAATCTGAAATGAGGTTCTCCTTTTTCTCTGCACTCTCCCACCAGGCTCATGCTCATTTGGACTCGACCTGCTACCGCGCGGGGCCGTGACCCTGTTAAGAAAGGCAGAGGAAGAGGAGAAGCAGGAAAAAGAGGAGGCGGACAGATTCTCCTAACTGGGCTCTGCCTTGCCCAGAAGAAAACTGACCTGTCTTCAGAATCAGTCCAAGGGAAGTCCTGCCAGGTCCCCCTGCCCTTATGCCCTTAGGGACTAGACGCACTCTGGCTACCTCTTCCTTTCTCCTGAGGAATAACCATGTGGAATCACACAAGATGCACAGCAAACACTTGGGGGATTTTCCCCTTCTTTATTAGGGTTAAAATGGCATTGATTCCAAGACACAGGTAGATGGTCTCCAAAGCTCCAGATAATCCAGGCCACTAGGCAACCATAGTTTCTGGTGTTGGAAGAGGAAAGTCAGAAAGATGTTCTGAAGAAAGGAGACTGCAGTGGAGAAAGAAAGAAAGAAGGAAAGGCAGAAAGACAAATGGAAGGAGAGGAAAGGGAAGGAGGGAATGTGTGCAGTGTTGAGTGGGAAAGGTGGCCTTAGGACCACCCATCAGGGCTGCTGACCCTAAAACAGGATTTGGGGCCTTTCCTAGTGGTCCAGCTAAGACTCTACGCTCCCAATGCAAGGGACCTGGGTTTGATTCCTGATCGAGGAACTAGATCCCACATGCTGCAACTAAGGCTCGGTGCAACCAAATGAATAAATAAGTACTTTTTAAAATAAAATAGTGTCTTGGTCAGCAAGTTATTTCCAGACCTGCCTCTTTTGAGGCACACTACAAATAATGCAAGGAACAATTTTGGGGGGAAATTTCATAAACAAGGACAGACTTCCTTTCTCTCTGTTTTTTGTTTTAATCATCACAGTTAGTAAAAACGTCTCCAGAGGGCTTGCTGTTTATTCTGAGGAATGGATGTTAGACTTCTCTGTGTCCTGGGGCACCCACCATGGTGAGGGCCATGCAGGATCCTAGAGCAACCACCTATGTGGCAAGTAATCACGGGTGGGGCCTCCCAGGAGTCCCCAGCCAGATCAACATAGAGGTGGGCACATCCCATGTGTTAGGCATTGCTGTGAGGGTCCCAGGGAATGGGATAGACGATAAGAAAGGCTGGGCTTCCATTCCTGGGGGCTTGCTATGTGCTGAGTCAGTTTAATCATGTCCAATTCTTGGAGACCCTATGGACTATAGCCCTCCAGGCTCCTCTGTCCATGGGATTCTCCAGGCAAGAATACTGGAGTGGGTTACCACTTCCTCCTTCAGGGGATCTTCCAGACCCAGGAATCAAACCCTGCATCTCTTGCGTCTCCTGCATTGGCAGGCAGGTTCTTTACCCTTAGTGCCACCTGGGAAGCTCCCGTTGGGGCTTGGGGCTTACATAGGACAAAATACTTTTTTGGTGGGACAGTGGGAACAGAGCAGAAACATCATATTCCCAGTCACATGCTGGCATTAATCAAGGTAAAGGTGACTTGGCTTCAGGTTCCCCTGAAACAGATGCCCAGACAAGAGGAATCTCTGGGGACAAGTGGTGTAGTTAAGAGATGACCCCAGGAAGCAGAGCGAGGGTGGGCAAAAGTGAGACAGAAAAGCCAAAAACCTTGCCAGTGAAGGCTAGTGCGTGGGCAGCTGAGGCTCAGTGACGCTGGGGCTCTGTGAATACCTCTGGAGTACCCCAAGGATGGTCCCACCAAGAGGTGAGCAGCTGGGATGTGTATCCTCCAGTTCACTGGTGAGGGGAACTCCTGGGGTTGTAAACTTCCAGCTCTTTTGTCCTTCCTCCCGAAGGATTCCTAGGCCCCTAGAACATCTTCAGGTGGGAAGCTGTGGGTTGGATGGAACAGTCTATGGCTGGCCTCCTGGGTGGGCCCAAGGGAGTCTGGGCAGGGGTTCTATACTAGCTCCAGCTTCCAAGCAGACACCAGCATTTGCCCAGATGAACAGAGTGGAGTCTGGGGGTGGGAGATGGCAGGCGAGTAGCAGAGACCAGCAGTTGTGCTTCTCCCAAAAAGAGATGGGGCAGCAGCCCTACCTCTGGGCAGCCCCACACACTAGTGGGCTCGGCCCCCATTCAAGTCACCGCAATCTCCTGGACTCCAGCTCTTCTGCCCAGAACCAGGCACAAGAAACAGGAAAGTGCTTTTTCCCTGGGCTCTGGGTGGCCTGGATTAAGTTCACAGTCATTAGAAGGAAATGTGGAGCACAATTGTGTATGAACCTTCAGTGGCCGCATTCATGAGAGGAATCACTGGCAGATGTTTTGTTTTTGCAGAATTTTCATGAACAAGGGGCATTACCGTCCATTATTCATTTCCTTTCAATTGCAGTGAATAGTTTCAGTGACAAATATCAAATTTCTGTATTTACAGAAAACCGGCACATGCGTTGATAATGGTGCAATCCAGTGTTTACTCTATAAAGTGCTGACTTGTTTTTCATTAATATAGACATTTGGTAATTATTACTATAACTATTCATTAAAATGTGAAAGTAGCTAAATAATAAGTCGGTAGGCCATTTATTCTGTGCTCCCGGGGCGGGATGGGGGGGCGGGGGTGGAATAGCCAGCTTCTCTTTGATCATCCTGGTTTTTTAGATTTTGGACAATTCAACTTCTATCTGAATGAGCAATCTGGAGAAAACACACCCTTTGCACATGGCAGATGATCAATAAAAATACTTTGACAAATGTTTATTGGTTGACAAGGCTACTAAGCATCGGCTTTATCCTTAAATCCTCTAGGCAGAGTTAATGTCAGTCCATGAAGTTCCCGCCACAGGTACAGGCACGGCATCCATGCTGGGTGAGAAGATGAAGCCTGGATGCACAGTAATCGCTTGATCACACCTTCAGCTTGGCAAATATCTTGCGTAGGATCATTTTAAAAAGCACTTTAAAGGACCAAAGGTAAATAACTTCAGTGTCTCATAAGAAAATCCTCCAAGCTGACTGAATAAGAGCTCCCATGTCCGGGCCTTGTAGCCTAGGAAAAATGTGCTTATACCCACAATCCCTTCATTCATTCGTTTGTTGGCTCATTCATTCATTCACGGATTCTGATGGAGTCTACTGCAGGAGGGTAGCACACGGCGTGGTAAGGAGCCAAAGAAGAACAACATACAGCCCTGTCCTCCAGGGACCCAGGGCTTAGGGATAAGGGACCTTCACATTGGAAAGTGTCAAGGATGACAACGGAGTCTGAACCTATCCCCTCAGATGAGCAAAGGCAGCTGTGTTGCTGTGCTTAGTCGCTCAGTCATGTCTGACTCTTTGCAACCTCATGGGCTGTAGCCCACCAGGCTGTTCTGTCCATGGGGATTCTCCAGACCAGAATCCTGGAGTGGGTTGCCATGCCCTCCTCCAGGAGATCTTCCAAATCCAGGGATTGAACCCAGGTCTCTTGCATTACAGGCAAGATTCTTTACCATCTGAGCCACCAGGGAAGCCCAAGGCCCATAAAGATCTGGAGGTTCTATACCATAAGTTGGATCTCATTCAGTCTCCATTTTGACATTGATTTACTAAGTGCAGTGAGTGCAGCTACATACAGGTGGAGACCAAAGAGAAGGACGTTAAAATAATTGTATCACTTTCAGTCCAGTTGTGAACCCTTGTTTACAGACATTTACTCTTGAGTCTAGTAGAAATGAATGCTTTGTCCTGTAAGTTTCTGAATTAAAACTCAAGTCTCTCAACTTTCTTACATTTTCAAAGTTTATATATATGTATATACACTTCTATTTGTGCATATGTATATATGTATATGGAGAAGGCAATGGCACCCCACTCCAGTACTCTTGCCTGGAAAATCCCATGGGCGGAGGAGCCTGGTGGGCTGCAGTCCATGGTGTCGTTAAGAGTCAGACACGACTGAGCAACTTCACTTTCACTTTTCACTTTCACACATTGGAGAAGGAAATGGCAACCCACTCCAGTGTTCTTGCCTGGAGAATCCCAGGGACGGGGAGCCTGGTGGGCTGCTGTCTATGGGGTCGCACAGAGTCGGACACGACTGAAGCGACTTAGCAGCAGCATATATCTATATATATATATATTTATTTATAGTGTATATATGTAGATATGTTTGTAGAGTTTCCTGGGTTGCGAGACCTAAACCCACAACAGCCTTTGCTATTGACCCAAAGGCTTCACCTTGGACTTGATCCTGAAAATTAGCTTTTTGAATTGTTGTTGTTGTCGTTGTTGTTTAAATAGCAGCTGCTTCCAATGACTTTTCAAGTTTTGCTTCCTGGTTGCTAACACTCCAGAGCAGTCTGAAAACCAATTTTACACTTAATAAAGTTTAACTATTCAATATTTTCCATTTTAAAACTAAATAACAGACATTTAAAAGAATATTTCTTTTTTAATGACACTCATGCCACTATTTTATAAAACCAAATGACATCCACCGTGCATTCCTATCTCTTTAACTGCCAAATACTCTATTAGTCAAGTTTGCTCATATTTACAAGATTTTGGAGCGGGGGGATGTTTTACTGCTATCAGAAGATCTAACATCTGTTTCTCCAGGGATTCTCCATGTGTTCTGTAGTTTGCAACAATTGAAACCACTGTTTTCAAAATGCATTTGGATTAAAGGCAATGTACTAAGACTGGATTTCACTTCACAAAAGACTTGCACATGCATCTGGGGCTCTCACTCGTGTAATTTTCCCAAATAGCAAGACATTCACTCTGGATTTAGGTAGGTGACATGCAATAACAGCAGAGCCCAGTGGAGTGCTTGTGTGAAATAATGTAGGTGAAGGCACTTGGGTGTGAGGAGTTTTCTGGGCATCTGTTTCTGCCTGGGGCACCACATTGGAGAGGGTGTTCCCTTGGTTTTGTTGCTTCAGAACCCAGAGCAGCAGGGGCCCCTCCAGTTCATCTCCTTGCATTCAGGCAGGAAGGGGGTCTTGCCTGGCTATTTATCAGCAACACTGTCCAGTAGAACTTTCTGCCATGATAGAAATGGTCAATTATGTATTTGCACTGTTCCTTTGATTATAGGATGGTGCTGCTTCAAACCCCATGTGGTTATTGAGTACTTGAAATATGGTCAATGAGACTGAAGAACTGAGTTTTTCTTGTATTTAAATTTTTTTAATTTCAATTTAAATTATAATATCCAAGTGGCGCTAGTGGTAAAGAACCTGCTTGCCAATGCAGGAGATGTAAGAAGGGTAGGTTCAATCCCTGGCTCAGGAAGATGCCCTGGAGTAGGGCACAGCAACCCACTCCGGTATTCTTGCCTGGAGAATCCCATAGACAGAGGATCTACAGTCCTCTGGTGGGCTATGGTCCATAGGGTCACAAAGAGTTGGACACGACTGAAGGGACTTAGCTAATGGCTACCACATCAGACCATGCATAAAGGACTCAGTCATGCTAAGATCAGTCATCTTTTGATGTGTCTGGACTGAGGCTTCAGCTCATGGGAGCAAATAGCACCATTGGCCAAAACTATTACTGTGCCCACTGCCAGTCTAGGTGTCACTCATGTGCAGATCAGGAAAAGGAGCTCTTCCTAAAGACATTTTTTCTCTTATTTGTTACAAAGTTACATCATAATATGCAAAGCTATCATGTCAAGGCTATGGCAGGCACCCCCTAAGCTTCTGCTCAACCATATGTAGATTCTCCTCTCCATGTGGTTTCAGATACTTGGATATGGGCATAGATTGCAGGCTGCTGGCTCCAGAAGAACAGAGGCTGGATGCCCCTCACTGCATACCCCAGGACAATAAGCAGGAATCTAGACAAACCACAAAGAGGCTTGGGAAGAAGCTGACTCTGGGAACTCTTCTTCCTGACCGGAAGCCCATTTCCAAGAAGTCTCCTTTCTATTGATTTTGTGATGGACTATCATAAACTCTCTCCTATAGGTTATCCCCACAACCTTTCAGTTTTTGGGAAACAGTTACAAAGCACCCCTTTCAGCCTTACGTTCCCTGGACCAGGAGTCCTGGGATAACTTCCTCTCCTCCACATACTTCTCTTCCTCTATCAGAGGAGCCCAGGCTTGTTTCCATGATGGAGGCAGAGGCCAAAGTATGTCAGGCCTCCTGAGGCCTCGCTCAGAATGGACCGGCCACCACTTCTGTCTTGGGCTTTGGCCAAAGCTGGTCACAAGGGGTAGAGAAATGCATTCTGATCCCTGAAAAGAATTCCGAAGTCACATGGCAGAGCACAAGGAGAGAGGAGATAGGAAGGAGAGAGGAACTGGACCCTTAATTCGCCTATCACAAATTCTAAAATAATACTAGCCAAGCTAGCATTATTGAGCACAATTATTGAGTACTCCTTGAGCACACTGCATATGTGCTCAGTGACTGAGTACATACTAGTGAATGTGCTCAGTCATTCAGTCATGTCTGATTTTGTGACCCCATGGACTATAGCCCATCAGGCTCCTCTGCCCATGAAATTTTCCAGGCAAGAATACTGGAGTGGGGTGCCATTTCCTACTTGAGGGAATCTTCCTGACCCAGGGATTGAAACTGTATCTCCTGTGCTCCTGCATTGGCAGGTAGAGTCTTTACAACAAGCGCCACCTGGGAAGTGTTATCTTTTGGCAATAAGAATATAGGTGATTCTTTTTATCTTTGCTTCATCTGTAGTTTATTCTTTTTTTTTTTTTTGCATTTTTGAATTATATAATAGGTGCATTTTAATGTTTGCTAATAAAGGGAATAGATTTGTGCAAATAAGTTGACAATAAGTAGGAAATAAACACCCAAACTGTACTTTTCACCAAGAGTATTCCTAGTACTGTGAGACTACCTGGCTGGAGACTATCATATGTATTGCAGGATATACATCTTTGGCTCCCCTCATATCCAATGATTGTAATGGCCTACACCATTCTGGCAATCAATCCCTCCACAGCAGCCACCATCACTCATGTTTCCAGTGGCTTCTTGAGTTCTTCTCCATGAGTAACACTAAAAGCCACATTTACCCTTTTGATATGCTGATTTTTTTTTTCTTTTTTGGTACTTCTGTGCATAGCATTAATTCATTCACTCATTTAAATAATTTTAATGTTTATCTTCTTTATTATTTTACTGTTTTCCAATGACATAACACATCACATGGATAATTTTGATTAGTTATTTTTTATTTAATTTCATATAATGTATTTTTTTTTACATGCATCCTAGATGCTCCAAGTCTTTTGACTTTCTAAAGTTATGTTTCCTTTAACTAAAACAAAATTTTTCTAAGGTATCCAGTTTTCCACAAGAAGTCAGGTCAATGCCTTCCTGTGGATTTCTAGATGGGAGAGAGGCACCTGGACTCTTCTCATGGCTGTGGCTGTAGTCAGCCCTTCCCATTGCGTCTTCCTCCATCATCCCAGGCACCTCTTGTGCTGCCCTCTTTCCCACCACCTTTCATGGACATTTCTCCTCTCTTCACTTATTTCCAAAGAAAGTTTTGCTAAAGGGACCTGTTTCTATACAGTTCTGGAGATAATGGAAGGTGACAACTGCGTGGAACTGGGAACAACTTGGGTGTGCATTTCAGGCATCACGGGTGCCCAGGTTCACTGGCCATAGCATGTTTTAGGGCACTCTCGGACTATGCAGGGAGAACTGCATCATACCCTTCTTGCCTGTAAGTTTTGAGTCAATTGAGAATCAGATGAACGTTTCAATGTGAAAACTAGATAACAGCTAAATTATTGGGGTAAATAGCTTGGATCTAGAGCTGAAGTCAATATTCTGGTACTTTCCCTCAAAGTTTTGCATCAAAAGTTTTGCACCTAAGTTTTGTACCTAAATCTTGCATCGTAAAAACAAGAGAGTTCCAGAAAAACATCGACTTCTGCTTTATTGATTGCACGAAGGCCTTTGACTATGTGGCTCACAACAAACTAAAATTCTTAAAGAGGTGGGAATACCAGATCACTTTACCTGCCTCCTGAGAAATCTATATGCAGGTCAAGAAGCAACAGTTAGAACTGGAAGAACTGGACATGGAACAACAGACTGGTTCCAGATAGGGAAAGGAGTACATCAAGGCTGTGTATTGTCACCCTGCTTATTTAACTTATATGTAGAGTATATCCTGTGAAATGCTGGGCTGGATGAAACACAAGCTGGAATCAAGATTACTGGGAGAAATATCAATAACCTCAGATATGCAAATGACACCACCCTTATGGCAGAAAGCAAAGAAGAACTAAAGAGCCTCTTGATGAAAGTGAAAGAGGAGAGTGAAAAAGTTGGCTTAAAACTCAACATTCGGAAAACTAAGACCATGTCATCTAGTCCCATCACTTCATGGGAAATAGACGGGGAAATAATGGAGACAGTGACAGACTTTATTTTCTTGGGCTCCAAAATCACTGCAGATGGTGACTGGAGCCATGAAATTAAAACACGCTTGCTCCTTGGAAGAAAAGCTATGACCAACCTAGAAAGTGAAAGTGAAAGTCTTGTCTGACTCTTTGTGAGCCTGTGGACTGTAGCCCACCAGGCTCCTCCATCCATGGGATTCTCCAGACAAGAATACTGGAGTGGGTTGCCATTTCCTTCTCCAGGGTATCTTCCTGACCCAGGGATCAAACCCAGGACTCCTGCATTGCAGGCAAACGCTTTAACCTCAGAGCCACCAGGGAAACCCTGACCAACCTAGATTTTTTTTTTTTTAATTGACCAACCTAGACAGCATATTAAAAACCAGAGACATTACTTTGCCAACAAAGGTCTGTCTAGTCAAGGTTATGGTTTTTCCAGTAGTCATGTATGGATGTGAGAGTTGGACTATAAAGAAAGCTGAGTGCTGAAGAAATTATGCTTTTCAACTGTGGTGTTGGAGAATACTCTTGAGAGTCCCTTGGACTGCAAGGAAAGCAAACCAGTCAGTCCTAAAGGAAATCAGTCCTGAATATTCATTAGAAGGACTGGTGCTGAAGCTGAAACTCCAACACTTTGGCCCACTGATGCAAAGAACTGACTCCTTGGAAAAGACCCTGATGCTGGGAAAGATTGAAGGCAGGAGGAGAAGGGGACAGCAGAGGATGGCATCACCGACTCAATGGACATGAGTCTGAGCAAGCTTCAGGAGTTGATGATGGACGGGGAAGCCTTGTGTGCTGCAGTCCATGGGGTTGCAAAGAGTCAGACATAACTGAGCAACTGAACTGAACTGAACTGAACTCACCAGATGAATGGAAAATTATGACCCATTTCTCAGAAGAGGCCAGTTGCAAAGAATGTATTATGGAAACTGAATTAGAAGATGCCATTTAGAGCAGCCACCAAGAAATTTCCTCTTCAACACATATCCCCTAGTCTACACACCTCTCAGCTGAATCTGAGAAATGCCTTCTATTGGGAAGAAAACCTCCTGGTAAAGTGTTAATAAGGACTCATGGAAGGAGCAGAGGAGGTTAATTTTTCTACAAAATTTCTGTTCAATTATTCTGTTTATTTTCTGTTGGGTTGTCATCTATCTATCTATGAAAAAAGTTCTTCACATATTCTGTATAGAAATAATTTGCTAGTTTTGTGTGTTACAAATACAATCTCCCACTTTGTGACTTCTAAGCTGTATATGGTATATTCAATTTTCTAATTCTGATATGGTATACCAATCTCTTTTCTTTGTCTTTAGTACATTTTGTGCCTGTTTAAGAAGCATTTTCCACTACCAAAGGTCTTAAACATATGCTCCCATATTATTAATAAATTTTCTAAAAGTTTTATAAGTTTTGCTTTTCATATTTAGCTTCATAATACATCCAAAGTTGACTTTTGTGAATGGTGTGAGGTAGGGATCTAATTCCAATTTTCATTTCCATAAAAATACTATATTTTTCTAGAATCATTTACTTAAATGTAGATGTCTTCCCCCATTGCTCTATAGTAATATCTCTGCTTGTGGATTTTCCCATTCTATTGTGTTCATCTGGATATCAAACACTTGTTATAAAACTAATGTGATGCTGGCCACAGATGGATAAATACACTGAGTCTTCTCACCATGTTCTTCCTTTTCAAGAGTGCCTTGGCTATACTCAGCATTCTATTTTTCCATACACTTTCAAATCAGCTTGTTAAAATCCACAAGATCAATTTGAGGGAAAATGACATTTTAAACATATTGAGTTCAAGCACTATCCTTTTGTTCAGCTTTTATTACTTTATTTTAAGTATGACTTAACAAGCAGACTGTCAGATTTGGTTTGTTAATCCTGAGAGTTTCTGACCATTCCAGCTACTCCAGCAACTGCTGGAGTGCAGCTGTTTACATTTAGAGGAGTCATGAATAAATTTAGCTTCCTCTATCTAACTTTCTGTTTATGCCTGTTGCACACTGCAGTGTTCTTTTTCCTTTTCTTTATTTTACCAGTTTGATCATGTTACTATTCATTCCACTTTTGCCTCTGCTATAAAGATCTATTGCACTTTTCTTTTACACTTATTGCTAACTTCCCTTCCCCTGCTCTTTGATTCAAATATATATTACTTCACCATTATTCAAAAGTTCAGATCAGATCAGTTGCTCAGTCGTGTCTGACTCTTTGCGACCCCATGAACTGCAGCATGCCAGGCCTCCCTGTCTATCACCAACTCCCAGAGTTCACTCAGACTCATGTCCATCGAGTCAGTGATGCCATCCAGCCATCTCATCCTCTGTCGTCCCCTTCTCCTCCTGCCTCCCAATCCCTCCCAGCATCAGAGTCTTTTCCAATGAGTCAAGCCTTCGAATGAGGTGGCCAAAGTACTGGAGTTTTAGCTTTAGCATCATTCCTTCCAAAGAAATCCCAGGGCTGATCTCCTTCAGAATGGACTGGTTGGATCTCCTCGCAGTCCAAGGGACTCTCAAGAGTCTTCTCCAACACCACAGTTCAAAAGCATCAATTCTTCTGTGCTCAGCCTTCTTCACAGTCCAACTCTCACATCCATCCATGACCACAGGAAAAACCATAGCCTTGACTAGACGAACCTTTGTTTGGCAATGTCTCTGCTTTTGAATATGCTATCTAGGTTGGTCATAACTTTCCTTCCAAATTCAAAAGTTAGTTACCATTTATTTCCTATGTTCTTCCCTCATGAAGCCTTAATTACCCCATCTCAGAATTTCTCAATGGGAGGCATAAAATAATTTCACTTACCCCAACTATTCCCAAGCCTTCCTTTTATTTAGTATGTGAACTTTGATATTTTTTCCTCCCTCTTCTCTCCCTATCACTCTCACTTGTAGATTTTATTTAAATGGTTTAGCTACAGTGTTCCTTTTATTCTGTGTCTTTATAAAAATAATAATTAAACTTTCTATGTATATGCATGCATTTATGTTGAATATTTGATATCTATATATTAGCCAGGTTTATTGTTCACTGCATTTTCTTTTTATCTTCATCTTCCCTCATCTTTATTTTTTTCATTAAAGTCATTTTACAAGTATTCTGCTCAGATAGGATATTTGGGTGATATACTTTCTAACTTTTTTAGCACATTTATTTCACACTACTAGATTTGTGCTATGTCACCAGGCATAGAAATTTCTCATTATAGGTCTTTCTTTATTCATCTATAGAAACAATTCTATTGTCTTCCAGCATTTAGTAGGGCAGATGAAAAGTCTGATGTTGTTAACTTGTGCTGTTTACTTGGAAGCAAGTACAATTTCAATTTTTCTGTAAAATTCAAGAATTTCACCAAGTGGGTCTAGACATGTGTTTGTGTGTATATGTGTTTCTTCATTAATTTATTTCAATTTGTTTAAGCACTTTAAATCTGCAGACTTTTCTCAATTCATGGAATGTATACATTTGTTAAAGTTTAATAATATCTCTTGTATATCAGCTGCTTCTTTTCCCATAATTTCTGTCACTCACATGTTAGATCTCTAGGATTTATCCCTTAATCCTTTTACCTATTCTATCAAGTTCATAATCTTTTTGCATATTTTTCTGTTCTTTCAAGTATCTCTTGCTCTTGACTTGTGACAGTATTAATTTAATCTTAACAGTGATAAATCTTTCATTTGATTTATTTACCATTTTTTCACTTTATTTTATTATGAAAATTAATTTTCTTACATCTTATGCTTCTTTTTTTATCCAGATATTCACAGCCTCCTCCAGCAGTATTTTTTTTTAACTAGGTTTGCATACTAAGAGTTCTTCCTGATCCTTCTCATTAAGGTCTCTGGGCTCTTTTAATTAGAATATTATTCTTTCTGGATTTATGTAGTTCAGTTAGCTACAGCTGCTATTTTTTTTTTTTCCTGAACAGCAGGGGTTGTATGGATGATGAAAAAAATGTGGTAGTTCCTGGCCCCAAGAGCCTGAAAAGTAAAGGCAATTGTCACCTGCTATTAAGGCACCTGGAGATATCTCTTGCTCATTGATGTCCCAACACAGGATGTTGAGCACCAGGATCAGGAAAGCCTCAGTTTACCCCTTCATTTTACTCCTTGACCTTCAAGAATGTCCCTAGACAACTCTCCCCAGGTCACATTGCACTCCTACCCTGCTCCTGAGCTGCATCACTGCTCTTGGGTCACTTATTCACCACCTATGCTCCCTGCAAGGGCCATTAGTTTCCAAAGACTCATGCCACTAAGCCAAGTCCTGTAGATTCCAGAAGGTCTGTGGTTAGGAGAGGCTGGTAGCATGGATTAGGTTGTTGAGGCAGGAGGGAACTGCGTTCAGTAGAATCCTCTTTATACTGTTGCCCAGGAGAACCCAAATAATCAGAAAATTTGCAGATAAATTTTCAGTGGAGCAAGGTCCAGAGACTGTAAGAAAGTAATTTTAAACCTAGAAATCTATATCCAATCAACTAACATTATTGTGAGGGAACAATGAAAATGTTGTCATCTGATATACCTATAAATGGATGTTTATAGCAACTTTTGTTCATAATTGCTAAAAGCTGGAAACAAGTCAAATGCTATCCAAAGTGTAAGTGGATAAACAAATAGAAGTACCTCCATGCAGTGAAATACTCTTCAGCAATAAACAAGAATAAACTATTAATTCATGTAAAAATGTGTATGGCTTTCAAAGGCATTATGCTGAGTAAAAAAATCAAAGGTTACATATTATATGATTCCTTTTAAATGATATTCTTGAGAAGTCAAAACGATAGTGATGGAGAAGAAATCGCAGTAGTCAGGGATTAGGATGTGGGGAGTGGATGTGACTATTAAGAGATAACAACAAGGGAGGGTTTTGTGTGATGGAATTCTTCTATTACAAGTGGGAGTTATTGTATGAATCTAGGAGATCAGCCCTGGGATTTCTTTGGAAGGAATGATGCTAAAGCTGAAACTCATGTACTTTGGCCACCTCATGCGAAGAGTTGATTCACTGGAAAGGACTCTGATGCTGGGAGGGATTGGAGGCAGGAGGAGAAGGGGACGACAGAGGATGAGATGGCTGGATGGCATCACTGACTCAATGGACGTGAATCTGAGTGAACTCTGGGAGTTGGTGATGGACAGGGAGGCCTGGCGTGCTGCGATTCATGGGGTCGCAAAGAGTCGGACATGATTGAGCGACTGATCTGATCTGATCTGATGTATGCGTCAAATTTTTTGGAAATGTGCACAAACATCAGTTTTACTCTAAATTAATTTCGAAAAGGAAAGAAAGAAGAAAAGAAAAGAAACGATAGGCATAGTGGATTCAACCTGAAATCATGCCTTTAGACAAATAAGAATTCCAGAAATAGAGAACTGAGAAAACAGAGGGAAAAAATCATACTGAAAATATAATAGATTTCCCACAACAGAATCTTCAGTTTGAAATACTCCACAATAAATGAAAATATCATTTCATTTTCCATATCAGTATATTCACAGAAATAAGACATCCTCTACAAAGGAGGAAGCATTAACCGGGCATCACGTGTCTAACTCTCTCTACTGGACACTAGAAATAAAAATGGAAAAAAACCTTCAAAGTTCTTAGGGTGACTTGGGAATTGACTTTCAAATTGGAAGTGTATAGCCAAGCAAGCTATGAGATAAGTGAAAGGGAAGAATAAAGATATTTTCAGACTGCACAGACCTGGAAACTTACCTCAAACACACTTTTTCCTTGGGAATTATTTGATGACTCTAGCAAAACAGAGTAAACCAAGAAGCAAAAAAGAGAAAAATATGGGATCCAGAAAACAGTGTCTCAAAACTGAGAAATAATGATGTCCTATTTCAGAATCCTTGCAAGCACCAAGCACAGAGACCAGTAAGTCCAGACCAGGGTGGGAAGGTGACTCCAGAATAAAAGGACAGTTGGAGGATTGTGCAGAATGATTAGAACTTCCCAGGTGGTAAAGAACCCATCTTCTGATGCAGGAGACTCAAGAGAAGTGAGTTCTGTCCCTGGGTGGGGAAGGTCCCCTGGAGGAGGAAATGGCAGCCCACTCCGATATTCTTGCCTGGGAAATCCCATGGACAGAGGAGCCTGGCGGGCTATAGTCCCTGGGGCGCAAAGTGTCAGACACTATGGAGTAAGCAATGGGGTGGGGGTGGGGGGGTGGGGGGGGCTTGCTGAAGACAACTGGTGATGTTAGATTTTTAAGAATGAACTTAAACTTGACTTTGAGTACATTTTTCTTCAAGTGGCTTTGTGGTCAAGAGGTTGGTCTCCTGGTGAAAGAAATGTATCCTGTTACTTTGTTCTTTTGTCAGAAATATTCATATAATCATAATAAAATCAACATCATTTATTAGCCTTTGACTTGCAGACTCTCCCCATAAATGAAACACAGAAGATCCAACTTTGATTATACTGCAAATATTATAAATCTTGGCCAAATAAAAGTAAAAGTTCATTTGAAAGAGGTTGGGAGGTGGAAATATCCTCACTTTAAAAGTTAAAATTCAAAAGATTTAATTCAGAGATTGAACCTATCATTGATTAACTAAGAAATAGAGACAGGATAGAACAGTGGCTAAGAGCAGGGTGTCTCCAGGTTTGAATCCCATCTCTGTCATTTATTAGTTGTGTGATCTTGGACACATTACATAATCTTTCTGTACTTCAGTTGCCCCATCTGTGCTACTGCTGCTAAGTCACTTCAGTCGTGTCTGACTCTTCGCAACCCCATGGACTGCAGCCCACCAGGCTCCTCTGTCCATGGGAGTTTCCAGGCAAGAGTACTGGAGTGGGGTGCCACTGCCTTCTCCAGCCCCATCTGTAAAATGAGGGTATCAATCATAACCAGGTTAAATGAATGAATCTATCTAAAATACTTAGAATAGTGTATAGCACATAGTGTTACATACACACTTGCTACAAACTCAGAGATGAACAATAAAGAAATTAATAAAAGTGAAAAATATTTTTTGAAGGATAGAGATATTATTAGATGTCATGTAATTGCACAAAAGCATCATTAAAACACGGCAAAATGTTATTAGACAATATCTATAGCTAACAAGTCAAAATGGTGAATTAAATTTCTAGAAGTAGAAATAAGAAGATTTAAAGAGATTAAAGGGTTTACTTCTGGAAAGACAGGCTGGGATTTGGAAGTATAGGAGCTGAACTTCTTGTTTACAAGAGTAGGGGCTTCTGAACCATTTGATTCTTCAGCCAGATTCATGCATTATTGTGATAATCTGTTTTTCAAAAGTAAGTCAAAGAAAGACAAATATCATATGATATTAAATATATGTAGAATATTTTTAAAAGGGTGCAAATGAGCCTATTTACAAAACAGAAGTAGAGTCATAGATCTACAAGACAAACGTGTGGTTTCTTGGGGTTGTGCATGTGTGCGTGCTAAGTCACTTCAGTCATATCCGACTCTTTGCAGTCCTAAGGACTGTAGCCCATTGAGCTCCTCTGTTCATGGGAATTCCCCAGGCAAGATAACTGGAGTGGGTTGCCATGCTCTCCTCCAGGGGATCTTCCTGACCCAGGGATTGAACCCACATCTCTTACGTCTCCTGCATTGGCAGGCAGGATTTGTTTGTTTGTTTGTTTTTACCACTTCCTGTTATCTGGGAAGCCTGGGGGTAAGAGTGGGGAGGGATAATTTTGGAGATGGGAACTGACATACACACAGTACTAAAACAGTGACAGATTTTATTTTGGGGGCTCCAAAATCACTGCAGATGGTGACTGCAGCCATGAAACTGAAAGATGCTTGTTCCTTGGAAGAAGAGTTATGACCAAATTAGACAGCATATAAAAAACCAGAGACATTATTTTGCCAACAAAGGTCCATCTAGTCAAACCTATGGTTTTTCCAGTGGTCATGTATGGATGTGAGAGTTGGACCATAAAGAAAGCTGAGCGCCAAAGAATTGATGCTTTTGAACTGTGGTGTTGGAGAAGACTCTTGAGAGTCCCTTGGACTGCAAGGAGATCCAACCAGTCCATCCTAAAGGATAACAGTCCCGAGTATTAATTGGAAGGACTGATGTTGAAGCTGAAACTCCAATACTTTGGCCACCTGATGTGAAGAACTGACTCCTTGGAAAAGACCCTGATGCTGGGAAAGATTGAAGACAGGAGGAGAAGGGGATGACAGAGGCTGAGACAGTTGGATGGCATCAACGAGTCAATGGGCATGAGTTTGAATAAGCTCTGTGAGTTGGTGATGGACAGGGAAGGCTGGCGTGCTGCAGTCCGTGGAGTCACAAAGAGTAGGACACGACTGAGCGACTGAATTGAACTGAACTGAAATATAAAATAGATAACTAATAAGGACCAGCTGTATCACACTGCTGAGTAGAGATAACTCTACTCACTACTCTGTAATGACGTATATGGGAGAAGAATCTAAAAAGAGTAGATACATGTACATGTATAACTGATTCACTTTGCTGTATACCTGAAACTAACACGACATTGTAAATCAACTATGCTCCAATCATAATTTTTTTTAATTACATGCATCAAACAATATGTCCGGGTGAATAACATAAATGTCTATCTTCTAAATCACCTTTGTGATGAAACTGAATAAGGAAAAGTTAATCCAATAGAATGCAAGAAAGAAATACAAACAAAAATTGGAAAACATAAAATAAGATGAGAGGAATTAATCTAAGCATTTAAATAACAATGTTATGAGACTTGCTCAGAGTTCCTGTAATGAGGAACATAATGGCTGACTAACCCCTCTTGCCCTCTCCAAATCCACCACCACATTCCCCCCAAGGCTGACCTAGCCCTGGGAAATTGCCAAGGATACTCACACAAACCACTTCTACAGAACACTGAGCCCTGTTAGGGGCAGCTTGGGCTGCAGTCTCGTATTAACCAGGTTGGAAATTTCAGGTTGTGGACTGAGTCAGACTCTTTTCCCCGTGTTCTTCTTGCTTCCCCTCTGCTTCCATATGGGGCAGATCTGTTTTGCTAGAGAAAGTTTGTCCTCGCCTTTTCCTGCGTATGACACTTTTATCTTGACCTGCACTCCCCCAATAAACATGGTGCAGGTTACTGTCTTTTTTTTGTTTCCTGGCAGATTCAACTGATCTATCAGAAGACAGAGTTCCCAGATTTAGTTATCAAATAAGATGCAGTATGTAGGTGTCCTCAGAGATAGAACTTCACGAAATAGAACAGAAAGTCTGAAAATAAGGGGTCGGAAGAAGTGCATGAGGTAGATATTCACAAAATAAAGAAATTTAGCTAAGGATATTAAACAGAAAACAGATGCAGTCAAACTGGTATTTAAACAAATGAGAAATGGACAAATCCTTGATTACAGATAGAGACTTTAACACAACTTTCTGAGAAATACAGATAAGTTCAGTTCAGTTGCTCAGTCATGTCTGACTCTGCGACCCCATTGACTGAAACACGCCAGGCTTTCCTGTCCATCACCAACTCCCGGAGCTTGCTCAAACTACAATACAGATCAAGTCAACCAAATACAGATCAAATCAACCAAAATACGCAAGGATACGAGAGTGTGATTAACACAAATAACATGCCTTAGTCATGAATTAACATACTCTTCCTCATCCCCCAATTTTTAGCACTCAAGGAATACTTACAGAGTTGTGCAATGTATTAAATAAAATTTTTAATGTAAGTTACAAAAAGCATAAATCTTTAAAGCCATTTTTCTCTGGCCATAAAAAAATTGAGAAATTAATATCAAAAGAGAACAAGAATGCAGAATGGTGATCAGGAGGGAGGAGAAGCAATGATTCACCTGAAAGAAATTTTTTTCAATTCTTGATTTAAAGAAAACAGACCCCAAATCATGAACAAGTTATAAATGAACACCAATAAATACTCTACACTTCAAAATGGTGAACATGACCAAAGTAGAACTCAGACGAAAACTATAGCCATAAATGTATTTTAAAAAGACAAAACAAAAAATCTTACATTAAAACAAACAAGCAAGCAAAAGACATAACAAATAACAGAAAAAATAAATTCTAAAAAAGTAGAAAACAAGATAATAAAAAGTAATGAAGTAGAACAGCAATATAAAAAGTACGCCTTATCTATCAGTGAATCTCCAAGCTGATTCTTTCTATGACAACAAGAAAGACAGCCATCAGAACTGCATGGAGCCTGACTGCTCATCCACATACTTCTGTAGTGATTTACATGCAATAACCTAAGTCATCATCACCTCTGTTAATGTGGATGCCTCATGGTGGGTACTATTATGTAGCACAAATTCTGTGTGTTTTCATAGTCTTGGTTTCCCTTTTTATTTAGTGATTATTCATTCATTCATTCATTTATTCATTCAACGGATGTCTCAGTTCAGTTCAGTTCAATCGGTCAGTCGTGTCTGACTCTTTGTGACCCCATGGACGGCAGCACGCAGGCTTCCCTGTCCATCACCAACTCCCAGAGCTTGCTCAAACTCATGTCCATCAAGTTGGTGATGCCATCCAACCATCTCATCCTCTATCATCCCCTTCTCCACCTTCAATCTTACCCAGCATCAGGGTCTTTTTCAGTGAGTCAGTTCTTCACATCAGGTGGTCAAAGTATTGGAGCTTCAGCTTCAGCATCAGTCCTTCCAGTGAATATTCAGGACTAATTCAACAGATCTCTAACACCTGTCATGTACTATGACATATTTGGGGAACTGGAAAGTTGAACTAAGGAATTGTTTCACATAGTCATTTCGGGACTGCACTGAAAAATATTGATCACAACTGTTATGTTGTTATATAAATTGTTATTGAAACTCACTGGCTTTTACATTTACATATATTTTCCTTTTGATTTTTATTGAGGTGTAATTCACATTCAATGAAAGTCATCATTTTTAAGTGTACAGTTCATTGTAACACATTATGTGTACAGCTGGGTAATCACTGTACAATCCAGATATAGAACATTTTTATTCAATCCCCCAATTTTTCCTGCCTTTTTCAGTCAGCCTTCTCCAGTCCCTGGCAACCACTCATCAGTTTTCTCTACCGATAGGTTTGATTATATAAAATATCATATAAATAAAATTACATAGTGTACAATCTTTATGTCTAGCTTCTTTTGCTTGGCATAACGTTTTTGAAATTTACCCATATTATTGCATTTATCAGTAGCTTATCCTTTTTCATTACTGAGTAGTGTTCCATGGTGTAAATCAAACACAATTTGTTTATTTATTCACCAGCTGATAGACGTTTTGGTTGTTTCCACTTGGGGCTATTATGAAAAAAAGTGCTATAACAATATATATGGTTATAGGAATTTTGTGTATACATATGTTTTTCTTTCTCTTGCAAAAATACATAGAAGATGAGTGGTAGGTTTATATAGTAGATATATGTTTAGCATAATAAGAAACAGCATTTTTTTTTCCAACATGGGTATACCTTTCTGCATCCCTACTGCCAATGCGCGATGGTTACAGTGTTTCCACGTCTTTGGAATTCAGTAATTCCATGCCTTTTAATTTCAGCCATTCTAATGAGTGCAGTAATATCTCTGTGATTTTAAATTGCATTTCTTCAAAGACATGTGAAGAAATACAATGTGAGGTTATTAACATGTGAGGTTATTGCCTTTTCATGTACTTACTTGCCATGTGCATATCCTCTGTTAGTAAAACATCTTTTTCAAAGCATCTTGTATCCTTTTACAATATATTTGCTTTACTTAATATTCACTAATAAGAGTTTTTTATATATTTAGGATAAAAATATGTTTGTAAATGTTTTCTGCCAGTGAATGACTAAAGTCCCTAAAGTTTTGGTTTAATTAAAGCTGAACATAAGAAAAAAATGCTTATGCATACAGCTGATAGTTATGATTTTCCAGTTTGTACCTCATGTAACCACATTTTATTATACACACACAACATATTTTTTGTATGGCCAATATTCTTAGTTGTGAAAAACTCTGGTGTAGATTTTAGGATGAACTGTTGAAGCACAGGCTCACCAGGAATTCATCTTCTTTTCCCCCCACATTCTTAACTATGTCTTTGTGTAAGAGCAATATATTGTAATCTTGATTAAATCGAATTTACCCTCTTTCAGTCTTTATTTTATGATTTTTGCATCATATCTAATAAAACTTTACATAATTTGAAGTTACAAAGCTTTTTACTCATATTTCTTTCCAGGCTTAGTTTTACCTCTTACATTTAGATAAATGATCTCTTTTGAGTGTGTGGTGTGAGAAAAGGGTTACATTTTTTGTTTATTTTGTTTTTTCCATACAGATATCCAATTGTTATAGTATTTCTCTTGAAAGACTATCATCTTGGAGAATATTCTTCTTCTTTCCATCGAATCACCTCAGTACCATTGTAAAAAAGTCAATTTGTCATGTATGTACATGTCTAGTTTTTGCTTCTCCATTCTCTATTTCGAAGCTCTGTCATTACATACATAGACATTCAGAATTGCTATGTCTTCTTGGTAAATTCTCCAAGAATTTTGTAATGTCTTCCTTTACCACTTTGTAATGTCTTCCTTTATCACTCACAATATTTTTTGATTTAAAGTTCATTAATATAACCATTCTGCTGCTGCTGCTGCTAAGTTGCTTCAGTCATGTCCAACTCTGTGCGCCCCATAGACGGCAGCCCACCAGGCTCCCCCGTCGCTGGGACTCTCCAGGCAAGGACACTGGAGTGGGTTGCCATTTCCTTCTCCACTCTACTTTTCTTAGAATTAGTATAGGCATATTGAATTTTTTTTCTATCCATTTGTTTTTAACATATCTATAATCTTTATACTTAAAGCAGATTTCTTGAAGACAACATCTTGCTTTTTACTTAATCTGATAATTTTTTTGCCACTTAAATGGGGGAATTAAGATAAATTATATTTAATGCAGTTACAGATATTGTTGGATTTAAGTGTCTCAATTTCCAAGTTGTACTCTTTCTGTTTCATCTGCTATTTTATCCTTTTTACCTCATTATGGGTACTTATAGATTGAATACTTTTTAAAAAGATATTTATTTATTTATGGCTGGGCTAGGACTTCCCCAGTGGTTCAGTGGTAAAGAATCCACCTGCAAAGGAGGAGCTACAGGAAACACAGGTTCAGCCCCTGCGTTGGGAAGATCCCTGAAGGAGGACATGGTAACCCACTCCTGTATTCTTGCCTGGGGAATCCCCATGGACAGAGGAGCCTGGCAGGCTACAGTCCAGAGGGTCGAAAAGAGTTGGACACGACTGAAGCGATAGCTTCATGCACGGCTGTGCTGAGCCTTCATTGCTGTACACAGGCTTTCTCTAGTTGCAGCAAGTGGGGGATACTCTGTAGTTGCAGTGTACAGCTTTCTCATTGTGGTGGCTGCTCTTGTTGGAGGACACAGGCTCTAGGGTGCACCCCTTCAGCCGTTGTGGCACACGGGCTGAGTAGTTTTGGTGCACAGGTTCTAGAGTGTGCAGGATGCTGTAGTTGTGATGAGTGGGGTTGATTGCCCCATGGCATGTGGAATCTTCCCAGACCAGGTATCAAAGCCATGTCCTCTGCATTGGCAGGAGAATTCTTAACCACTGGACCATAAGGGAAGTCCAGACTGGGTACTTTTATAACTCCACTATTGTTAAATTTTCTAGTGGTTTCTCTATGGTTTCAATATCTTTAATTGCTGCTGCTGCTGTTGCTGCTGCTGCTAAGTTGCTTCAGTCGTGTCCAACTCTGTGCAACCCCATAGACGGCAGCCCACCAGGCTCCCCAGTCCCTGGGATTATCTTTAGTTACTCACACTCAAATTATTTTATTCTGCTTCATGTATAAAGTAAGAAGTTTACGTTAGTACCCTTACAATTCCTCCCTCCCTTCTTTTGTGCTAATTGTTATTAATAGTTTCCTTTTTATGTTAAGTTCCAACTCAGTCAGGTATATTTTAGAGTGATTAAAAATAAGGAAAATGACATTTTAATATTTTTTTTTGCTGTTTCTAGAGATCTTCATTTCTTTATGTAGACTGAAATTTCAGTCTGATATTATACTCCTTCTGCCTGTAGGATTTTAGTATTTCTTGTAGCTCCAGTTGATAAACAGTGAATTATCTCATTTTTCCCCCTAAAAATCCTTTGTTTCACTCTAATTTTGGTAAGTTATCCTAGCTGGATATAGAATTGTGAGTTAATAGTGTTTTCCCCAGTATTTTAAAGATGCCATTCTACTGCCTTCTGGCTTCCATAGTTATTGACAAGAATACTGCTTTGGTAAATTTCTATTTTTCCTTATGGCCTTCAACATTTTCTCTTTTTCACTTTTTCCTGCAGTTTCACAATGATATGCAGAGGGCATTTTTGTTCTTCCTTTTGGAATTTATCTTGATTTGTGTTCTCTGAGATTCTTAGATCTTTGATTTGGTGTATATCACTTGGTGTATATTTTTAAAGAATCTTAATCATTCTCTCTCTAAAAATTTTCTGTGTCCCATTCTCTCTTCACTCTCTGGAAGTCCATTTACATACATATATGTGTGTGTGTGTGTGTGTGTGTGTGTATGTATGTATGTATTTGATTTGATATTGCCCCACAGCTCCCAAAGAAGGGAAATGCCCAAGAATGTTCAAACTACCACACAATTGGGCTCATTTCACATGCTAGAAGGTAATGCTCAAAATCCTTCAAGCTGGGCTTCAGTGTTACATGAACTGAGAACTTTCAGATATACAAGCTGGGTTTTGAAAAGGCAGAGGAACCAAAGGTCAAAATGCCAACAATTGTTGGATCATAGAGAAAGCAAGGGAACTCCAGAAAAAAGTCTACTTCTGCCTCACTGAGCATGCTAAAACTTTGGACTGTGTGTGGAACACAATAAACTGTGGAAAATTCTTCAAGAGGTAGGAATTCAAGACTTCCTTGTTTGGTCTCTTGAGAAACCTGGATGTGGTTCAAGGAGCAACAGTTAGAACCAGACATGAAAAAACCTACTGGTTTGAAATTGGGAAAAGAGTATGTCAGAGCTACATATTGTCATGCTGCTTATTTAACTTATATGCAGAATACATCATATAAAATACCAAGCTGGTTGACTCACAAGCTGAAATCAAGATTGCTGAGAGAAATATCAACAATCTCAGATAAGCAGATGGTACCATTCTAATGGCAGAACATGAAGAGAAACTAAGGAGATTCTTGATGAGGGTGAAAGAGGAGAATTAAAAAGCTGGCTTAAAGCTTGACATTCAAAAAACTAAGATCATAGCATCCAGTCCCATCACTTCATGGCCAACAGAAGGGGAAGAAGTGGAAACAGTGACATATTTTACTTTCTTGGGCTCCAAAATCACTGAGGGTGGTGACTGTGGCCATGAAATTAAAAGATGCTTGCTCTTTGGAAGGAAAGCTCTGACAAACCCAGACAGCATATTAAAAACCAGAGACATCACTTTGCCCACAAAGGTCTGCATAGTCAAAGCTATTGTTTTTCCAGTAGTCATGTATGGATGTGAGAGCTGGACCATAAAGAAGGCTGAGCATCGAAGAATTGATGCTTTCAAATTATGGTGATGGAGAAGACTCTTGAGAGTCCCTTGGACAGCAAGGAGATCAAACTAGTCAATCCTAAAGGAAATCAACTCTGAATATTCAGTGGAAGGACTGATACTGAAGCTGGAGCTCCAATACATTGGTCACAAGAACTGACTCATTGGAAAAAGACCCTGATGCTGGGAAAGATTGAGGGCAAGAGGAGGAGGGGGCGACAAGGAGTGAGATGGTTAGAGAGCATCGTGGACTCAGTGGAGATGAGTTTGAGCAAACTCTGGGAGATAGTGAAGGACAGGGAAGCTTGGTGCACTACAGTCCATGGAGTCAGACATGACTGAGTGACTAAACAACACAGCTCTTGAATGCTTCGCCCTGTGTTATTTTTCATGTTTTTTTTCTCTTTGTGCTTCAGTTGTCATAATTCCATTGAACAATCTTCAAGTTCACTAATTCTCTTTCCCCTGCTGTTTTGAATCTACTGATGGGATCACTGAAGGAATTATTCATCTCTCACATTACACACTTTAAAACAGTCCAACATATTCATTAGACTTTTTCTTATAAATGTCTTCTTTTTGCTAAATTTCCTCACCTGATCATGCATGAAGTTTATCTTTTCTATTAGATCATTTAATTATTAGTTACAGTTTTATGTTTAAATTGTTGTTTGATGATTTCAATGTTAGAGTCATTTATGAATCTGGCCATGAATTGTGTTTTTGTTTTAGACTTTTTTTTTTTTTAATTGAGAGAGTAAGTTGTATTGCTTTCTTGCATGTCTTGTCATTTTTCATTAAATACTGAGATTGTATGTTGACCGGTAGATACTGAGTTGGGCTTAGGTTTTATTGCTTCCATGATTTACCCTCAGTACACTATAGTGTTAAATTTCCATTAGCAATGAGCTGTTATAGTTTTACACTCGGGTAAGGCTGAGGGGCCAGAAGCTATTTCTTAGAATTACTACTCCTTCACCTTCAAATTTTCAGCTATCTTTGCTCACTTACACCACAGAGGTTTCTTTCCATGCTTTCACTTCTCCAGTGGTAGATTACTGTTGTTTGACTTTTGTGCTTGCTAAGCAAGCAGTGGGTAAATTCAGGTTTCTCTCTTGTCCCTTCCCAGTTTTAGTTTTTAGTCATATAGGAAGGTCCTTTATGCCTGAGCTCAAGGATATTTAGCAAAGAAGATGCACAAACAGCAAACAATCACATGCAAATTATTTGACCTTTTTAGTCATTAGAAAAATGCAATTTATTTCTCCAGCTTTATTAAGGTATAATTATACAGAATTTTATTTATAAATGTATAAATAATGCTATTTATTAATGCACAATTATAAATTATATTCTTAAAATATATAATTTAATGGTTTGATATATATATGTGTGTACTTTAATCAAGCTAATTAACACATGTATCATCTTAAGTAGAGTGTATATGGTGAGAACTCCTCAGACCTACTCTCTGAGAAAATTTTACTTATATAAAATAGTATTATTAACTACAGCCACCACACTGTACCTTAGATCTCCAGAACTTATTCATCTTATAACTGAAGGTTTCGCCCTTTGACCAATATCTCTTCATATCCCTCACTTCTGATCCCTGGCAAGCACCATTCTACCATCTGGAGAAATGCTATTCAAAACACAATAAGATACGACAGCATGCCTATAGAATGGCTAAAATTAAAAAAAAAAATTGTTGACCCATCACAATATTGTAAATTAATTATCCTCCAATTAAAATTAGTTATTAAAGATAAATCAATAAAATTTTTAAAAACTTGAAAATACCAAGTGTTGACTAAGATCTGGAGTTAATAGAATTCTCCTACATTACTGTTGACAATGCAAAATGACACAGCTACTTCGAGAAAACAGTTTGCCAGTTTCTTATACTGGAAAACAGTTTCTAATACCTGAGAAATTCTTCTAGGTATTAGAAGAATAAATTAAATTAAAATAAATTAAATATAAAATAAACAAATTTATTTAAATAAAATAAATTAACATATATGTCCACACAAAGGCTTTTTCATGTATATTCATAACAGCTTTATTCATAATAGCTCCAAACTGAGAACAACCCAAGTGCTCATCCACCGGTGAGTAAAAAACAGTGGTATGTCCATATGAAGGGATATTACCCAGGATAAAACAAGGATTATCCAACAATATGGAGGAATCTCAAAAGTATTATGCCAAATGAGCTAAGTTAGACATATAAAACTGCATATTATATATTTCTGTTTATATTGTGATTCCAGAAAAAAAAGAAAACTGGTTGAAGTGATTACTTTCTGGGGCCAGATTGGTAAAAGACACTTATTGTAAAGAAGCCTGAGAAAACTTTTTAGAATGATGGAAATATTCTACATCTTGATCGTGATGGTAGTTTCAATCATATGTATTTGTCAAAATGTTCAAACTATGCACTAGGAATTGGTGAATTTTATTGTATCTAAATTATGCTCAGTATATAAGATTAAATAATAAGTATATAAGATTAAAATATAAGTATATAAGATTAAAATAATAAGATGAAAAAAAGACTTTGAATGAGTAATGAAGTAATGAATGGTTTTCAAGAGAGGGGCCAAAATAAGTGAGAGGAAGATTAAATATTGAATGAGAAAGCAGAATTAGATAAAGCTAGAGAATAAATAAATAAAGCTAGAGAATGAGAAGGATGAGTAGAGAAAGCAGTGGGGCCTGAGCATTAAACATCAGAAACAGGGAAGGAAGCCTGAAGAGAGGGAAGTAGGTTTTAGCAGCGGATGGATGGAACAGGCAGAGAAATTGCAATTTTCTTTCATTTTCCATCCCTGTTAAGAGGCTCCTATTGGCCTCCTCAGGCTTCCCAAGTGGCACAGTTGTAAAGAATTTGCCTGCCAATGCAGAAGATGCAGGAGACGTGGGTTTGATCCCTGGGTTGGGAAGATCCCCTGGAGTAGGAAATAGCAACCCAGTCCAGTATTCTTGCTTGGCAAATCCCATGGACAGAGGAGCCTGGAGGGCTACAGCCCATGGAGTTGCAAAGAGTCAGACATGACTGAGCAACTAAGCGACGAACACTGGCTGGCTCGTCTGCCAGCCATCTTTGTGGGGAGGGGTAGACTAGGTACTGGGTGATCTCGCTTCATCAATATTAGTGCCAAGTATTCCTGAGTCCCTTTTTGACTATCATCCAAATATTCAGTCAAAAAATAAAATGAGTACAGGCAAGTGAGCAGAATATAAATGTGAAAGGTAGGCTTGTCCTAAGACTAGTAATAATCATAATAATAAAGCAGATAGATATACTAGTTAAGTCAGGACACGGGTAGCGGAGGCAGGTCTATGCCAGTGCCTTCCTCTTGAGCTGACGTGCCTCTGAGGAACCCCTAAGCTTCCTTAGATACTCAGGCTGGAATCCTTCCCACCCATTGGAGTAGGGAAAATGAGAGCCAGAGGGGACATGGATTTCCAAGGTCAGAGAGTTCTATAATCTCAACTCTAAGACTTTAACCAGAATTATGTAAGGAAGGAAAATATTTTTTTTACAAAGAGAGTTGATTATTTTCCATGCGTCTCTTTCATCTTCTAAATATTTTTTGAGAATCAACTAGCTACATGACATTAAGCTAGCTATTGGAGTGATACATTAAAAGTCACAAATCTGGTACTCTAAGTAGTTTCTTTTGAGGAATGAAGTTCACGTACTATTTATTTATCTTTTCCAGGAGTGAGTCCATGCTGATATCACATGCACATCTTTTACTATAGCAGCTATAATACAGAAATTCCACCTCCTGAAAGCCACCCCCTGTTCCAATCTGCACTGGAAACGATGCACTCAGGTTATCATTGGCAAAGTGCTCAGCGAAGGGGCCTGCATTCCTAGGAGTCGCTGTGAAAACAATGCATCTGGGCAGCTGTTGGGAAGTGGCCACAGGCCCCTGGGGACTTTCACGCTGGTGACCAAAGTGGAATTTGGGATTAAGGACGCTTACTCATCTCTTCTTCCAGGAAGAACCACCATCCGTTTTCTGGAGTCTCAAGTTTGCCTAGAAAGACTATCATAAATTCAGAACATTGGTTTTAAAAGTGGTGCTTCTGGAACTCTCTCGCCTTTTCCTCTTTCACCAAAGAAGTCATTCTCGGGGTGGGGGTGCTATCATGAGAACGACTCCTGTTAGTCTAACAGGGCCGTATTTCCCATCAACCTCCCACCTCATTTCCTTTGGGCCTTAAACATTGTATGTCTCATCTCAAGCTCACTTTATTGCTCTTTTTTTTTTTTTTTGTCTCTTTCTTTGCCTTAAAAAACATTTTTTTCTTGCATACTTTTTTTTTTTTCTTTCTGAGGGAGGAGGACTGGGGAGGAGAAAACCATTGTCAATTAATAGACATTTTCACCAGGTGTTTCTCAATTATCACGTTGGCAGTCAGCCCCTTCTGTGTAAATTGTATTTAAAAAAAAAAATCCTTCCAGTGCAGAAATCCTCCTTGGGATTGTAACCAACTCAGTGTCTTATTTTCTCTGAAGAAAGATTGTCCTCTGGGAACAGCCCTGCTTAGAACTCTAAGAAAAGCCAAGGTTGCTGCCTCCTGCAACAGCATGATTTAAATGTGTTAAAGTGTGTGATTATCATCAAGTCTTAAACACTCTAGATTTGCTCCTTCATTCTGCACAAGTTTGAGAAATAAACCTGCGACCAGTCTCCAAGAGAGATTGATGCTTATTCTGTGTCAGAGGCCTGGTCTCCAGACGTCCCCATAAATTTGTCTGCTGGAAGACCATAAACATAATTCTGAGCATGGAAGTTATTTCGATTTGAATTAATTGCTTTTTCAGTTTTTTCAAATATGCAAATTGGAATAGCCAAAGAAACATGCTCATAAAAAAAGCAGTCCATTCTCTTGGAGAGATTCTGGAGCGTCCTTGCCAAGGTGACCTGCTTCTTCTCAATACAAAAACAAAGGTGTATTAAAAAAAAAAAAAAAAAAAAACAACGATGCATGTGTGTGTGGGTATTTCCTCTTGGTCTGACATTTTCCTCATCATTAAGTCTAGAGTTTTGTGTTTCTCAGAGCCTCTTTGACTTCAACAAGTTACCACAAAATGAAATAAGGCTGTCAAGTCAACTGTGCAGAGAAAAACTCTTAAGGCCAGTCCTTGGAGCCTGCAGAAAAAAATGATTTTGTAGTTAAGGCTGGATGTGAATGCAGAAGAAGACTCATTCATTATCTTAAAATTACCCTTGACCCAGGTTGGTCAACCACCACTCTTTTCATCAGGCTCCTTGGTGGGGTCTAGAATGTCACTGCTTATAGCTGCTACAGCCCAGCAGCCTGGCTTCCTTGGAGACCCCAGGAGCCCTCTTGGGGGGGAACATGATGGCTCATCTGGACCACAGCTTTTGTAAACATCCTCAAACTGGGGATTTTCCATAAGCCTTCTGAGCCTGCAGAGATGCCCAGCTTGTGCCATCTCCCATAGAACAAGCTCCAGGTGCTTTCTCTCTGCTGCACTAGGTGGAATTCCCTGAGCTTTGCCCTAAAACCATTTCATCAGAGCCCAAAGCCAGGGGTGGGAAGTCATGGGGTCAGATCCCTGAACAGAGCAGTGCTGCTCATGTATTCAGACTCTCTGCTCACAGTACGGAAGCCCAGACAAGATGCCCCATAATCAGCCAGAGAAAAGAACTCATTTTCCACCCCCACTCCCCGGCATCACTAGGGAGTAGTCAAAGTCTGCCTGGGTTATCTGAGTAGTCAGGTTTATGAAGACATGAGTTCAAGTCCTGAACCAGGAAATGCAGAGGTCAGAGAAGGATGGAACCATAAGCTCTACTCGTCGTGTTAGGTCAGGTTTCCTGGAAGCAGATGCTGAGGTGGGGATTCTGGTGCTAATGACTTCCTGGGGAAGTGCTCTCGGCGGGGACCAGTGAGGGATGAGGAACACAGCTTAGGGAAGGGGACATAATCAGGCAAAGATCTGGTTTTAGCTAAGAACCTGGACTCAGCTTGAGCACACAGGAAGCTCTAGGGTAACTTGGGCTCCTCAGCTCTCCAGAGTTGTCCTGCTCTGACCCCATGACTTCCCACCCCTGGCTTTGGGCTCTGATGAAGTGGCTTTAGGGTAAAACTCAGGGAATCCCACTCAGTGCAACAGAGAGAAAGCACCCAGACCTTGTTATACAGGAGCTGGCTCAGGCTTTATACCTGCAATGTCGGTGGCTGACTGGAGACACCCCATCTCCCACTCCTATCCACCCAAGGAGTATGCAGCTCCAGAAACTCCAGGCCAGGCAACTCTGAGGGCAGTTCTCTTGAGAAGGGTGCTTCTTGGAGCCATGAGCAGATTGGCTACTGACTGAGTGCTGAACCCATTATAGGGCTTCTGGGCAAAGCATTAGGACACTGATGATACAGCTGTGGGAGAGAACGTGGTTTAGCTGCACAGCCACAGTGGGCCTCCTAATAGGACTCCCCAAGTCGCAGCCTTGGGGGCCACAGAGCATGGGTGGGATGGGATGGGATGGTGGTTTCCCAGGCAGTTCACGCAGAACCAGGGCCTGGCTCACCCCAGTAGAGGACAGAAGTGACTTTAAGACTGTCTTGTCTGATAGAGAAATCCCTGGATGGCTGAGTCTTGCTGTGCTCCCAAGAGGATGAATCATTACACCTTCCTTCTGTGTGACAACTGCCCCTAGAAAGAGAACAGAGGACAGCAGTTCCTACCAATCATTTGCAAAGGCAAGGGTTGGTCCCTTCAAGGTTGGTGGCGGGGGTGTGGGTTGCATAGGAAGGACAGCGATCTGGAGAGAGAGTGCTGGGGTTGAGCCAGGAGGAGTGACACAGGCCAGGAAGGATGACTGGACTGAAACTGATGCCCAGCCTACTTCCCTGACCCGTGAAGCAATGCGATGGCCGCTCTTCAGGCACACTGGTGAAGGGCCAGGCCTCAGTACTTTTGCACTGGAGTCTGCAGGCCCTGAACTGAGGAGTCCTCAAGGGATCCTTCTGGAGCAGAGTTGCACCTGCTGTGAAAATGTGTGTGTGTGTGTGTGTGTGTGTACATCCTCACTTAAAAAAAAAAAAAGAAAGAAACCAAAAGCATGAGACAAAACTTAAAAATCAGAAGATCTCACATAACACCTAAGCTTTTCTTAAGTGTTTTGCTGTTGCTATTTTATGAATCTGAGTCCTTACCACGTGGCCTCGGCTTCCTAGTGACTGGACCATGAGCAGCTGAGCCTCTTCCTCAGAACACTCGCTTCCCAGCTCATCAAGACTCACTGCCTGGCCCCTGAAAGCATCCAGGGATGTTACCCAGGAATACATGCACGGACTGGAGGCTGACAGACATGCACTGAGGTTTGCAAACTTATATAGTAGGAGCAACAAAGAAGACCTGGGTGCCCTGAGGAGAGCACGCAGTGTGGCCAGGACGTAAGACCTAGTCTGATGGGTGATCAAAGCCCCCGTTTTCACTGTTCTGACGTGGGGTAGAGAGTGAGAAGGGTGCAGAGCAACAGGGGTATGGGCGCGGCTGAGCTGAGGGAAGGGTCAGCCTCTGCCTCCATCTCTGCACTGCTGTCCCTCCTCACCCAGACCTCATGATCACTTACCTGGATCAATGCCCTTGTCCTCGCAGGCTTCCCCACTGCATCATCCTCCTTCCCACCTCCAGCTTTGCCCAGCTCTGTCCCAGCCTCCACTGCTGTCTGCTTTCAGCTCAGTCCAGATCATATCCCCTCTTGGAAAAAAACCCAAGGACTCCCAAAGTCTGGGGTGTGGTTTGGGCTTCTTAGGCTAGTAGTGAAGAGCCAAGGAAGCTGATAGTGACTCATGCATGTGTGTGTGGCGTGCTAAGTCGCTCAGTCGTGTCTGACTCTTTGCAACCCCATGCACTGTAGTCCACCAGGCTCCTCCATCCATGGGATTTCTCAGGCAAGAATACTGGAGTGGGGTGCCATTTCCTACTCCAGGAAATCTTCCCAACCCAGGGTTCAAACCTATGTCTCTTGTGTCTCTAGCATTGGCAGGTAGATTCTTTATTTCTGGGTCACCTGTCATCCACATTCAAGATCAGTCCCGATGTCTCAGGACATTACATCTAGGAAAAACTTCAAGCTCTCAGGTAACCCAGAAAAGTAGAAAGTCCCAGCAAGTGCCTGGCTCAGGAAAAGGGTTGTGGGGCAAATATCAAAGTGGGCTTCACAGAATGGGTGTATTCTTTGTCTGCTTTCTCTACTGAGGGATCAAGGGAAAAAGCAGGTGAGAGAGGTTGGTGAGGAGGTTGGGATCTATCCTGGGAGGAGCACACCTCTCTGCTCAAAGTGCAGGCGCGAGTGCCAAGTATGCTCTGATCCCCAGCCCAGCTCACCTGCTCCCTGAGGGAGACTGGAACAGATGAGCCGCAAGTCAGAGCCTGAGAACACGGCTGAGATTTCCTCCAGCACAAATCCACTCTGGTGTGTGCAGTCATTATATCATACAAATTATCTATCTACCTATCTGTTTATCTATCATCTATCTACATGGTATATTACTGCCTTCTTTCTGTTGTAAGGTGCTTTATGTAAATGTACATTCCCAAATAAGGGTTCATTTGGAAGCTTCCAAAACTTCCCAGTTTTCACTCTAGGCTCAGCCAACCTCCACCACAAGTGTCTACTTCTGTGATGGAGGGAGCATTGTTTCCAGATTAAATTTCCCTCCTATCAAACTAGAGAATTTCAGCACATGCCTTCTCCAAGGTAATGTCATATGGGCTGAGGAGGGTACAGAATCTCTCCCCAAAAGTAGGGTCTCTTCCTGGCAGCTCACTGTGGCCCAGGGGCAATGACCAATCTAAGGTTGGGGCTAAGTACCTAATATTAATATTCCATAATTAATAGATTGGAGAAGGAAATGTCAACCCACTCCAGTATTCCTGCCTTGGAAATCCCATGAACAGAGAAGTCTGGTGGGCTACAGTCCATGGGGCCACAAGAGTCAGACACGACTTAGTGACTAAACCACCAATTAACAGATGCTGAAGCTGAAGGAGTTTAGGAAAGCTGCTTAAGCCAGAAAGCTATACTTCAATGTATAAATTCAGTGTAATCCAAACAAGATTTTATTTTTTGGAAACCGATAAGATAGTTGTAAGTGCTATTTGCAAGAATAAACATAAAGGCTACAATGATGATTATGAAATCAATCAAATGTGTAAAAATAAAGATCTGCAATTATGATTATAGAATTAGTCAAACATGTAATAATATAATGATGGAACAAACAAAAAAAAGTGATGGGAAGCTTGCTCTCTCACTAACAAAATACACAATAAAGCTACAGTAACTAAAATAGGGTCACACTAGTACAAGGATGTATTTCATAAGCAAATATAGTGATTTTATCTGTTCACTGGAACCATTTTGAAGTTTAGGAAAAAAGAAACAGATGTCCAGCTCTCACCTCCTGCCCAAGAGATGCTGATTTTATTGTTCTAGATGGGGTGTGACCTGGGCTTCCCAGTTTGTAAGTGCTTCTTGAGGTGATTCTAATGAGCATCTAGTGGTTGAGAATGACTGGTCTAAACAGAATCATTTGGGGCGCTTGTTAGAAATGTGCATCTCTGGATTTGAGGTCACAGGTTCAAGATCCCTGAGGAGAGGGTTGTATTGAAAGCAAGGTACACCACATACACCAAAGCTTTAGAATCATGGAGAAAATAGTACTGAGATAGTTCCAAGTGCGTGGAGGAATTTAGTACATTATAAAGGGGCGTCTCAAAACACTGGAGGAGAGATTATCGAGGATATGGCTCAATTGGTCAACCGATGGTGATTAAGTTGCATCTTGAGTTTACTTCTTTCAACAGAAACCATAAAAGAAATAAGGGTGACTAATCTATAATGCGGCAGGGTAAGCCCATTTAGACTTTCCAAGAAAGTCAGAAACTTGAGTAAACAAAAATTTGATAGATTTGACTGCATAAAAGTGAACCTAATTTATGATCTGAAAAAACACACAAATAAAAGTGACAAAGTACACTTTGTAAAAAGTGACAAAGATAAAGTTGCCACACACGTTACTGAGAAAAAGTTAATAACCCTAATTTGCCAAAAAAAAAAAAAAAGCTTATAAACCAAAAGGAAGAAAATATTCAGTCAAAAATCCAGTAGTAAATACAAAGAGACAAATGAAAAAATAAAATGTATAAATTGCCAATACATATCACTGGGTGTTCTTTCCATTAGTAATCAAAAGTGTTAATAAAAGTAAAAATGACTCATGCTTTTTCGCTCATCATATTGTAAAGGAGTAAAAAGTTGGTAAAACCCCAAAATAGCAGGAAATGTGAGAAAATTGAGATTCTCTTGCAAATTGGTATTCTTTTCTGGAGTTTGTCGACTGAGGTCAACTTTTTGTTTTTATTAAAGAAACACATCTTCGAGCCAGCAATCCATACATTTAGGAATTTATTCTAAGGAGATAATTGCTAAAGGGCGCAAATAGATGGGCACAATGACATCAATTAATGCTTTTAATAATGAAATTTTGGAAACAACCCATCTGTACCTAAGTGAGTGTAACAATATACACACAAAAGCCCTCCTATTTGAAATAATACATAATGCCATAGATTTCCATTTACTAGAAAGATGACAATTTTTCATACCTCTTCCTTTTGTATACAGCTATTCCTTCTCCATGGGCTGACACTCTCCTCCACTTCCTTATCTGATTCATTTCTGATTAATTAAAAACCAGCTCAAATTGCCCCTTCCTCTGTAAAGTTCTTCCTGTCCTTTTGGGCCACATCAGTAGCTGCCACCTCTGAACACTCAAGGCATTCCTTTGCTACTTCCTCGCTAGCATTGTTTAATCATTTAGTCTACAAATATTTTATTGAGAACCTTCTACTATTTTGAGCACCTCTAATGTAATTGACTCTTTACATGGCCAACTCTCCCATTGGATTGTGAGTCCCTCCATAGCAGGAGTTGAGCTTGATTCATTCTGTTACCCTGGATTTGAACCTGGAACCAAGAATTAAAAATATAAGCTTGTTGAATTACAGGAGGAATGGATGGATAGGTAGATAGTCAGATAAGTGATAGATGAAGGTGGATAGATAAACAGAGGATGGATGGATGAGGGATAGATGAATGGAGGCATGGAGGGATGGATGGATGGAAAGACGGAGTGATTTAAAGTTAGTGATTTAATAAGTGGCAGGCTGGTTAGATAAATGAATGTAGAAAGATGGGTGGTTGAGTTGATGGACTAGGTGTGTGAGTTACTGAATGGATAAGCAGATGGGTGGGTAAGCGGACTGGGCTTCCCTTGTGGCTCAGTTGGTAAAAAATCCTCCTGCAATGTGGGAGATCCAGTGGCTCAGCGGTAAAGGATCTGTCTGCAATGCAGGAGCTACAGGAGACACAGGTTTGATCCCTGGGTCAGGAAGATACCATGGAGAAGGGCATGGTAACCCACTCCAGTATTCTTGTTTGAAGAATCCCATGAACAGAGGAGCCTGGTGGGCTACAGTCCATGGAGGTCGCAAAGAGTCAGACACAACTGAAGCAACTTAGCACTCACGCACGGGTAAGTGGGCAGAAGGAGTGCAGTGTCCCTGAGTCCATCTGAAGGGAACTATGAGAAGGGAAAGGTTACCCACGCCAGTATTCTGGCCTGGAGAATTCCATGGATACAGTCTATGGGGTTGCAAAGAGTCGGACACGACTGAGCGACTTTCAAAAAAAAAAAAAGTCTTGTTTTCTTTGTATTTTTTTAAAATCAGTATTTTAAAAATTATTATTAATAACTTTTATAATAAAACTGAAATATGCATTTAATTAAACCTCCTCTGACTAGAGCCACAGCTCAGAAGAGGACAATGGAGTAATAGGATTGCTGAAACTAAGGGCAGATAACGATTGAGGCCCTTCTCTATGCAGTGCTCTGCTCAGTGATTGATGAACTGGACACTCACGTCATGTCATGATGCTCATCTGTTGGAGCTCACAGACTGGCTAGAAAAGTGGGTCTTCTAAGTTGTGCCTCTAAGTCTGTCTGTGTTCTTCTCCCCGCATGATTACCATCTGGTGTCACAAACCCCAATGGTCCACAGGGACCATGGTCCACATTAAACCCTTGCATCAGGACCATTCACAGGTATAATGCAGTCACAGGTATATTAGCTAGAGTTCTATTTCTTCAAAGAAGAAGAGATGGAGAGAGACAGGGAGAGAGACATGTATCATAAGGAACTGGTTAACTTGATTATGGAAGTGATGGGCAAATTCCAAGATCTGCAGGGTGAGTTGGTAAACTGGAGACCCAGAGAAGCTGACAGTTTAAGGCTGAGTTCAAAGGCCTGAGAATCAGGTGAGTCAATAGTGTAAGCTCCCATTGAAAGGCCAGCAAGCCAAAGCCCCAGAAAGAGCTGATCAAGTTCAAGTTCAAAGGTAGTCAGATAGGAAGAATTTCCCCTTACTTAGGGGTAGAATCAGTCTTTTTGTCCTATGTGGGTCTTCAACTGATTGGATGAGTCCCAAACCTCACTGGGGGCTTCCCTGGTGGCTCAGATCATTAAAACAATCTGCCTGTAATGGAGGAGACCTGGGTTTGATCCCTGGGTTGGGAAGATCCCCTGGAGAAGAAATGGCAGCCCACTCCAGTATTCTTGCCTGAAAAATTCCATGGACAGAGGACTCTGGTGGGCTACAGTCCACAGGGTCACAAAAAGTTGGACATGACTATGTGACTAATACTTTCACTTTCACCATCATTGAGGAAAGCAATTTGCTTTGTTCAGTCTACCAGTTTAAATGTTACTTTCATCCAAAACATCCTCACGAAACACTCAGAACAATGTTTTATCAAATATCTGGGCACCTGGAGTCCAGCCAAACTGACACATAAAAATAATCATCACAATACCTATCATGTGCATAGAAATTCTGTAATTTTTGTTTGTCTTTATTGAATACTGGAGTGGGTTGCCATGCCCTCCTCTAGGGGACCTTCCCAACCCAAGGATCAAACCCACGTCTCCCACATTGCAGAGAGATTCTTTACCATCTGAGCCACTAAGGAAGCCCAAGAATACTGGAGCGGATAGCCTATCCCTTCTCCAGTGGATCTTCCCAACCCAGGAATTGAACTGAGATCTCCTGCATTGTAGGTGGATTCTTTACCAGCTGAGTTACCAGGGAAAGGCAATGCCAAAGAATGTTCAAACCACCACACAATTGCACTCATCTCACATGCTAGCAAAGTAACACTCAAAATTCTCCAAGCTAGACTTCAACAGTATGTAAATCAAGAACTTCGAGATGTTGAAGCTAGGTTTAGAAGATGCAGAGGAACCAGAGATCAAATTGTCAACGTCTGCTGGATCATCGAAAAAGCAAGAAGTTCCAGAAAGACATCTATTTCTGCTTTATTGACTATTCCAAAGCCTTTGACTGTGTGGATCACAATAAACTGTGGAAAATTCTGAAAGAGATGGGAATACCAGACCACCTGACCTGCCTTTTGAGAAACCTGTATGAAGGTCAGGATGCAACAGTTAGAACTGGACATGGAACAACAGACTGGTTCCAAATAGGAAAAGGAGTACGTCAAGGCTGTATATTGTCACCCTGTTTATTTAACTTATATGCAGAGTACATCATGAGAAATGCTGGGCTGGATGAAGCACAAGCTGGAATCAAGATTGCTGGGAGAAATATTAATAACCTCAGATATACAGATGACACCATCCTTATGGCAGAAAGTGAAGAAGAACTAAAGAGCCTCTTGATGAAAGTGAAAGAGGAGAGTGAAAAAGTTGGCTTAAAGCTCAACATCCAGAAAACTAAGATCATGGCATTTGATCCCATCACTTCATGGCAAATATATGGGCAAATAGTGGAAACAGTGGCAGACTTTATTTTTTTGGTCTCCAAAAATCACTGCAGACGGTGACTGCAGCCATGAAATTAAAAGATGCTTGCTCCTTGGAAGAAAAGTCATGACCAACCTAGACAGCATATTAAAAACCAGAGACATCACTTTGCTGATGAAGGTCCATCTAGTCAAACCTATGGTTTTTCCAGTAGTCATGTATGGATGTGAAAGTTGGACTATAAAGAAAGCTGAGTGCTGAAGAATTGATGCTTTTGGACTGTGGTATTGGAGAAGACTCTTGAGAGTCCCTTGGACAGCAAGGAGTTCAAATCAGTCGATCCTGAAGGAAATTAGTCCTGAATATTCATTGGAAGGACAGATGCTGAAGCTCCAATACGTTGGCCACCTGATGTGAAGAACTGACTCATTGGAAAAGACCCTGATGCTGGGAAGGATTGAAGGCAGGAGGAGAAGGGGACGACAGACAATGAGATGGTTGAATGGCATCACTGACTCAATGGACGTGAGTTTGAGCAAGCTCCGGGAGTTGGTGTTGGACAGGGAGGCCTAGTGTGCTGCAGTCCATTGGGTCACAAAGAATCGGACACAGCTGAGTGATTGAACTGATTTGTCTTTATTTATTTGCTTATTTATTTTTAATTTGATACAACTTCAGTACATTTCTGGGATTTGGTACCTGCTAAGAAAATGCTAAAGCAGAAGGTGGTAGATGAGGCTCAGGAAGTTTCAATCAAGCGCCTTTCTGGAGGGTGTTCATGACCTTGGAAGAGCCCTGGGGACCCCCTTCACCTGTCTGCATCTCAAGAGTCTGTTCTGTGAAAGGAGGGACTGGCAGATAGCCCTGAAGACCTTTCCATTTCTCCAAGGCAAAATGCATCCTCTGGGCCTACATTCAGTTGTAATGGAGATTGTGAAGCAATGATCTAAAGCAAAGGACAGCAAGCTTTTATTGTAAAGGATCAAATAGCAAATGTTAGACTCTGTGGCTCAGATTGTCTCTATTGGAATTATTCAGGCTCGCTCCTGAACACACACAACAGATACAGACAATGAACAAATAAATCGGACTAGCTATTTTCCAAGAAAACATTATGTACCAGCAAGATAGTGGGTTGGATTTGTCCTATGGGCTATAGTTTGCAGACTCCTGGTTTAAATAAACTGTGTTCTGAGAGGCTTCATTAGAGACTTTGATAAAGGTTATACAAATTCAGATGATAATGGTAATGAAGATAACACATACATCTTTTCTTCCTTTTATATCAGATGTATGTGCATATTCCTCCAATGTTAAAATTATTAACTTTAACTGTGTTCAGCAGAATAATGCCACGTGCTTCCATAGATGCCCATGTCCTAATCCTCAGAGCCTGTGACCATGTTACCTAAAACATGCCAAAAGAGACATCAGAGGTATGAGTATGGTTAATGGCGACCCACTCCAGTACTCTTGCCTGGAAAATCCCATGGATGGAGGAGCCTGGTAGGCTGCAGTCCATGGGATCGCTAGGAGTCAGACACAACTGAGTGACTTCACTTTCACTTTTCCCTTTCATGCATTGGAGAAGGAAATGACAACCCACTCCAGTGTTCTTGCCTGGAGAATCCCAGGGATGGGGGAGCCTGGTGGGCTGCTGTCTATGGGATCGCACAGAGTCGGACATGACTGAAGCGACTTAGCAGAAGCATGACCTTGAGATGGAAGATGACCCTGGGTTATCTGGGTGGATCCCACCAAATCACATGAGCCCTTAAAAGTGGAGCACTTTCCAGCCTAGTCTGAGAGATTTGGGGGTAAGAAGGATTTAACCCTCTGTGGCTAACTCTGAAGAAGAAGGAAGGGGCCAAGGCAGCCGAGAAACACTGGGTCACTAGGAGCTGACAAAGGCAAGGAAAAGTTGCTTCCTCAGAGCCTCTGGAAGGAGCAGAGCCCTGTGCAGACCTTGATCATAGCCCCTTCAGACCTGTAGAACTATAAGATAATTATGTGTTACTTAAGCCCCTAGGTCTGTAGTAGTTTGTTCAGCAGCAGTAGAAACCTAATATGCTAAATGCCTGAGAAAAATTTAGAAAATGCAGAGTCTAAAGTATCACCCACAATACCACTCAAGGACACCCACTATGAACAGATAGGCATTTTGTTTTAAGCTTTTCCTCTATGTATCCAGAAAGTGAGTGAGAGAAAGAGAAATATAAGTACCTTAGTTACATTGGCTATAATTTATATCCTACGTTGTTTCACTTAACATTTTAACAGAATTTTCCTATGCCAATAAATTTTCTTCAAAAACATGTTTTCTAGTATAGATGAGTCATAATTTATTCACTTGCCCCCTTTTAATTGTTTCTAATCTTTTCACCAGAATAAAAATTTCCAAGGAGAAAATTCTCGTACATATTGAAGTGTTAGGATGTTATAAGGTTACTATCTCTTCTTTGCCATAAAGCTTGAAAATATTTTTTCAGTTTTGTTTGATGTTAATTTATTCAAGGTCTTTTTGTTGTTGTTCATTTTTGATAGATAGAAATCTTACATTTTGTTTTAGTCCAATAGATCAATGCCGCTCCATCACGTCTTTCCTTCCATGACTGGAAAAGCAAATTCCCACCCTCAGGTTTGTGTTTCCTTCTAGTTCTTTTGAGAGTTTGTGTTTTCCATTTTATCTTTAGTCTACCTGGTGTTTAACTTCCCAGTTAATTAAACATTACTCAGCAGTGTTTCTCTCACCATCTATTGTATGATTCTTAATTTGTGCATTTGATAGCCATTACTATACCCTGACAGTGAAAATGGCTTCCCTGGTGGTTCAGACAGTAGAGAATCTGCCTGGATTGACAAGATTCCCTGGAGAAGGGCATGGCTACCCACACTAATATTCTTGCTTGGAGAATTCCATGGACAGAGGAGCTTGGCGGGTTACAGTTCATGGAATCACGGAGTCAGACATCATGGGATATTTGATAGGCATTAAAATCCCCATGGACAGAGGAGCCTGGTGCAGTACAGTCCATGGGGTCACAAAGCATCAGACATGACTGAGTGACTAACGACAGCACAGCACCATACCCTACTGCTCCTAAAATGCCGATTTTCCCAATGTTGGCATCACCAATACCTGGAAGACCTTACAGTTACTAGTGTCTGAGGTCTTTGCTGACTCAGCTCGAAGGCTGGTTCTTCCAGAGGTTTGCACTGGTCTTGATATTACCTGGGGGCACCATGGGCCCAAGACCACTTCAGGTTGCAGCCTGGAGTTCTCTTAGGCTTCATTCTGCATCATCAGATGGATATTGGCTCCAGGTCTTAGTCTCAGGGGAGGAATATTTTCCTCCTCTGCCCAGTGCCAAGGTTAAGATGCACAAATATTTCTTTCTTGTTCCATTCTGCACAATGGGTTTCTTTCTTTCCTTCTGGTGGGCATTTACAGAAGATGTAGCCCTCAGTGTCAGAGGAGTTCCCCTATTAGATTCACCTTTGGGTATTTTTCCTGTTATTGGTACATAAAGAAATGATGTGTCTTACAATCAATAATGCATCTTAGAGTCCAGGAAATATGGTATTTCATACATAACATATAGCATAATCTTGGGCCCAGTTTCTGAATTATCTAGTTTGTTTTACTTTGTACTAGTATAATGGTGCTTTGAAATGTTTTTTATTTTAATATATAGTAGAACAATTTCTTCCTTATTAGTCATTCTTTCTAAAAATGTTCTTATTTTTTTCATTCCAAATTAATGTTACAATTAATGCTCAAGTTATCACACATCATCCATATCAATAAGTAAATAATCTAATATTTAAGAAAAAGCTTTGCTGGGATCTTTATTGGATCTTTATTAACCCTATGGATGAATATAGGAAGAACTGATACCTTTACAATATTTTAAAACTAATATATTTCCTAATCAAGACTCAATGTATTTTATTAAAGACTTACATATTTTGTATCATTAACATTTTATTCATATAAGTTTCTCATAGTTCTGGTTAATAACATTTTTCTAGTTATTATATATTTTAGTGCTACTCAGAATAGATTTTTGTTTTCATTAATTTTCTACTTGGCTATTTTTGGCATACAAGAAAGCCGATTTTTTTGTATTTTGATTTTGTAACTAGACACCTTTCTGAACTTTCTTAATCTTTTTCAAACTATATTTTCATGATTTTTAAAAACCGTCACCTTTTAGATTGATCAAAGTTTTAAATATCAATTCTTCAAGAAAATCGAAGAAACACTGCCATGTTAAATGAATACACTGTTTATTAAAAAATGCATTTTGATGTTTAAAAAGTCCTACATTTGCAAATGAAGGAATTTAGATTTTATAAGCAGAACAATCATATTATTGGCATATAATGATAGTATCATCTGTTCTCCTAGTTTCCCCTCTTATTTCTCTCATATGTGCTATTTTACTGGCTAATATTAGTGATATTGTTCTTGATTTTAATGAGAAGGCTTCTAGTGCAGTGGTTTTTAATTACCTAATTTTTCTTGAGTGTGGGGAAGGTCGTGGCCCTTTTGAAAATCTGCTGAAAAATGTGCATTCTGTCCTCTAGATAAAAGTAAATGTGCACCCACACCCAGACTCCAAGTGTCTAAGCTTTCAAAATTCTCCCAGCCCCCATAGATTTTCACAAACCACCAAAGTCCATGAAACCTGATTAGCGATTTATTTTTTCCAAGGTTTTACCTTTTGGGAAAATGTTAAATGTTAATTTAAGATAGATCATCTTTGCCTGGTTAGGATATTACCTTTATTTCTGTTTTATTTTTCCCCCTTAAAATCAGTTGTTGTTGTTGTCGTCTGCATGCTCAGTCCTATCTGACTCTTTGTGACTGCATGGACAGAAGCCTGCCAGGCTTTCCCTGTCCATGGAATTTTCCAGGCAAGAAGGCTCATCAGTGTTAATTCCAGTAAACACCATCTGGGTGGGATGCACCACTCCTCCCATTTCTCCAGCTTGTCTTGTATTCACACCTTTGCAATTTCTCCAACTAGAGGAAGAGTAGGTTTCCTTGCCCCTTGTCACTGGGCCCAGACCTGTGACTTTCTTTGGCCAACTGGATGCTGGTTGAATAAGCATGAGAAGTTCAAGATGTACATGTGTGGAGAATGTTCCATCTTGTACTTCTGATATTATCACAAGAACAGCATCTTCCAGAGCAATCGTCTACTACAAAGAGAAAGAGAGATAGGTGAACAGACCTGGCTCTAAACTTTAGGGTGGAGCCTAGACACAGGTCAGGGACCACTCTCAGCTCCTAGGCATCACCTTCAGTTCCTTGTTTTGTGTCCCTTTCCAGGGAGCCATGTCTCACAAAAAGGAAGGTTCATTCTTCAGGGCCAGCAAAAAAGGGTGGGGAGTGGGGAGAAAGAGTCTCTTCTTTTATAAAGGGCTTACCTGATTAGGTCAGGTCCACCCAGCATAATTTTTTTTGATTAACTTAGCATCAACTTATTAGGAATTCCAATTACACCTGCCAAACCCCTTTATCTTGGCCATAATCTGTTGACTAGAAGCAAGTTACCTTCTTGCTGGAAGCTCCTCACTTCCCATCGATTAAAAGCAAGTTGCCATTCCCACCCATTGTCAGGGTACAGGAATTATACAAGTTTATTGGGGATTACCTTAGAATTCAGCCTACGACAATCATATATTTGTTATTTTTATCTATTAATGTCATTGTTTTACTATTTACTATGTCACTAATATTAGTATTTTATTTACTGATACTGCACATAATATAATGAACAGAATTTTCATTGATTTTTCAATAATGGCTAATGGTTAACTTGTAAAGATTATATTAACATATTAATAAAATTAACCATATTAATAGATGGCTAATTAATATGATTAATTATATTAATATGTTAATATAATCTTTACCTGTTAAACCACTTTGCATTTCCTGGAATAAATCCTGTTTGGTCATAATTTATAATTCATTTAAAATGCTGCTCATTATATTTCACTGGTAGTTTCATTATATTTTTTATTCTCATACTCAAATAGAAGATTGACCCATAGATTCTTGGCCATCCTTGTTGGGTTTGATAACAAAAAGTGAGGATAACATTGTGAAACACATTCAGAAATCTATGGTATCTTTCAGGGCTCAGTGAGGAAAACAGGACTACCATAGTTATTAAGAAAAAATGAAAAGTTATATGGATAGTAGAGGATCAGGGGAAGTGAAGGGTGAAGTGTGGGGAAAGTTGGAGGATTATAGAAACCATTACTGACCTCTTCAGCCTGGTTGGCTGGCTGTACGAATTAGGGCTTGTGGGAAAATCTGAAAGGCCATAATTAGCCCTAGCTTGGGCTCCAAAATCACTGCAGATGGTGATTGCAGCCATGAAATTAAAAGATGCTTACTCCTTGGAAGGAAAGTTATGACCAACCTAGATAGCATATTCAAAAGCAGAGACATTACTTTGCCAACAAAGGTCCATCTAGTCAAGTCTATGGTTTTTCCAGTAGTCATGTATGGATGTGAGAGTTGGACTGTGAAGAAAGCTGAATGCTGAAGAACTGATGCTTTTGAACTGTGGTGTTGGAGAAGACTCTTGAGAGTCCCTTGGACTGCAGGGAGATCCAACCAGTCCATCCTAAAGGAGATCAGTCCTGGGTGTTCATTGGAAGGACTGACGCTAAAGCTGAAACTCCAATACTTTGGCCACCTCATGCGAAGAATTGACTCATTGAAAAAGACCCTGATGCTGGGAGGGATTGGGGTCAGGAGGAGAAGGGTACAACAGAGGATGAGGTTGCTGGATGGCATCACCAACTCAATGGACATGAGTTTGAGTGAGCTGCGGGAGCTGGTGATGGACAGGGAGGCCTGGTGTGCTGCAATTCATGGGGTCACAAAGAGTCAGACACGACTGAGTGACTGAACTGAACTGGGCTTCCCTGGTGGCTCAACAGTAAAGAATCTGCCTACCAATGCAGGACACATGGATTCTATCCTTGGGTTGGGAAGATCCCCTGGAGAAGGAAATGGCAATCCACTCCAGTATTCTTGCCTGGGAAATCCCATGGAGAAAGGAGGCTGGTGGGCTTCAGTGCATACGGTCACAAGAGTCGGACACAACTTAGCGACTGAACAACAACAACAACCCGTAGGTATGTAGAGTATGTGGCCACAGGTGTGGCAGAACCCATGCGATGCTGCATGGGGAGCTCATTGAGAAGTCTTGAAAGAGCTCTTTCTGGGAAACTGTGCCTCTGCATGCATGTAGCCAAGAAGTACGGTGGTCTTTTGGGTGCTGTGGGAAAATAAGCTAGGTGTAGAATGAGGGTAGAGGGAAGACATCCTGGTTCCCCCCACCCACTGAGCAGCTCTGCATCAGTCTGTCACTTTGCCTATCTCAAAACTCTTCTTCCTTCCCAGGCTGTTCTGGGAGATTCTTGTCCCAACCTCAAACAAAAGCCGCAGAGCTGAGCTGACATCTCATAATCCAAGACATCCCACAATCACAATCTACTCTCATTTTCTGAGGTCAGAAATGATTCAGATGCCATGGAAATGGAATACTCCTTGAAACATGGAAAGGACTTACTCATAAACTTGTGGATGCCCAACAGGGTGACAAATAGGCCAGAAGCAAGAAATACAGAGGAAACAAGGCTGCCAGTCTGGCAGGGGGAGGAAAGACTCCAGGATAAAGAGTAGTTTTCTGTATTTTCACAGGAAACACAGATTTCTTACCTTTGGGCTGACAGCCAGTGTAATCCCCACAGTGGTCGAACTACTCCCTCAAGCAAAAGACAGGTAGGTCCATGCTTGTAGAGTGCATAGAATGGGAACTATCTTTATAGTGGTGGTCTTTGCTTATCAAATTTTAAGCTTTAGTTTTTTAAGTAGAGATTTTAAGCAAAGAAAACAAATATCGTCTTTAATAGGAAATACAAATTCATTTATTTTACTGTCAATTTTTGGTTACTGAATTAAAGGATCTTCATTCAGTCAACTTGCTTGATGATGTACTCTTGCCTCACAAGTTCTTTCATTTTCTGCTTTCTGGATTATATATTATTTTAGTGCCTTTTTGTTATTTTAAATGTGTACATGAAGACATTAATTCTAGTAGTAATTTTCTAAAATTAGAAAAACAAGGATTGAAGTATGGTGCTAAGTATTTGAAAACATAACTAGATCTGACTTCATACTTGTAAATTCCTTTTCTGATAATTCCAAACTCTGTGTCATAACTGAGCCTCTTTCTAAATCTTGTTTCGTCTCTTCAGATTGTGTTTCATCTTGCTTTTTAGTGTGCCTTGCAATGATTTGTTAAAAGTCAGGCATGTAACGGGCAGTAGAAGCTGATGTAACTTGGCCTTCAGTGTGAGAATTTGTTTCTCTAGCTAGCACCTGCTGCTGCTGCTGCTGCTCAGTTGCTTTAGTTATGTCCGACTCTGTGCGACCCCATAGACGGCTGCCCACCAGGTTCCCCCATCCCTGGGATTCTCCAGGCAAGAACACTGGAGTGGGTTGCCATTTCCTTCTCCAATGCATGAAAGTGAAAAGTGAAAGTGAAGTCGCTCAGTCGTGTCCGACTGTTAGCGACCTCATGGACTGCAGCCTACCAGGCTCCTCCGTCCATGGGATTTTCCAGGCAAGAGTACTGGAGTGGGGTGCCATTGCCTTCTCCTAGGCTGTGGTTAGTGTTTGTTCTAGATGTAAATACCAGAAGCTTCACATTCTTCCAGTGTTCTTGTTTGTGTCTCCCTTCTCAACTTCGGGCTTCCCTATGTAATCCTCCTCAGATAGAGTCTGCTCTTGCGGCTTAGAAAGCTGTAATCCACCATTACTGTATTAACTGTGTTAGTACGTGGTGGTGGTGGTGGGGTAGGGTATGGGGAAGAGGATCATTCTATAATCTTCTGATAAAATCTCAGGACTGCAGTGTTTCTCAGTGTTGTGACCTTCACAAGTATTTCTTGGGTGGCATAGTTTTTCTCCTCTGCTGCCTAAATTGCTTCTCTGGTTGTAGCATTCCCAAGAAATTTCCTTGAAGCCTGTCCAAGGCTGGTGGGGCCTTGAGTGGAGAGAAATGCCCTTCCTTCAGCTGCAGTAAAAGTTTCAGAATTGTGCTCTGGCCAAGTACTTTCTCCTGGAAAGTAGTCCTTTGATATGGAGAAGACTTTGGGAGTATTACACATGGATTAGGATCCCCCTTCCTACTGCCAGAGCCATGAGGGGCTTTTCTCTATTCCCACTCACCATGAGAACCTGGCAGGGTCCCTGGAGATAAAGCTCATAAAGCTGTGGTGGCCTCCCTAAGACTTCAGCCTCAGGTATTTCTCACTCTCGTATCAGTCCACCCTCAGTCTCCAGCAAAGTTGTCACTTAGGGTTTTTACCAGTTTATAGCTCCAGTGGCTTCAGCTGCAGTTAAGCAGGTTTCTGTTGCTGTATCTCTCTGGATGCACCTGTCTCTCAAGACTTCAGAGTGGCTCTGTCTTATGGCTTCATTTCTCTGATCCAAGAAAAGTTGTTTATTTTTAGTTTTTACTCCAACTTTTGCTATTGTTAGGACAGGAACAATAGCTTCCAAGAGCTTTTCATATTGAAGCTGAAACCAGAACTCTTCAGTACTTTTTAACCTAGACACAAAAAGGAGTCTTTTATAGATTATTTTGATTAATTTTGCTTAATTCAGATGCAGACTCTAACCACTCACTGGAAATGTGGAAATAAGCAGCTTGGGGTTCATTGCATTAATTTAGATACATCTTTGTGGAGGTGTTTCTTTTTAGAATGAGAAGATATGCCAATATTGGCCTAGGCAGAAGCATTGCAGACTTTTCAATTGGCAGTCACTGGTCATGTATATTACAATGCAATAAGTGGGTACATCTTCCTTTGTCTGCTCTTAAAGACATCATCAAGCTAGATTTCATGACTTCCTTAACAGAGAAGGAAATGGTGTTATTAGTGAAGTCTAGGGAGAAGGCAATGGCACCCCACTCCAGCACTCTTGCCTGGAAAATCCCATGGATGGAGGACCCTGGTGGGCTGTAGTCCATGGGGTCTCAACTGAGCAACTTCACTTTCACTTTCCACTTTCATGCATTGGAGAAGGAAATGGCAACCCATTCCAGTGTTCTTGCCTGGAGAATCCAGGGACAGCAGAGTCTGGTGAGCTGCCATCTATGGGGTCTCACAGAGTCAGACATGACTGAAGTGACTTAGCAGCAGCAGCAGCAGCAGTGGCTCCCCTGAAGTCACAGAGCAAAGATGCCCAACTTGTTCCTATGTTCCATGAACCTGGGAGGAGACCATCTTGATAAACAGACATAGTCAAAGGGAAATGCCAAAATTTAATTTTAATCATGATAAACAATAGTTATTTCTCAGAAATAAGTATGAGAAATATGAACTTTGAAATAAATTGAAACAAGATTTAAGATGCAAATGTGTACCATAAAGGCCTGTTGAGATAGAAATTGAAGGGCAAAATGGAGTATTGTGACCAGAGACCATCCCACAGTATAGTATGGCCTAGTATTAACCAGACTTCCCAAAGATAGACTAGGTATTTGCCTAATGTGGCAAGAGCAGAGACTTTAAGGAGGAAGAAACTAACTTTGGTTGAATATTTACTGAACCACATTTTATTCACTCATTTATTCATTCATTTGAGTGAATTATTGAGTTCCTACTACATGCCTGCACTGTTCTTGGTGCTGCCAATTGAAAAGTCAGTGTGATTTGGTCTGTTCCTTAGGGGAGATTATAGTCCAGTGTAGAAGGCAGACAGGTAGCCAGGGAATGACATCCCATTTAGATATATGCTAAGAGAGGATACCCCTGGAGAAGGCAATGGCACCCCACTCCAGTACCCTTGCCTGGAAAATCCCAAGGACGGAGGAGCCTGGTAGGCTGCAGTCCATGGGGTCGCTAAGAGTCAGACACGACTGAGCGACTTCACTTTCACTTTTCACTTTCATGCATTGGAGAAGGAAATGGCAACCCACTCCAGTGTTCTTGCTTGGAGAATCCCAGGGATGGGAGCCTGGTGGGCTGCCGTCTATGGGGTCACACAGAGTTGGACACGACTAAAGCGACTTAGCAAGAGAGGATACCCCACAAATTTCTCTGGAACACCCCAAGAGGAGTCTGAGTCCTGCCAAGATGGGGGCAGGGGTGACAGGAAGGGCACCCTACAGCAGGACATGAGATGCTAGGAAAGAAAGTGAGTGTGAGATTGGGGGGGGGGGGATGAGCCTGGCAGAGGAAGAAAGTGAGCATGAGATGGGGCGGGGTGGGGGACGGTGAGCCTGGCAGAGGAAGAAGGCCTGGAGTGTCAGGGAGTCTGACTTCTTCAGGAATTGTCGGGTTCAGTGTGGGTACCATTAGATGCTGCCAGCGGGTCAAGGTTAATGCCTTCATCCTTGCACAAGGGGAGCCAGGAAGAGATTCCAGCAGGAGAGCCACATGATCAGATGTGAGCTTAAAGGAAATCTTGGAGGCAAGGAAAAGGATCAATGTGCATCAGAATGGTGGCAAGGAGGCCAAGTGAGAAACATACAGAAGTGATGAGGGCTCCAAGTCAAGGTGAAGAGGGAGAGAAATTAAAGGATCGAACAGATATTAAGAAGGTGATGAAATGGGCAGCACTCGATGGCTGGTCTGGTTGAGAAGGTGAGGTCTGAGCTATAATAATGGAGTGATGGGTGGCACCTTACTGATGTGATGAGGAACAAAATGGAGTGGGAAGAACAAGAGTAGTTTGGGTTGTGTGGATGGGACATCCAGGGGTAAGTATCCAGAACTGGGAATTGAGGAGAGACCTCCACTTGGCAGTTACCATAACCTAGACAAGGGGTTCTGAAGCAGACCTTGTCAGTTCAGTTCAGTTCAGTTCAGTCACTCAGTCATGTCCAACTCTTTGCAACCCCACGAATCGCAGCACCCCAGGCCTCCCTGTCCATCACCAACTCCTGGAGTTCACTCAAACTCATGTCCATCGAGTCGGTGATGCCATCCAGCCATCTCATCCTCTGTCGTCCCCTTTTCCTCCTTCCCCCAATCCTTCCCAGCATCAGGGTCTTTTCCAATGAGTCAACTCTTTGCATGAGGTGGCCAAAGTACTGGAGTTTCAGCTTTAGCATCATTCCTTCCAAAGAACACCCAGGACTGATCTCCTTTAGGATGGACTGGTTGGATCTCTTTGCAGTCCAAGGGACTCTCAAGAGTCTTCTCCAACACCACAGTTCAAAAGCATCAATTCTTCAGCATTCAGCTTTCTTCACAGTCCAACTCTCACATCCATACATGACCACTGGAAAAACCATAGCCTTGACTAGATGGAGCTTTGTTGGCAGAGTAATGTCTCTGCTTTTGAATATGCTATCTAGGTTGGTCATAACTTTCCTTCCAAGGAGTAAGCATCTTTTAATTTCATGGCTGCAATCACCATCTGCAGTGATTTTGGAGCCCCCCAAAATAAAGTCTGACACTGTTTCCACTGTTTCCCTATCTATTTGCCATGAAGTGATGGGACCAGATGCCATGATCTTAGTTTTCTGAATGTTGAGCTTTAAGCCAACTTTTTCACTCTCCTCTTTCACTTTCATCAAGAGGCTTTTTAGTTCCTCTTCACTTTCTGCCATAAGGGTGGTGTCATCTGCATATCTGAGGTTATTGATATTTCTCCCGGCAATCTTGATTCCAGCTTGTGCTTCTTCCAGCCCAGCATTTCTCATGATGTACTCTGCATATAAGTTAAATAAGCAGGGTGACAATATACAGCCTTGACGTACTCCTTTTCCTATTTGGAACCAGTCTGTTGTTCCATGTCCAGTTCTAACTGTTGCTTCCTGACCTGCTTGGAAAACTCAGCAGTGGCCACAGGACTGGAAAAGGTCAGTTTTCATTACAATCCCAAAGAAAGGCAATGCCAAAGAATGCTCAAACTACTGCACAGTTGCACTCATCTCACATACTAGTAAAGTAATGCTCAAAATTCTCCAAGCCAGACTTCAGCAATACGTGAACCGTGAACTTCCAGACTTTCAAGCTGGTTTTAGAAAAGGCAGAGGAACCAGATATCAAATTGCCAACTCCGTTGGATCATCAAAAAAGCAAGAGAGTTCCAGAAAAACATCTGTTTCTGCTTTATCGACTATGCCAAAGCCTTTGACTGTGTGGATCACAATAAAGTGTGGAAAATTCTGAAAGAGATGGGAATACCAGACCACCTGACCTGCCTCTTGAGACTTTGTCAGCACTCCCAATATTGTCTAGGCCCACCCACAAGTTGGGTGCTGTTTGCACCTCCCATTCAGACATGTGGATTTCTGTATCTCTTTGCCTGAGCTATGCTCTGGCCTGGGGCACTGCCTGGCTCCTGCATAGAGCAGACCAAAAGTACTGGGATGGAGAGAGCATAGGTGCAGTGTGTCAGAGGTTAGCCCATTAAAACTCAGATTCCTGGGCCCCCTCCAGAGACTCTGATTTAATGGATTTGGTGGGGAGAAGGGAGCAAGATTTGTATTTCTAACAGGTTCTCCTGTACCTCTCTGAGGTGGGTCCACAGCAATGTTCCCAGCTGTCCCGATGGTAACATTTCCTTAACACCTTTATTGATTCCTTCCCTTGTGTGGCTCCTTCCCTTCTTTTCCTCCCTAGGATCATGTCCCAATGCCTTGTCTGGGGGTCTGTTTTGGTCAAATCCTAATACAGTAGCTACCAAAAGCCCCTTCCTTATAGATGATATTCAGTTCAGTCACTCAGTCACGTCCAAATCTTTGTGACCCAATGGACTGCAGCACACTGGGCTTCCCTGTCCATCACCAACTCCTGGAGCTTGCTCAAACTTGTGTCCATCGAGTTGGTGATGTCATCCAACCATCTCATCCTCTGTCATCCCCTTCTCTTCCTGCCTTCAATTTTTCCCAGCATCAGGGTCTTTTCTAATGAGTAATTTCTTCATATCAGGTGACCAAAGTATTGGAGTTTCAGCTTCAGCATCAGTCCTTCCGATGAATATTCAGGACTGATTTCCTTTAGGACAGGGTGGTTTGATCTCCTTACAGTCCAAGGGACTCTCAAGAGCTTTCTCCAACACCGCAGTTCAAAAGCATCAATTCTTCAGCACTCAGCTTTCTTTATGGTCCAATGCTCACATCCATACATGACTACTGGAAAAACCATAGCTTTGACTAGACAGAATAGATGATATTGGTGGGGGACAATTGTGATAACTATCTCAGAACTGTCATCAGAATTAAAACAGTGAAGGCATGCATGAGGCATCCTCAGGTTGAAATGGACATTCGTGGGTTATACCTGACTCCCCTCACCTCTCTTGAAATATTCCTGAAAATTTCCATGGATGAAAGAAGGAAAGTTTCAACAGACATGGACACTTGGCATGTTAGTCAAATATATTAAGGACACTTCCATCAGCCACATGAGAACGGGGCCCCTCTGGACAAGGAGTCTGTGGAGATTATTTGGTAATCTATCAAATACCAACATTTGACATAAATAAAAATTCATCCAGTTTGTAATTCACTCTCATATACTCGTTCCCTGATGGTTCAGATAGTAAAGAAACTGCCTACAATGCAGGAGACATGGTGTTGATCTCTGGGTTGGAAAGATCCCCTTAAGATGGGAATGGATACCCATTCCAGTATTCTTGCCTCAAGAATCCCATGGACAGAGGAGCCTGGCAGGTTACAGTACATGGGGTCTCAAAGAGTTGGACATGACTGAATGATGAACACTTCTTCTCATATATCCAAACCTTAAATTTATCCTGTTGGAATATTCTATCTCAAGTAGTATGCCATTCAACCTTCCAGAAGCAAGGCGTGCAGCTTTAGCAAGGCAGAAATCACTGTCTCTGACAGTCCTTCTCTGGATATAAGTCAAAGAAGTACTGAGCTGTTCCAGGGAGTCAGAGTCAAGCCCCTAAAGCCAGACTCACAAAAAGCCTGCGTGGTGGTTTCCTGTCTAAAAGGAAATGGCCACGCCCTGTGACAAATGTCTGTTCTGCTTTTACCTAGCTACCTGGTAGGTGCTCAGTAACTAAGCAGCATTCGTTCTATTTTCACCTACATTTTCCTTACAATTTAATCATTAGCAAAGGTCTCTTTTAACCATTTATTTTAAAGAATAATAGTAAAGCGTTAAATCTGATTTTAGTACTCATGTCTGTCTAGTTTGCAATTTAAAAAAAAAATAACAAAAACCATAATTGTAAAAAAGAGCTAAAATGAGTTAAACTAAGCTTAAAGCAACTCACTTGATAAATTTTGTACGCCCTCAGACTAATGGGAGGGATCCAAATTGAGATCAGTTGGGGTGAGGGTAGAGTAGATTATACAGAGTGTGTGTGCTCAGTGGTGTCCAATTCTTTTGCAACCCCATGGACTGTATCCCACCAGGTTCCTCTGTCCACGGAATTTTCCAGGCAAGAATACTGGAGTGAGTTGCCACTTCCTACTCCAGGGGATCTTCCCGACCCAGAGATCAAACCCATGTCTCTCGTGTCTTCTGCATTGGCAGGTAGATCCTTTACCACTAGCCCCACCTGGGAAGACCCACAGATATACAGAAGAGAAGGGAATACTGGTTGGAAAAGAAGAGAAAGCTGTCCCTCGATACAGCCAAAATGACGCAAGGGACTGTGCCCATCTCTCTGGGCATTTTTCAATGCTTCCCTTCCCCCCACAGCCTCCTGGGCAGGTGGGGCAGAAAGAGGGGCTTCCATGGACCCCTCCCATTGGTGACCCCTCGTCCTTTCTTCAATTGAGCTCCCCTGCCCTCCCCAGGTTCTCCTGAAACTGACACGGAGACAAAAGAAAACACGATTTTCATTCAGATTAATGCAACAGCCTTTTTTTCTGTTTCTGAATGTTGTATTAGGAATTAGGAGCTCTTAAAATTAAATTTAGCCAAATATACTCACTTTCTCCATTGTCATTGTGTTCATGTTTTCCGTCTGCTTCTGTCTGCTCTCACTTCCTGAACAAGGGGAGAAATATTAGTTCAGTTTAAAAAGTGAAAAAAATAAATAAATAAAGCCACGGACAGAAGCATGCCCTTCTTCTCTGGTTCTTAGCATTCTGGAACGCACCTGTGTTAAAATATGAAGAAATAAAACAAATATAAATTATGCATTTTCCAACTTAATTTAAAATGCATTATGCTCTGCTTTGTTCTCTGGAATTAGTCTTATTAAGGGGACAGATCTGTATGGATTAATTTTGAGTCAGTTTATTCACTTCTTTGTAATTCAGTGGCAAGGATTTTTGTCCCCAGGCATCAAATTAAATTTTTTTTTTTTACTGTAAGTAACACATACGAAATATAGACTTCTTTGTGTTATTTCTTTGTTTACCTAGCAAGCAACACATTCCCATGTTATGTTTCCACCAAATCTTAAATCTCTCCTTTTATAGAGCGAAACTTTCCAAATGATTTTTAAAGCAATGGAACCGTTGTCACAATATTTGAGCTGGGCACAGTCATACCATTATCCTCTTCCTGGTATTAATTTTTAGAGAGATCCACATGGCCTCCCTCCAATTCAAACTCCGAGGCCACCAGCCCCCGGCCCCTGCTTTCCCAATAATTTTGGCAGCATGTGAACTGATATTTTATGATGATTTAAAATATGTACCAAATCATCATTTTTAAGTATTGTTTGAGTACAGTCATTCTTTGTTCCGCTTAGACGTTTTAAATCTTTATTTTTTGCCCCCTTATACTGAGCGAGAAAATCGTCTGAATTCTTAATTAGTCTTCTTTAAACAAAATATCCTTTCATATGCACTAATAAAGACTAAGGATCATTCCCCTCTTGTTTAAATAACTGCTTGCTGTAGTATAAAATTGTAAGAGACACGATGCAGATCAAGTTACGGGCTTGAAGTGGGGAAGAGGAACAAGCCGTGCCATAATAAGCAGATTTTAATGATTTACTATAAATCAGCATTTTTGCCCTGTCAGTGAGATTGAAGAGGCAGACAGCTCCTCACATGTCTGCCGAGCAAATGTCTTCCTGATGAATCATGTGCACTGAATCACTGATCACAACATTCAAACGGCACATCCAAATAATGAGGGAAACATATACACAGCCTCCCGATGGCTGCTCCAAGGCAGCAGGAATATATGTTTTTTCGTTGTGTGGTAGTTAAACCCTTACATTGATCCTCGGAGGGTTCCACGGAGGGTGATGGAAGTGTATATTACCGGGTTAACCGTGGGTGCCCTAACATAGACTCATCTGCATAAACGCTCTGCCCCACCCCCCGACTTTTGATGAGAATCTAATCTAGTCTGCAGGAGAAGAGAGGGGCGGTCAGTAGAAAGACAGGCTGCAGTAATGAACCTAAATGTAAAGAATCTGGCCACAGAAGCCGGGAGAAATCAGAACTAATTTCTGTTGGGTCAAAGGCTCATTCGGTCCGGGGGCAGCGTTTTCGATGCCCCACCTCTGTCAGGCTCCCTCCCGCCACATGAGCCATCTCATCACTTGCTCTGCCAGTGTCTGATATTTCCCCCAAAGGCAGTGCTTTGCTGCTGGGACCCATCCTTGGGGAGAAGGACTTATATGGAAACAGTGTGCTGGACCCCCGGACTGGATCAGGAGGCCAGGGGAACCAGGCACAGATGCCTCTGGCTCGGACACAGAGCCCATCATGGACCTGGATCCATGGATCTCAGAAGCCTTTTCAGCTGACACATCTGGAAGCTCTCCCTGACTGCCACCTCCAGGCCTCACTCCCCACCCCTGCAGCCTGCCATCAGCATCTCACTCCTATGCTGCTTGTTCCTTGCTGTGCTTATAAGAGACACCCATCCTGGTCCACTGTGGCCTCCTCAGTTGTAAAGTGAAGATGCTCAGTCGTGTCCAACTCTTTGCAACCCCATGGACTGTAGCCTACTAGGCTCCTCCATCCATGGGATTTTCCAGGCAAGAATACTAGAGTGGTTGCCATTGCCTTCTCCAGGGGATTTTCCCAATTCAGGGATAGAACCCAGGTCTCCCACATTGCAGGCCGATGTTTTCACCCTCTGAGCCACCAGGGAAGCCTCAGTTGTAAGGTCACTATATTTCCTTTTTTTTTGGAGCCATCAGAAGATCTTGCACAGAAAGCAGGCTTCATCATAACTCACCCACCCCCATGAGTAGTGAATAAATGAGTGATGAGGTCTTATTACCAAGCTCAGCTGGCAGCATGGCGCACTGAGGCCCCAGGCTCGTACAGACAATGAGACAGAGTCCTGGGGCCATGGATGATCAGCTTCCTCTTGCCGAGTTCCAACTCTGCCCCCCTCTGGCTTCAGCTCTTGGTGCCACATGAGAATCCCCAGAAAAGTAGAAGACGATGTCCAGGGAATAGGCAGAGAGGGACTTTTGAAGGGGCCCTATGTCCTGGGGACTCAGACTCATTCACAGACGATCACGTCCTCAGAGATGTTATTTCAAATATAAACCCGAGAATAAATCAAAGCTACAGCCTGCTCCCACCCCTCGGATACCTAAGAACATAATTAGAACTCTGAAGCTTCTGTCCTTCCTGTGAATGAGTGGACCCACAAGGTTAGTTTTGAAATGTCTCGCTTTACTACCCAGGACTTCATGCAGAGTGCACAGGGCCTTCCTATCTTCAAATGCCTCTGGGAAAGTCAGAGATGTTGCAACTTGCTCCCAGTGGTGCCGTCACCTCCAGCTCATTTCTCTCCTACTTCCCGTTAACCACCCTCCTCAGACACCCAGCTTTCTAGACAGGCCAGGGCATCTGGGGCCTCTAACCTCCAATAGTGCCCAGCTGGGTGTTGGTTCCCAGGAGGCCAAGGACCCATTCACACCCAGCAGGCTTCTGGAGCTCAGCATCTGGTCTGCTGGCTTTATCAGAGCAACCTGGTTCCACCCCTGGATTGAACCTGCCTCACACTGCTATTGAGGGAAATCCTCCCAGGGAGCCTCAACACTGCCTGGAGAGGAAAGGAGGGGCTGGCTTGGAACACAAGGGCATCCCCACCACATTCCCCGCCAGGATGCTCCCTCTGCTCCCTGAGCACAGCTGGGGTCCCACCTCTCTGGAATGCCTGCTCTCTCCCACTCCAGTCCACTCAGGAGTCCTGCCTCATCTCCCACAGTGGAAGTAACCTCTCCCTTCTCTGAGCCCCACAGTGCTTTGGGTACTGTAGACACTCACCTGTTCATTGATTCATTCATTCATGCAGCTAGAATCTAATAGAATGCACTCTGCCTCAACTTGGGAGATCCAATGGTGTTGGGAGAGACCTGAATTCTGCTCTCATGAAGCATCTATCCCATGAGTTTATTCTTTAATCCAGGCTTCTCTGCCTGTCCTGTCAGTTAATGAGGAAGGCAAGGGTGTCACTGGTGGGGTTGGTGATGCCGTATGCATGGAGCTTTTGCCGTGTGCCAGGCAGTGTTCTGGGCCCAGCTGTGAACTAGTCAGGGCTGGGCAGTGTCCCATCGAAGGTAGTTTCAAGGGCCTGTGACCTATATTGTCATACAGGACTCCTACTCAGAAGGGTCCCTCACTGATTTAATACTCTAATGCCACCATCTTGAAATTCTTAATTTTTAAGCAAGGGGCCCTGCACTTTTATTTTGTGAAATCATAACAGTCCTGATCCCTTTTTTGAAGGGTTTGCAATTCTGTGCAGGGAAGAAGAAGCAAACAAGTAAACAAATGAACAAGGAATTTAAGGTGTTATAAGTGATGAGATAGAGAGCTGGAAGAGGAGCTACCTCAGACTGGGGGATCCAGGGAGTCTGGGATGAGGGAAACCATATGTGGTGGGAGGCCAAGGACCTGTAGGAGGAGATACACCAGTTAACCCCATTACTGAAATAAGGCAGTTAGTGTAGGAGGAGTTACACCAGTTAACCCCATTACTGAGATAAGGCAGTTAGTGCCATGGCACGCACAGACACCTGCTCATTCATTCATTGTTTGGGATGTGTTGGGGTTTGGGACTTTGCCCCTCTCTGAGCCAGGAAGGAAAATCGGGAGGTCAGGAAGGGAGTTCCTGTCACCTCCTCTCCCAGCCATCAGCACACAGGGAGCAACCCCATCTCCTCCTCCTACCCTGGCAGCCTGGGGAGTGGGCCCCCTGGGTCCTCTTGTTCTTGGATCCCCATTATTTATTTGCCTTAGCAAGCCTCCATGGGAAATGCAGGGGATCCCACAGAGAACTTTAAAGACTTGCCGCCACTAGGCATCTCAGCTCCTGGGGATGTCCCTTGGGGCTTTTTGATGTAGATGATGTGGTGTGTTGGCCTGAGGGTTGTGGAAAGACCAGTCTCAGAGCAGTGCTCATCTACTTAGGTCTCCAGCCCCAGACCCTGTGGTCCCTCAGCTTTCACTGTGGCCTCCAGAGATCCCTAAGTGTGAATTTTTTCACCTGGGGCAGGTGCTTTCTCTGGGTTTGTGGAGGGGTGTGGAGCATGGAGCCCATTGATTGGCAGCTCGAAGCCCTGTTCCCTGACCCCTCCTCCTACCAACCTGGCTGCAGCCTGGCCTCCTTACAGGGAAGACAGAGCATAAAGTTCACCCCAGATCAAAATTCAACCATTGTGACCATCCAGAAGAAAGCTTCCTGTGGGCAGAGCCTTGGGGCCCACAGAGATTCGCAGTGGATTGCATACACAGCGCCACCAGCCGGCCAGGGCCGGATATGCAGCAGGTATGCAGATAGAATGGAAGGGATGGGTGGTGGGGACAAGGGGAACTGTGGTTTGGGGGCAGTGACAACACAGGCTGTGTGCAAAGGAACCTGGAGGAGACTTGTCAACACAGCAGGGGGTGACACTGAGCCCTGTGCAGTTGAAAGCAAATTTCAGCCACAATGTAATTATCCACCCAGGAAAAGAGGGGTCCCCTCTCCTGGGACAGCCATCCATGTGAGGAGAAGGAAAATAAACTCGTTCTAGGTCAATTTAAAGGTTAAATGGAGGTCAGCGAGAGGGAACCGAGACTGTCCCCGACTAGGGAGGGGTTCTCTGGTCACTCGCGCAGGCCTTTAACCTTTGGTTCTAATATTCATCTGGGGGGAAAAAATGTGAAGCAGATAATTGGATATTAGCAGACATACCATTTCAGTAATCTTAGAAAATAAAAAAAAGAGTGATTGCAAATTCAGAGGCAGTTACTTTAGAAAGATAGTAACGTGTAATTCCCAGTTTCTGAGACTGTAACTTTTGCACTTACCACTAATTTCTCCACTGCGCCAAATGCAGTGTATACATTTAGTTTAGAATTTATCATCACCGTTTGTGTATATTACGCCAGCAGCATAATCCATCCTCATGAAGCTAATGCTCGGCATTAGGAAAATGGACTCCGTATGGATCCTGCCAGCCTCTGGCCTCAAACACACCCCGAGGAGACACCGCGGGTGTGCGCTCCCCGCCCCTCCCCCAGGGTGCGCGTGGCTTCAGGTTTTGCGCAGTGTCTCCAAATGGCACCGTCTGATTTCTGCAAGTTGCTGGTGTCCATTGTCTGTGGATGTAAAAATCAATGACCTACATAAGATTTTGATTTTACACTGGGAACTGAGAGAGAAAGAGACTGAAGCACAGATAGAAAATAATGAAACATGTTAAAAAATAAAAGCATATTGAACTCGAAATACAAATTTTCTAGAGGATATCTGTATTTTTTTTCCTTTGAACAGGAACATATTTAATGTCATGGTCATTTGATTAAAACAGTTAATTGTACAAATGTATCACTGAGCTGAGAGCGCTGGTCATTCCAAGATGGACCCTCGCCCTGACACAGAGAACAAAAACCCCTAATTTCCAGGCTGCATGGAACCAGGAACTGCTATTGAGACCTCTTGGTGTATATGTAATCCTTGTTTTTATTTTCTTAAAAGAGAGGGAGAAAAAAGCTTCAAACTGCTGATTTCTGCAGAAAAATCTGCAAATGAACTGTTCTATTAGCACAAACATACCAAAGTCTTTAGAACCCCTCTCTTCAAAAGCATAATTAGGTATTTATTTCAGACAGACTAACATCTTTGCAGTAGCTAATAAGATGCAGCCCATTTGAATATTAATATAATAAATGATTAAATTAAACAGCAAGATTCAGACTCAGAAATAGCCTTTATAGGTCCCAGGGGGTCACTAAAACTGTTTCCATTTCTTCCTACAGTTAACATAGTGCAAGGGACATGAATGCATAGAGCAATATTTGTCTTATGAAACGCAGAGTTTTATATGGTGCTATTCAGTTTTATTACTCCACAGTTTGAATCTGGGCCCCGAGTGAAGTCACCATGCTGAGGCCTGACAACCCTTCTTCCTGTCTCCCTGCTCACTGGCATTCCAGAGATGTTCCACTGTTTGGCAAAGGGTTCCCTCCGATTGTTCCCATACCAAGAGGTGCCCATGCAGGCGATCACCAGGTCTTAATGTGATTAAAAAAGCAAAAAGAAATGAAAACTCCCTCTGCATAACAAAATGCCGGGTTCATTTTGTGTCTGCGTGCTCCTTCACGGCTCCATGCTGTGCCTGTTGTGTGGCTCAAAAGCCACACCCAAAGTCGAGGTGCTGCTGGGGCGATCTGCGCCAGGAGACACCAGACACTTCATCTCTCCACCAAGAGGTAATCACCGCCCCCGTCAGCTCCACCGGCGCAAAAAGGAATAGGCAAAGTCGGCAATTATAATTGGCCATTATTCCAATAAAGGTGTTTCCCTTTTAAAATTAGTCCACGAAAACTGCACACTCTCCAAATCCCATGAACCTGAGAAGTGTTAATAAACATCTGGCCGTGGTTTTTGCTTAATTAGCATTCCTTAGTTTGGACGGAAGTCTGTTTATGTAAAACAAAACACACACACACACACAGATTCTGCTTTATAAGTCACAGCCCCTCAGACTTCCAAAAGCAGCCATCCCTAATGGTTGCTGAGAGATTTGGGTCTTTCCAATACTCCTATTTGTCAACTGAGCATCAGAAGAGAACAGATATTTGGATCTGCATGCTTAATTTTATTGTGCAAGTCTCAGATCCAATATCAAATAACTTGATATAGTCATGCCGTAGGAAAATATTCACATTTCCAAAATAGCAAAGAGATTGAAGCTTGGAGGTCAGCTTGAATAAAATAGAAAACAACGCAAACCAACCTCAAGCATGCCACGGGCCACATTATTATTATCCACAGCCTAAAATCTCCCAGCCCTATCTCTCTAAGGAGCAGCATTGGCAGAAAGGTAATGGATAAACTGTAACCCAGCTTGCAAGACTCTACTGTCTAAATTAGATAAAAGAAAACTAGGAAGAAAACTCAAAGATAAGTGGTACAAAGTAAATCAAAACAAATCATCTTACCAAACTTTATTCACATCTGATACCATTTTTAGAAATTAAGGTCAGTTTTGTGGAACTAATAGGGAGTTATACCTATATATCTTAGACACCATGACAGTGCTGGAGGGGAAGATTTATACTCCATGGTTGCAGATGCAGAAGAAAGATAGGCGAGATCAAATGGAAGTGCATGATAACAAATGAAAAATGGTCCCCACAGCCCATAAATTAATTGAGAAAAGAAGGTTGTCATTATTTGAACATGCTTTAAAATAAGGTATGGGGTCCAGATGGCTGAGGATAGATAGGCCCACGAAGTTTGAGTAATTGATGACTTAAAAATAAAACAAGATCTTAAAGAATGAATCACATCAGGCAAGTTAGAGGAGGAATATTATAAGAGAAAGGAACAAATTAAAAAAGGCACGCAAAGCCAAAGATGAACCCCACATCTCCTGGACCATTAAAACTAAATGAGAGCATACAAGCGTTAGTGAGAATTCCAGATGGGAAGGGGGTCAGAAATAGAGTCTTAATAAAGGGGCATTTTAGATGTTACTTTATTAACCTATTAAGATTTGCTTGGGGCTTTCTGCTGCAAAACACTCCTTTTCCTTTTTTTAAAAAAGATGGTCTCAAAATAGGGCCACACTGAGGTGGGCCATCAACCTTGCAAATAATAGTTTTCTGCTGCTTCCTTTTGTGTTAATTCCCCACTGGAAAATTCAAAAATAATTTGTCTTTGGGGAATACTGAGGGGTGACTGGCAGCTTGGGAATTTTCTTTGTGGTCGACGGTGGGAGGGCAAAAGAGCAAACCCGATTGATTTCCCACAGCTGTAGAGGACCAGACCTTTCTCTAAGCAGCGGCCATCACTGCCTAAGTAAACCCATCTCCTCCCCGTCCTATTGTCAACGAGAAGACGGTACTTGTCCATTGGCTCCTCTCCTGGAAATAAAATTTCTGGGGCAACTAGATGCTACATGAGTTCTAAGCTAAACATCAAATTCTTCCTTCCTCCCCCGTCTCTCCCATCCTTCCTTTATTTTCCGTTCCCTGCCTTTCCTCTTTCTGCTTTTGTTTGTTTCTTTTCCTTCTTTTATTTTTTTTTACCAGAATTCCTTTCTTCCTTCCATTTTACATTTCTTTCTCCCTTTTTTCATCACTACTTATACCACCATCTGTAATTCCACCCATATCCTTGAAATACAGGAAACAGAGCAGCGGTGCTGTATTCCATATTTATGACTTCTCAGTACATCAGAGCATTACTGACTTCGGAGAGCCCCCGTCTGAGCACAGCTCGGTGGAAACACTCCCCGTACGAGCTGAGAAAGGACGGCTTGGGGCAGAGTCGCCGGGGAGTATTCTCATCATGTCATTCCATGCTCCCCAGCAACACTCTGCTTGCTTCCTGTTTCTTAATTTTTTTTTTCTCTCTGCTTCTCTTCTTTACACACATATATATTTTTGCCCTCAAAGCCATGGGTTTGCTGTTCATGCTAAGAGAGTATTATGAATATTCTGAATGAAAATAGAACTCTGGGAGAAAGAGCCAGGCACAAAGACTGGTGTCAGCGCGGGCAGTCCCTGGTTCACAGGGGGGGCAGGCAGATGAGTGCCTGCTTCGTCGTGATGCTCCCTTCCACAGCACAGCCCGGCCCTCACACTACATTCCTGGCCACTGATTATTGATGACTCAAAAAATACATATAGCAATGGAATTCCACTGCCTCTGGAAGTGCATGACTATGGGCTACCTTCCCTTCAAGACACAGACCCAGGCATGTGCACATGAGTGTGTGTGTGTGTGTGTGGCAGTTGGAGCTGAAAATGTGCTATTGTGACAAAATTAAGGCAGAGTTAAGAAGTCCCTCATCAAAGGCCTCTCTCATGTGATTAAAGGTACACTGATCTCCAAGGAGAGACACACGTGGATAAACCAGAATATGGCCCTCCACGCTGAAGGCAAGCCAAAGGACTTGAAAATAATATGAAGACAGAAATATAGAGGCAGCAAACATTTCAAGAGAAGGAGACTTGCCAGCAGGATTGATTTGAATACTCTGCCTGGAGATTTATTTGGCCTTCTTGTCATAAAAGGCAAATGCCCCCCTCATCCCTAGATAGTGAAGGAGAGAGGATAAAACCTCGTTGCCCGAGTGGCAATGGCTATGTCTTAGTAGAGGCTAAAAATGGATGAGAAGTATCAGAGAAATGAACTTCTGTGGTTTTCAAAAAACGGTTCAGAATAGATGAGCCAACTCCTTTACATGTTCAAAAGAAAGAGGGAACAATTTTGTGAAATGCTAAGGCAGTGCAAAGTGAATGTTAAATAGTTTTTATCCACCAAAAAAAAAAAAAATAGACTTATTCAAATGCATGTCTTGCTTGTCTTTAACTAAAGTGAAATTTCTTAAATCCAGCTGTAGTCTTATGGGCGGCGGGAGAGCGTGGGGGGCAGGGGGGACGATGGAAGCACAGAACATCTTCCCTGAACCCAACAGCATGTCGTTTTAAAAGCAGAAGCACACGGTATTGATTTTTTTTTTAAATACAAATTTGGCAGATTTCACATGATCCATTACATTTCTCAGGACGGTTAAGATGCAGCTTGCATGATTTATTCAGAATAAGGTCCATTTTTAGCTATATTTAAGTCTCCTATTTGTTATTTAACATGTGTTTAATGTTTTCTGTCCCTGCTGTGCACAGCTGCAAGCTGCTATTTTTTGGCAATTTTTGTGACTGGGAAGTGATTTGTGTCTTTGCATCTCACCTTTCTATTCTATGGCCTGCTGTTTTGATTTTCTCCTAAACTTTGAGAAATAAGTTACTCCGTGTCATGACCTCCGCTTCCCTTTGCTGGACAAACATAAGGGCGTGAAGGACACAAGTAAATATGACAAACCTCTGATATGTTTTTCAGAAAGACATTGCTGGGGAGCTGGGGTGAACTGAAATTTCAAAAAGTTTTTATTAAAAAAACAAAGTTCTCCCATCTTAACCTCTCACCAGAGTGGATTGAAGCTGGTGATCTGAAAAAAATGTACATCCTCCCTTAAGAATGTCTGTTGAGATTTAATATGATGCTGACATGATTCTTGAGGACTTAGCCAGGTAGGAAGCAATGCCTCATTCATCATCTATTGTTGGGAGGGGGCAGTCTCCCCTCCTCCCAGCTATTTTAGAAAACATATTCTAAGGTTCTGGGGGCACTGGGCCCCCAGAGGGCTTGCTAGAGCTGCCTTTAAAAAGGAGAGTCATCTCAGGACTTCCCTGGTAGTCCAGGGGTTAAGACTCCATGCTTCCAATGGAGTCTTGGAAGGGGGTACGGGTTCGATCTCTGGTCAGGGAACTAAGGTCCCACATGCCACATGGCAGAACCAAATATAAAATAAATGAATAAATTAATTTTTAAAAAAGGAGAGCATGTCTCAAGTGATGGTGCTAAGCCACAAAGGTCATTGCCTCCACTGCCTAGACAGATCCAGGAAGTCAGCAGTCAGCATCCACTCTGCATAGTACAGAGCATCAGGCCTGGATAAACAGCAGTTTTGCCAGCCCAGTTGGATAGATCACATATAAGTAAAAAGTCTGTAAGTGTTTATCTGATTCAGGCAAACATGGTGATGGCATCGAATGCCTTGGTGATTTATTTTCCCAAAGCCTGAAGGATCTTGCTTAATATTGCTTGATATATGCTAACCTTCCCTTTATAGGGTCTGCAATTGAAAGCCATGTTGCAGTGGTTTAATCCTGGCCTCCTACTTATCTAAAACACACTCTCTGACTGTGCTGTGAAAATTGAATCTTTTCCTCACAATCTTACTGACATGAAAAATATATAATACAGTAAATGATTAATGCAGTTATAAACTATACCTGAGATAAGATTTAAGTATTCATATTTCTATCATGTTAATACAACACGATAAACCCATGAAGCAAACTTGACCGGGGCATTTGTTATTCTGTCCAGTGTTCAATTATTCTTTGTCCAAATACAATTTAGGGGCTTGCCGTAATGCAGTCAGTCGCTGCAACACATTATGTGCTTCTGGGAGATAATAAGCTGCCTCGATGGTCAGCCTGGGAGACCCCGCTCCATAAAAGGCCCCATGAAACACAGGGAGGATGTACAGATGCTGAGGACGGGCCCTGGGCTGGGGATGGGCTCCCTGAAAAGATCTTGTGCTCCAGAAGGCTGAGCTCACTGTGCTCACCCTTCCTCCCTTTTATAAGAAAATCTCTCGTTAAAGGAAAACTTATTTGCCATAATCAAAAGGAAGCTTACAGTGAGTGTGACTACTTAAACGCTGCCTTCCCCTAACACTGAAGAAGGCTTTTTATCTGCGACTGGAGAAAAGCCATTTCTTTGTTGGCTCTAAATGGCCCCTCCTTTCGTTGTACAAATGGCTCATACACGCCGTGTGCCGGTTCCCACCCACCTCATTATTTTTATACTTCTGATGATGTCGATTTTGATTTTCAAATGCCAGCCATTTATAGTTCATTCTAAAACACACAAAATTAAGTGATTCGAGATCTCTGCCATTAGCTGGGCTTTGAGGGCCTCCCATGAAGTTCAGAAAAGGCAGGATCCCACAGTGTTCACACCCCCAGTTTGGCATTCCAGATCTGTCCCTGATTAGCCCCGAGACCTTGATCAAGTGACTTCCCCTCCACAAGCCTCGGCCCCCCGCCTTGTCAGGATAGAATGTTGTTGCTTCCTACCACTTAGGGTGGATATGCGATCCCGAACAGAATGTGGCCTATATGAAGTTTTCAACAAATGCCCATGATTATGCATGCTTGCATGCTAAGTTGCTTCGGTCGTGTCTGACTCTGTGTGACCCTATGGACTGTAGCCTGCCAGGCTTCTCTCTCCATGGGATTCTCCAGGCAAGAATACTGGAGTGGGTTGCCATGCCCTCTTCCAGGGGATCTTCCCGACCCAGGGATCGAACCTGCATCTCTTACCTCTCCTGCGTTGGCAGGCGGGTTCTTTACCACTAGCGCCACCTGGGAAGCCCTTCCATAATTATGGGTTGACATTATTTCCAGGTTTCTCAGGACAGCCTATCAGCTGACACTGGACCGCAGGGGCATGGTTACTACCTCTCTGCTCCAAGCAGGTCAGGAGCTCTCAGCACCACATCTTGATTCAGGTCTCCAGCAACTGCTGCGGCTTTGAAAGATGCTGCCACCCTTGGCATTCTGACCGCAGAATGTGCCTGAGGGCAGACACATGTGGGCAACACTCTGCAGAAGGCTCATTCAGCACCCAGCACAGGTGGGGCTCATAGCAACCTTGGAGTCTAGGTGTGGGGGTGTTAAGAATGCCAACGGGTGTGATGCAGTGTGCACCCAACTCTCCTGGGAGTGTCTGCATATAGATCCTGTGAGCCACTCTTGATTATGTAATAGACGGTAATGGAGAACTCACCTGACTGAATGCTCAATATCCTCAATAGGGTAGAGTCCATGCCAGGAAGATAGGAGAATCTAGGTCTCCCTGAGTCTCTCCCTAGCCTCAAGCAATCTGTCATGCAGTAGACAAGTTGTAAGAAGGAAAGAGCTCTGCTTGTTTGAAGCCAGGATGAGATGGACCATCGGACTGGTTCCTGGTGGCCAAAGGAAAGATGGCAGCTAGAGTCCCCTGGTCTCAGGGTGAGAGGGAAGTTGGGAGGGCCATATGCAAAATGGAACCAGCCTCTTAAGACTGAATCACAATTGCTGTATGGTGGGAGTCCAAGTGAGGGGAAGTGGTCTTTAACCCTACTTTTTAGAAATTGACATATTAACACTTATTTTGCAGATCTTAATGAAATCAGGTGTGTCTGTTCAATTGCTTTTCTGGAACAAACAATCAGGTTCTTGATGGATGTTCAATAAATACTACCTTTAACAGAATAAAACTCCTGCAACTGTGGGGTCAGAAATTTGCACTTTGAAAATCATGTCGTTGGTAGGATCTTTGACTGCACTTGTTAGGGAGGGCACTGATGGGGCAGAACACTGAGGGGAATCAGAGCCTGGCCCTTTACTAGCTGCTCACTGCTCCCCAGACCTGGCAACCTTGACATCTCTCTGCATCTGGCATTCTCCCTCCCTTGCTTAGACCTGGAAAGGAGCAGACATGTGTTTTCTTACCATGAGGCTGTTTGGCTATTCCCGCAGAGGGGCTGAGCTTTGCGTGGGCTCCCAGCTTGCATAGGAGGGCTCACATCCCCCCCAAGCCTTCCCTACCTGCTCCTTGACTTTGAAAACGTCTTAGCAAGGAAAGGAGTCTTTTAAGTTGAGATAGTTGCAAATGATCTTAGGTTTGAAAGGGTTTCTTCACCAAAACTGAAAGCAGATTTTCTTCTAAAAAGTTTTTTAGCAGGAAAAAGAGGAAGGCTATAAATCCCATGAAGGCTGTTATATACCTGGTACCAGAAAAATATTTGCCTAATGAATGAATAAGTGAAGATTGCATGAGGATCTGGATGTCTGGCAAGGAAGGCACAGCAGACTCTGAAAAGTACCTTCTCAGAGACACTTATTTTCCTCTCTACTTTCAGCAACCGGCAAAGTGCCAGGCATAGAGGAGGCATCCAGTAAATATTTGCTGAAATGAACTGATGAAAAATTGAGACTAGCATGGGTAAGTACACTTAGTTACTTAAAAAATTGACACAAGTCTTGAAATCAGCTCAGACATGCTTCCCTATTTTGGCCACCTCGGCTCTGGCTTCATGAAGTAGCAGAAACCAGAACCTGCCCTCTTCTGGTTCTGATTCTTCTGAGACTCTGTTTCTTTGTGTAAAAATCTTCCTTGTATTCACTGGTCTCTGTGACTTTCACTGCATCCCCTCCTCACACCCCAGTCAACGCCTTCAGAATACAATCCATGCAAACTCAACAGTGGTAATACCAACTGTCATCTGGATAGACCCTTTTCTTTTCCTCCCTTAATTTTATATCAACCTTATGTTTAAGGGGTTACAATCATCAGAACATTTTAGCAAATAACAGGTGTAGAAATGTCATGTGACCCAGCCATCCTGACTTGTCCAAGACTGTCCTGGTTTAGGAATGGAAGTCCCACTTCCCAGAAAACCCCTTGGTCCTAGTCAGACCAGACAGGATGGTCACCCTACCCAGCGATTCCATCTAACAATTAGCTCTAAGAAAATAACCATAGATGTGTGTCAAAATTTAGCTACTAAGCTTTTGCCAGAGCATGATTTATAATATCGAAACCTTGCAAATGAGTTCAATGTTCAATAATAAAGAAGCAGCTAAGAATGATCCTCTCTTTGCATACAGCAGGCTGCACTGCTGCCGTGACAAAGAATGTGCTTTAGGAACTTGTGGAGATATGGGGAGATGGAAGAGGGTGCGTAATACATACGCATATATAATGCAGATTTATGTAAATGCACATTCTACATAGGTAGAGTATGCATAGTACTTAGGGCTCTAGAGCCAAACCAGCTGGTGAAATCCTGGCTTCACTACTTACTAGCTATGTAATATGGGGTAAATTATTTAACTCTACCATGCCCTGGTCCTCTCTTCTGGGAATGTAGGTAGTATCAGCCCCTTCCTTGTCAGATAGGAGTGAGGATTTAATGAGTTAATACAGGTAAAGCATTTGGAACAAAGACCAGCACAGGGCAGGTCCACCACAAAATAACCATTGCTGCTGCTGGAGAAAGTGCTTGCTGGTTCTTTGTGAGGCACCAGGCTCAAGGCTAAACTGTCCTGACTGTTTTTCACAGGGTCTCCATAAACTGGTGTCGAAAGTAGCTAAAGGTCTCAGACCCGCGAGTGGTCAGCCAGGATTCAAACATGGGCTTTCTACTGTTCACAGTCAGTGCTGAGAGCAAATCTGGTCAGTCCCTTGAGACGTGGTTGTCATTAGGTGTGCACAGGCAAACTCAGCTTGGATAAAACTGTACCTGTTTGCCCAAATCTCACCTCTGCTGAGTCATTAGCACTGGAACATCATGAAGAGAGAAGAGTAACTTAGAGTTGGACCTCTGGTTTTCTCTCAAAATTTCTTTAGAAAGGTGCTGCCGTGAATCAGAATGAAACCAATGTTTTAATGTGGACGAAGAAGACTGACCATCACATGCCTGATGAAACGATTACAGGTGGTGGAAAGCCCCAGGTCCTTAGAGACAGAGGAAGGAATTTCACAGTTAGGAGACATCTGGGTGTCTAACTCAGGGAGGACTTTCTTTTAGTACCAAACATTTATCTTCTAAAAGCTTCCAACTGACTTTGCACAGAACACCCTTGTCTTCAAAGGATCAGTTCAGTCACTCAGTTGTGTCTGACTCTTTGCAATCCCACGGACTGCAGCATGCCAGGCTTCCCTGTCCATCACTAACTCCTAGAGCTTGCTCAAACTCATGTCCATCGAGTCAGTGATGCCATCCAACCATCTCATCCTCTGTCATCCCCTTCTCCTCCTGCCTTCAATCTTTCCCAGCATCAGGGTCTTTTCCAATGAATCAGTTTTTCATATCAGGTGGCCAAAGTATTGGAGCTTCAGCTTCAGCATCAGTCCTTCCAATGAATATTCAGGACTGATCTCCTTTATGATTGACTGGTTTGATCTCCTTGCAGTTCAAGGGACTCCTCACTCTTATCTGACTCCAAGAGTCTCCTCCAACACCACAGTTCAAAAGCATTAATTCTTTAGCACTCAGCTTTCTTTACGGTCCAACTCTCACATCCATACATGACTACTGGAAAAACCATAGCTTTGACTAGACTGACCTTTGTCCACAAAGGAATACCTCTGCTTTTTAATATGCTGTCTAGGTTGGTCATGGATTTTCTTTTAAGGAGTAAGTGTCTTCTAATTTCATGGCTGCAGTCACCACCTGCAGTGATTTTGGAGCCCAAGAAAATAAAGTCTGTCATGGTTTCCATTGTTTCCCCATCTATTTGCCATCAAGTGATGGGACTGGATGCCATGATCTTCGTTTTTTGAATGTTGAGTTTTAAGCCAGCTTTTTCACTTTCCTCTTTCACTTTCCTCAAGAGGCTCATTCATAAAGGTGGTTCAAGATGGCAGAGTAGAAGGACGTGTGCTCATCTTCTCCTGTGAGAACTCCAAAATTGCAACTTGCTGCTGAGCAACCATTGACAGGTGAATGTTGGATCCCACCAAAAAAGATGCCCCACATCCAAAGGCAAAGGAGAAGCCCCAGCAAGATGGTAGGAGGGGCAAAATCATGTTTAGAATCAAGCCCCATACCTACCAGAGATGCTTGAAGTGCTCAAATGAAACCTTGTGCACACCAGGGCCCAGAGATCCCACAGGGACTGAGCCAGACCTGCCTTTGAATGTTTGAGTGTCTCATGCAGAGGCATGGGTCAGCAGTGGTCTGCCACGGGGACAGGGGCGCTGCAGCAGACCTGGGAAGCACAACATGTGGCATAAATCCTCTTGGAGGAGGTCACCATTAGCCCCATCATAGAACCACCAAGCAGACGACCCACAAACTGGAGAACAATTATACCAAAGAAGTTCTCGTACTGTTGCAAAAGTTCTAGGGCCCACAATAGGTTCCCCAACCTGGGTATCTGCCAAAGGGACTGAGAACCCCCAGGAAATTCGACTTTGAAGGCCGGTGGTATTTGACTACAGATCTTTTACAGAACTGGGAAAAGAGACTCTTGGAGGCACAAACAAAGCCTTGTCCACACCAGGACCCGGGAGAAAGGAGCACTGACCCCACAAGAGGTTAAGCCAGACTTGCCTGTGAGGAATTTAAAGAATACACGTCTGAAAAGGGTAGGAGGGAAGTTTATTTAAAAGTTTAATCGAATAGGAAATGCAGACCGAGCCCTAATGTTCTTTGATGTGCTTCAAAGTTAGACTGTCAATCATAAAAGTGTTTGAAGATATCAAAATCAAGATCACCAATGTGGGTTTTGAAAAAGCAGCACTCCATGAAGTGGGGTGTTACCACTTATGGCCAAGAGTAATTGAACCTGAAGAAAGCACAGATTCAAGATATATATGGATACGGATAGCTGATCCGCTTTGCTGTACACCTGAGGCTAACAACACTGTAAATCAACCATACTCCAAGAAAAATTTTTAAAAAGAGAGCAGTCAAATTTTGATAACTTTGTGATTTAAAAGAACAAACCAGAATGAAATGGAATGGATAAATGAAAGTCTTATTTCTGAGTCAAAACATTTAACATAGCACCTCCCTTTCCAAATAAAGAAGCTATATGGGCTTTCGTGGTGGTCCAGTGGTTAAGAATTCACCTTGCAGTGCAAGGGACACTGGTTTGATCCCTGGTCAGGGAAGATCCCATATGCTGCAGGGCAGCTAAGGCCCTGTGCCACAGCTACTGAAGCTCATACACCTAGAGACTGCTCTGCAGCAAGAGAAGCCGCTACAATAAGACTGCACACCGCCATAGAGAAAGCCCATGCACAATGACGGAGACCTAGAGCAGCCAAAAGTAAAATAAGATAAACAAATTAAAAAAAAGAAGAAGAGAGGCCCTTGGACTGCAAGGAGATCAAACCAGTCAATCCTAAAGGAAATCAGTCCGGAATATTTATTGGAAAGACTGATGCTGAAACTCCAATACTTTGCCACCTGATGTGAAGAACTGACTCACTAGAAAAGACCCTGATGATGGGAAGATTGACGGCAGGAGGAGAAGGGGATGACAGCAGATGAGATGGTTGGATGGCATCACCAACTCGGTGGACATGAGTTTGAGCAAGCTCTGGGATATGGTGATGGACAGGGAAGCGTGGCATGCTGCAGTCCATGGGGTCTCAAAGAGTCAGACACAAATGAGTGACTGAACTGAACTGAACTAATGGTGTTTCTTCTGATGGTGTTATTAAACTTAGGGGAGAAGATGTGTGCGTGTGCATATAAAATATTACGCTATGCTATGCTATGCTAAGTCACTTCAGTCGTGTACGACTCTGTGCGACCCCATAGACGGCAGCCCACCAGGCTCCCCTGTCCCTGGGATTCTCCAGGCAAGAACACTGGAGTAGGTTGCCATTTCCTTCTCCAATGCATGAAAGTGAAAAGTGAAAGTGAAGTCGCTCAGTCGTGTCCGACTCCTAGCAACCCCAAGGACTGCAGCCTACCAGGCTCCTCCGTCCATGGGATTTTCCAGGCAAGAGTACTGGAGTGGGGTGCCATTGCCTTCTCCGATAAAATATTATACTACATTGTATATATTTACTCTATTATCTCTTACTGTGGTCTTCCTGGATAGCTCAGTGGATAAAGAATTTGCCTGCAATTCAGGAGATGCAGAAGATGTGAGTTTGATCCCTGGGTCAGGAAAATCCCCTGGAGAAGGACATGCAACCCACTCCAGTATTCTTGCCTGAAAAATTCCATGGACAGAGGAGCCTAGCGGGCTACAGTCCAAAGGTATATTTATTAATTATATTATATTATCTCTTAATATGCATGTATATTTAATCTATATGTATATAGATCAAAAGATTTAAAACAAAAAATAGTAATTATATTTGGGTTACCAGTTATAGATGTTTTCAAATTTTTCTTTGTCTGTTTCATCTGAATTTTCTACATTATCCTCAATGACAATGCCCTATTTTAGCAATAAGAAAACTCACACAGAAGAATGCAAAAATATCTGAAGCCAAACCTAGGCAGTCCAAAGCCGTCTGTTTCTGGTTTCTATGCTAAACCCAACTTACACATTCAGAGAACACTATTCCTGTTATATGCATGCAGTAATGTTTCATCAGAATTGCATCTGGAGTCACATCCCTGGCCACTGGGCTGTCAGGGATGGAGATGGGTGCTTCTAAATTCTGGGGGACTGGCTACCTATTGAGCTGTAGGTGGTGCCTGCATTTTGTTACCCACGGTGACAGCTGCCAATGTGTGACTGAATGTGAAATGTCAAGTTCTCTGGCACCATTCCTGGAAGAATCTGTAATTTACTGGCTCCGTCATGTCACTCTCTGAAGTATTGCCTGGGAGACAGGCTATGACCTACCCAGGATCTTGGCAGAGTTTTCTTTGGGGTCCTTTGAAGGCCACTTTCCCATCAGGTTACTTTGGTGGGGACCTTCCCACCCATTTCTTCTGGCTTCGGATTTCTGCTGGGGAAGTGGAAGGGGTCTTTGGCACCTTCCTGTTTTGTGTTTTTTTAATGCCTGTATTTCTGGGTGAAATCCCATGAAGGCACAAAGTGTGGAGCGGGGGATGCTGTTCGCCCCATCCTATTTTAAACCATGATAAGGTGGCAGGAGCCTTTAACAATCAGGAAGGAAGAGACGCCTGGGGAGTGGCAGGAGTGAGCAGAGCTGACTCCAAAAAGGCTTTGGTATTTGCTGGAGGACTTACAGACAAGGTGACGGCCAGTCCCATTTTACTTTTTATTTTTTATTACCAATTCAGTCACCTGAGCTAACCTAAGGCAGAGTGTGGTTATTGTTTATTTTCATTGCTGTAAATAAAATGCATAATTAAATATCATTAATTAAAAACTGACACTGGACTGTCTGATTACATCTGATCAAACAAGTCCTCCGAAAACATGGGGAAAGCAGAAGATCCTTCCATAGGTGAATATCACAGACTTCTCATTGAGGGGGTGTGTTCATATCCAGTGCCTGACAGGCTGCCTGCAAACCACTGGAGCTGGGACAACTCCTTGGTCCCCATACCTGTGTGTTCTGGGGGCGGGGGAGTGCAGATAGGAAACCCATATGCTGCAGACAGTCACCTCCCAAGCAAAGAATCACCCTTCTCAGATATGAATGACTGGTCAGCTTGATCAAACAACTGAATGGAAGACCGAGGTGGGAGTGGAGTGTTATGAGTCTAGAGTCTAAACATAGGTTGTCACACACCGGTCTGAATGGGTGTGCTTGATGTGAATTAGTGTATTTCCATTTTGAATAACTGATTTAACCCAAATCATGCAGACACACCTTATTATTTAATAGACTCTGAAGCATCTTCAGCCCTGATCTTAAATGCTATATTCCAATTTCTTTGGGATGTGTTCTCTTGGGTGCTCCTTCAACACTTGAGTCGACATGTCATGACCAAACTCATTGGCTGCTGACCTCGTTGATAAGAGGAGTAAACAGCAAATTCACAGAGCAGCCAGGATGCTCATGGGACCTTCTGCAGTCTTGCCTTTAGTTTATCTCCTCTCCAATTGGCCCTCCATACTACAACAGAGATGGTGTTCTAAATATGGGCTGGCATATACCACCCTCTTCCTTGGAAGAGCTTACTGACTCTCCGCTGGTTGTAGGATAAGTCCCACGGATTTTAATATGTCCTTCTAGGACTTTCTTGATCCCCCAGCCTGGTAATGTTTGAGTCCTGAGGTTACCGAATCCCTCCGCAGACCTGACACAGTTGTAATAGAAGTCACCATGAAGGAGCTACACTACTTGAGTTTGAGGGACCCACCCAGCCAAAGACATGGATGAGAGGAAGTGCATTTCCCTGTCCGCTCCTCATCTTGTTCTCTCTGGGCTCAGCTCCCATTCACAGTCTGTATTTGTTTGGTCCCAGCCCAGGCATCACCTGCAGGAGGACCATTCTCTGCTGCCGATGTCCTCTTGTTTAGTTTCCTAGTGACACTGAGCATCTGGAGGATAAAGACCAGTACTTTTGCATCTTGTCATTATCCAGCATGCACATCCTGGAGACTCAAGAAATGTTTGTGAACTTATCACAAAACTGAAGCAATTATTCAGGCAACGTAAGCTGGAAAAGGTTCTACTTCTCAAGCACGTTGCCAGTCGAGGCTCTATTCTGAAATGAAGGTCCTGGATCCTTGCCTCCCTTCTCTCACTTGCTCACCTGGGTGCAAACAGGATGCTGTAAACCCCAAGTGTTTGGAGAAACTTGAAGCTGTCAGTCTGTGGCTCCGTCAATCACATGCCTTTCGAAAAGGTTCAAACTCATTAGGAGGGTAAAAAAGCCTTTAAGAAAATGTTGTCAGAAAGAATCAATCAGTTTAAACATTTAAAAGTAAAATGTGCGCCAGTCTCTACGGTGGGGCTCTCATAATGCAGGGTGTTCCCTCCTGGTCATGTGCCTGCGGCCCAGCTGCTCCTGGGGAGGAGGGGGAGAAGGGGGAGAAGGCGGGGAGAGAGGAAAAATGCGGGGTTGGGGGAGATGCTGAGGTTTTATGAGGATGGACTGTGTCGCTCCAGCTGCTGCATGCCTCACATTCCTAGGAAGGAATGACAGTGGTTCAGGTCCTTCATGGGTCATGGTGCAAAATGATCATGTGGTCCTCATTTCTGGCTGGCATGGGGGTTTCTTCTGTTGATTCCTCTTTGAAAGAAGGAAGAAAGGGAGAAAGGAAAAATGAATGGCAAGCAGGAAGGACAGGAGGGATTTTCATTATTTGCATTTTGATGACATTGTGGGCCTTTTCGAACTTGATTTTCAGCATGGACTTCCAGGCTAGTTACTGTTATCTTCATATTTGCTCTTCAGAGACATTATATAACTTGCTAACAACATGCAGCTAGGCTCAAAGCATCCTCAGAGCCCACTCTGACTTACTTTATTACATTTTTTAAAGGGGCAAAAAGGAAGAAACAAAGATCCTCAAATCAAAGTGGAAACACTCTCTTTAGCATGGGGTATCTTTCAGATATAAGGGGGCAGAACAGATCAGTCCTAAAAGCAAGTTTAGGGGAGGAAGGTGAGGGTGTAACCAGAGGAGAAGATGGACTGAGAGCGGGTAGATGGGGTGTGATGGCTATGGATTTGGCTAGTGGTCTTCTCACCCAGGTCAGTGGTTAAGAAATCTCTAGAACAGCCCTTCTTGGGTGAAAGTTAATAAATCCAAGACCAAATTATAGTTTGAGGTAAAAGGACAATTTCTTGAAACTTCAGAATAAAACCCAACCAATGGAGTGAAAAGATATTAAGTGGTTTCTTCTTATATCGGTCTCATGGGATCTCAAATCCTGACAGGTTAGCTAACCAGACAGCTGCCCGCCTGGGGAGATTTCAAGGGCCTTTGAGAGTATCCTGTTCTGTTTCCCTAGCCTAGAGGGCTCTCCTAAATACTGCCCCTGCCAACCTGAAGTTAAACCACTGAAATTGACTTCGGCCTCAGAGTTTCACTTCTGCAGACACCCTCAGTAACCAATCACCCACAAGTGTCAGTGAGTTTCTCAAAGTAGGAGAGGAGGCTTCAAGAGGAGAGAAAAGAGAAGGAGAAGTCCGTGACATCATGGGCTCCAGAAGTGGGGACTGGGAGAACCAAAAACTGACCTGCATCCTCCTCTCTTTTCTTAATTAAAAAAATAAAATAAAATTATGTTCTTTACAGCTTATCATGAGACAATCCAATTTAGCTCCTAGGCAAGTTGTTTCCAGGGACTGACATATAGGAAAATTGTTCTATACAGAGTAACAAGGAAGCCCCAGACAAGTCCTCCTCTCCCATCAGGCTGCTTCCCTTGGGAATGGCACCTGTCCTCCAACTCTGCTGAGGTGTCCAAGAGATTCTAACTAAGCCTGCACAGCTGCTTGTTGCCTCTCTTTTGATCTCATGGGGATGTGACACAATGTCTGTTTTCTTTTGAGGGGAGGAGCAAGGACAACCAAATACCTATAATATTTAAATTTAAAACTGAAGTGAATTAAAATTATTTAAATCATTTACTCTTTTACTTTATTGGTTGAAAAATGTTCATAATAGCTAGAAATCTCATTGATTATTTCATGTGTCAATGCACATGTAGATGCGTGCGTGCACACACACACACACACACACACACACACACACAGACTATACAGTACCTGGTCCTTTGCTAAGCAATCTGGAGGCTCAGAACTGAAAAGAAACTTACAGTTATATAAACATCCTTCAAACCCCGTGTAAAGAAAGGGATTCCTGACAATTAGCCACCAAGTGTCTGCTTAATCACTTCTTGTAACGAAGAACGTATTACTTCCAGAGATGGCTCATTTCCTGTTTAGACCGCTGACAGTTAAATTTTGACTTCACATAAAGATGAACTTTCTGTTTGCCTAGAACATTCCTGAATTCTTTGGACATCCCGGTTACTGAGCTTAGCCCTCCACAATATTATCTCTTTCAATTATAGCAACAGGCCTGTGAGGCAGGGGTTATTTTACAGAGGAGGAAACTGGGGCTCGGAGACAACTTGCTGAAGATCACACAGACGTTAAGCGGCTTGGAGATCTGACCCTAGGTCTTGATCCCTGGATTCTTACTCCTGATCCCTGATCTTGAGCCTGTATCCATTTATCGGTCCTCCTTATGGAGCAAAACTAATTCCTCTCTCCATGTGTATTAGTCAGGCTTCTCCAGAGAAATAGAACATGTATATACATATACATTTACAATAGAAATATACATATACATATACATGGGCTTCCCAGGTGGCTCTACTGGTAAAGAACCTGCCTGCCAATTCAGGAGACATAAGAGGCACAGGTTCAATCCTTGGTTCAGGGAGATCCCCTGGAGGAGGGAATGGTCTACCCACTCCAGTATTCTTGCCTGGAGAATCCCCTGGACATAGCAGCCTAGAAGGCTCCAGTCTACAGGGTCTCACAGAGTCAGACATGACTGAAGTGACTTAACACGCATGCATGCGTATATGAACACACATATACTGCTACACACAGACCAATACACACCCACACACGTATACACAAAGAGATTTATTCTAGGAATTGGCTCAGATGGTTATGAAGACCAAGAAGTCCCCTGGTCTGCCATCTGTAACCTTGAGAGGCAGGAAAGCCAGATGTAATTCATTTCTAGTCTGAAGGCTAAGAATTAGGGGACCAATGGTGTAAGTCTTTGTCTGAGACTAAAAGCCTGAGAGATGGGTATCCATGTCCTAGGCCAGAAGAAGGATGTCTCAGCTGCAGCAAAGGGAGCAGACTGGCTCTTTCTCCACCTTTTTTGTTTTTCTGAACCCTCAGTGATTTGGATGATACCTACCCATACTGTTGAGGGTGATCTTTTCCCCTCTCTGCTGTTTCAAATGCTAATCTCTTCTAGAGTCATCCTCACAAGCACACCCAGAAATAATATTTGACCACTTTTCTAGGCAACCCTTAGCCCAGAAGCACATAAAAATTGATCATCACCCCATGGCAGCCCCATAGGAAGAAGTGGTCAGCTCTCCCATTCCATCACCCGCCTAGCCTTCCCAAAGCCTCATCTTTTCCAAGCTAAAGATCTCGTTTCAGAAACTCAGTCACTCTTTCTTAAACACAAGGTAGGTGACCTTCCGTGAACATCATGGTTTGTATAAACAAATACCGCTTGTGCACTTCGCATGGTGGTTACCTCCTATCTACACTACATGCAGAAGTAGCAGGAACCTTCCCCGAGCGGCAGTTCTCAACCACACCCCGCCAGGCCTGTGGCATGGCCTTCAGCACAGAGACTTCATCTATCAAATATCCTCCCATGTCCACGCTGTCTTGACAACTGGACTCCGAGGTCCTTAAGGGAGGATTTATCCATCTTTGTTCTAGCAACATCTACTATGGCTAAGGTACACAGCTAAAGCTCAACAATTCTTTGTTGAATGAATAAATTAGGATAAAAATTATGTAACTGATATGAAAGGAGGGCCATTCCGACAACTGAAATTATTTCCTCTTTGTGGTTCAGTCACTCTGTCGTGTCCAACTCTTTGTGACTCCATTGACTGCAGCATGTCAAGTTTCCCTGTCCTTCATTATCTCTCAGAGCTTACTCAAACTCATGTCCATGTAGTCAATGATGCCATCCATCCATCTCATCCTTTGTCTCCCCTTTCTCCTCCTGTCCTCAATCTTCCCCAGCATCAGGGTCTTTTCCAATGAGTCGGCTCTTCCCATCAGGTGGCCAAAGTATTGGAGATTCAGTTTAAGCATCATTGTTTCCAATGAATATTCAGGGTTGATTTCCTTTAGGATTGACTAGTTTGATCTCCTTGCTATCCAAGGGGCTCTCAAGTGTCTTCTCCAGCACCACAACTCAAAAGCATCAATTCTTCAGTGCTCAGCCTTCTTTATGGTCCAACTCTCACATCCATACATAACTACTGAAAAAACCATAGCTTTGACTATAGGAACCGTTGTCAGCAAAGTGATGTCTCTCCTTTATATTTCCTCTTAGGGAAAATATAAAGGGTTGGAGATATAATTATTGACCAATTATAGAGATTATCAGTTTCTATCATTTGTTGGAAACTATCTTTTAGTTCTTATTAATGAGGCAGTAAATGGGACCACAGTAAATGGTCCAAAATATTTTCTTTTCTTTTTTTTTTTTGTTCTTAATATCTGATCTGAATCAGTTGCCAGAATTGGAAATAAGAAAGTAAAATTTGAATTTCCAAATTCTTTGCAAAAGCCAGAAGACTTGGTTAACCATTTCTTCATGGCAAAGTTTGGCCAGAGCTGAATAGAAGCTACAGCTTTAGAAGGGGGCCCACCTGCCCTCCCTCCCAACTACACTCTGTGTAGTTCCCATCTGTTCCTGGAGGGGTCTGCACTGTGGCCATTCTCTTAACACTGAGCAAAAGTGAGACAAGCTCCTTCATTCATTTTGGGTCATGGATTCTTATAGGAAGCTCCAGCTCTAAAACCCCTCCATTCTGTGTCTTGTCCTTAGGGTGCCTGGGAGTCACCAGCAGCAGAGGCCAGTGACATGGAAGTTAGTAAAACCTTGTTAACTAAACCTCACTTATCAGATCCATTCTTGAATGTTTACTTTTAGGCAAGTTTTACTGGTAAACACATCATAGCACAACAAATTCAATTTTGTTTTGAGAACTGTTGAGACTTTTTCAAGGCTAGACCCAAGCGTGAAGCAAATTCCTACAAGGAAAGTGCCATGTGTACAATGAAATCTTCTAAGTTTCCCCATGCCTCCGACCCTCACACGCAAAGCTCCGCCAGGACCCATTTTTGCTACTGCAGAGATCCCTGAGCAGCCTCTAGGTGTGTTGGCAGGGTATGGCTATACCCCCATAGTGTGGCCTTACTGTGAGACTCTGAAGTCCAGGAGGCAGCGGACCCAGCACCATCTCTGCAGGTAGAGATGCCTTCCTGAGGCTCAGCTCTGGAGAAAAGCAGGCACTCTGCGGGGCTCTTACCATGGCCTGTGGTAAGACACCATATACACAGACACCATATACATCAGATGGCCAAGCCCACCGGTGTTTTGCTTGATGCTGCTGGGCTGCTTGCAACACCATGTCTTTGAGCTTCCTTCCCCCCTTTGTTGAGCAGAGGGGGTAAGTCAGGGAAAGCTTTTATGGGGCGGCTGCATTTCCAAATGTTCCTCTGTGATTGACAGCTCTGCCTTCAGCTTCCCATTATGGCACCTGCAGATAATGAGATATCTTGAAACCGGAATTTCCAGCGCCTGAGCCTGCCAGGAATATTATCATCAGTGTTCTAGCCAGCCATTCCTGCTGCACACATGACCTCTACAAATTTGAAATGTCAAAACACAGCCAGGAGCTGAAACCAAGGCCACTCTAGTCCAAGTGGCTATTGGCTCTTGACTGTCCAGGAAGGAGTCCTTTATCTCGGGAGAATTATGGATTACCAGAAAATAGTGATCTTTTCATTAACCTATATGTATTTAGAATGTAGATAATGTCCGTCTTTCATCATTCTCATAGCCTGTGTGTAGGGAGACAAGAGGGCGGGAGGCCTCAGCATTTCCCCAGTGAATCTGGATCTGTTTGGAGGCTAAACCAGGCCATCAAACCTCATTGTCCTTAGTGGTGATTACGGGCCTTAATGCTGTAGATAATATAACTTTTTAGATCTTTTTTTAAATTAATTTTCATTGGAGTACAGTTGATACAATGGTGTGTTAGTTTCTGCCATTCAGCAAAGTGAATCAGTTATACACATAGATATATCCACTCTTTTTAAGATTCTTTTCCCACACATGTCATTACAGAATATTGCGTAGAGTTTCCAGTGCTATACAGTTAAAACTACTTATCCCCTATTATATTATCCTAGAGGCTAAAAGTGGAGGCACTTGATTTTAAATTGAAATTTTGATATTTTATGAGTCTATTTTCTTCTGTCTCCCCTCCACTTCTGCTGTGAACTTATAGCTCTCAGCCCTGGGTGTTTGGAACTCAGCTCTTTGCCCCTGAACTGTTGGTCTGCACACTCACCATGTCAGGCGACATAGGATATTGTCAAGGGGATATTGTCAATAGGATATTGTCAAGGAGATCTGCAGTGGACAGTGGAAAACACTGGGCTGAGAGTGACATCATGATGAACATAGAAACATCACTTACAGATGGATCTGCACAAACAAGGACCCGGAGGCACACAGCACATTCAGGGGCCAGCAAGTGCTGTGCTGGGCCTGCCTCATAGTGTCTGAACACAATAGCCAGCTTGGCTAGGGAGGCTTGGACCACAGCCAGAAGGGCTAGAGCTTTCCCCAAAGCTGGTAGTGCCAGTTCTTCCTACGCTTCTCCTCCTCCCTCCTTCTCATTATGTTGGTGACCCAGTCCTTCCCTACCCTCAGTTCACCTGAGTTCTAAGGACAGACACACAAGTCAGTGCTGGCCACTTAAAAACATTTCTGAGATATACTTGACATAGGATATTGCATTAGTTTCAGGCATCCAAGGTAATGCTTTGATATTTGTATACATTGAAAATGTCACCAGGGCAAGTCTAGTTAACGGCCACGTTGGAGAGTGCTCCATCCCCTAGTCATAGTGGTGGGTTCAGGATGGACCATTAATCTAATTGGGCCAATGGGAATTAGCCTTGTGATTCTGGTTGATGCTTTCAGGAATGAGGTATGCTGTTTCCACTAGGATTTCTAGGCAGATTAAATAGAAGCTGTTGGTCATATCAGCACTGCTTGTAGACAGCCTGCCTATGAATGACATCAGCACAGGGGTACAAAGATCCAAGAGTTGGATAAAGGGTTTTAATGACATGATTGGGCACCTGCCTTCAGGCATGCTTGTAGCTGGAGCCCCCACTCCTAGATATTACACTGGCAGGGATATGTTTTTATTTATTTGTCAGTTCAAACAAGTTTGAATTGAAATTCTGTCTCTTGAAGCCTCAGAGAAGCATGACTTATATAATGGCAAACACTGGCATGACTAATAATTCTGTTCTTATCTTGGAGATTTTGATGGTGAACCACTGGTTACTCCATCAGATAAAATGATATTGGGATGAAGTTCTGTTCAAAGAGGTGAAGGCTACACCTGCACATATTTCCAGCCTAACCACCTCTCCTCTTGCATGTTCACTCTCTAAGTCCCCATGCACCAACTGACAAGAGTAAAGACACATTCCTAGGCCCCACAGTGTGGATCTACCCCTGTTCACCAGAGAAAGCCCCCCAGGAGACCAAAACCAAGGACTGCCAAAGCAGAAAACCAGACCAAGTGCTCCAGGTGAGGCCACTTGATCGAAGAGATCAGAATCCCACTAGTGCTCCAGGCCCCATGGACACATCAGCATGGGATGACCGAGAAGATGGAGCCTCCCTGGGGAGGAGATCCACTCCAGGGGACCCTGGCCTGGGGGCCCACGTCCTATTCCATCCTGGAGGGTTTGTGTCTACTGGGAGGAAGCAGAAATGGCTGAGGGTCTGCAACCAGGAGGCATATTTGGCCCAGAGGGGTTCTTTCTTGTCAGGCCAAGGAGGTTTGGAGTAGGTCAGAGAGGATTTACCATGCTCCCTCCCCCAACCTTATACCAATAGTCAAATGCATCGTGAATATGATGGTCAGCAGCCACAAAAGACTGGAGAGTTTTATCCTGTGCTCCAAAACCCAAAGTCTTTCCTCACATTGAGAGCCCTAGACACAGACAGATAGATAGACATACACAGACACACGGGCACACACAGGTGCACACACACAGGTACATGCAGATACACAGGAACAAACACACATACACACACAGACACACAGATATACAGACACACACTGAGACACACACAGAGGTACACAGACACACAGATACAAAGACACACACGTAGATAAACAGACAAACACACACACACTAACACACATAGACACAAATGCACACACAAACACATACACAGAAACACACACACACAGACACATGGATACACAGACACACACACAGACACACAGATACACAGACATACCCACACATACACAAACACACAGACACACAGACACAGGCACACAGACAGATACACGTACACATAGATACACAAGCACATAGACAAAGATACACATAGATACACCTACAGACACATAGATACAGAGATACACAGACAGACACACACACACACAGACCAGACACATATACACACAAGATACACAGACACAGTCACACAGACACACGGACACAAACACACAGGCACAGTGACACAAACACACAGACACACACATACACACTACTTTTGAAAGACACAAAAGGGATCAGGACAAATTCATTCAATTCAGCTACCCCACTGGGTCAAGCGATCCTAACCACACATGTATCCCCACTGAGTAACTGATGTTATCCCAGGGTCCTCAGAAAGTTTTTTTCTTTTCATTTTTTTCCTTCCTCTCAGTGGTGTTTAAGCACAAACAGAAACTTATGGTAACTGAAACAGGCCTCACGTGGTAAAATTAGAAGTATCTCAGGAAAAGTACATTAATAGACTCACAAACAAAACAAATCATTCGCCATCCACTGCTCTGCCCCCGTTCAAAGATCTGCTGGGTTTCGGGCTGTCCACGGCAGGCAGGGAAGCCTGCGAGCCCAGTCCCCAGAGCCCATGAACAGAGTGGCAGCAGAGGCTGGTGGCCGGCGGGGCCGAGCAGCCAGCAGCAGGGCCGGGCAGAGAAAATGGCCGCCCCGTCAGCAGGCCCTCGCGTGTGGCCCTGTCAGGAAGGAGCCACGCTCCGGCCGGCCTGGCTGGCTCCCGCTAAGCGCTAATGCCGTGGTGGCGGTGGGGGACAGGAGATGAGAGACAGAACAGGGCAGCTGCAAATGAAAATCACCCTGGGGAAGGTTACAACTAGATAAAGTTTTCGACAATAAGATTCCAGAGACTGCTGACGGGAGCAAAGCTCAATATTTTAGTCTCAGTACAAATTTGCTTCAATCTTATACAACTCCCATGCAGCATTGCCCACAGCTGCATGCTGTAAACAACAAACAAATCTATTTCCATCAGCCCTGCTGATGCCAGGAGAAAAGTGCCTGAGCATAAGACATGCACAGATGCAAACCCTCACCTGAGCCTGGCGCTGCCCTCCATTTGGCCTCTCTAACTTAATATCGTTGTTACAAAGCTATTGGTCTCCTGGTAGCGAGCTGGCTCAACGCAGCGCCTCTTCTTCCAGCTAATCTGACAACTCCGATCCAAGAAGCATCAAGGGCCCAATTAAGAAGACACATCTTATCAAGGAGCTTATTTTGCATAACAGAATACAAATGACGAATAAAAATTTAATGTTTAATAACTTAGTACAAAGAGGGCTGTTGATATAGAATGCCTGGAATTTTTATGGAGGCTGTCAGACTTGTGATAAAACTGTTATATAGGAACACTTGGCAAAAAACAGCGTAGAATTTTTCAGTAATGGTGTGTGCATGATATTGCATTAATTCTTGATAGGGAACTAACTGTAAGCCTGGGAATCAGCCAGTTTGAGTTGCAGTTTAAGATGGTGTGTGTGTGTGTGTGTGTGTGCATGGGTGTGTATGTGTGTGCATGCATGTGTGTGTGCATGCATGTGCGTGCATGTGTGCTCCATTCAGAAGGCTTTGAGGGTGCGGCTAAACATGCTGCATGTTTCTATCGAAGGGGATCTAAGTGCATTTTAATGAAGATTTTGCTGAGAAGATGCTCAGTCTTTCATAAAGCATTTGGGTGTGTTTTCCCAGAAACAACAGGAAATGACTGGGGTTGTTTTCTGTGTTGACCACTTAGTGGAAAGGGAGGCCCGGTGCAAAAGGTCTGGCAGGATCGCCTGGTGCCCTGCTCTGGAGCACTGGAGTTTCTTCTTTACCTGTAAGTGAGGGTGAGCAAGTGACACAGGAGGCTGGGATGCAGGAGGATGCAGGG